>NC_092375.1:0-339366 GCF_030028105.1 Mobula birostris | reverse complement strand
TTGAAGCAAAGTATTCATTAAGTACCTCCGCTGCCTCCTCTGACTCCATACACATGTTTGCACTACCACACCTGATTGGTCCTATTCTCATATGGCTCATCCTCTTGCTCTTCACATACAGTACCTGTAGAATGCCCTGGGTTTTTATTACTCCTGTTCACCAAGGCTTTTCTTTTCTTAACTAGATTTTCCACATCCTTTGTATATCATGGTTCTTTAACGCTACCATCCTTTCCCTGCCTCAATGGAACATACCTTTGCAAACACCATGCAAATGTTAACCTGAACATTTGCCACATTTCTGCCATACATTTCCCTGAGAACATCTGCTTCCAATTTATGTTCCCAAGTTCCTGCATAATAGCATCATATTTTCCCTTTCCCTAATTAAACGTTTTCCAAATTTGTCTGCTCCTATCCCTCTCCAGCACAATGGTAAAGGAGATAGAGTTGTGATCACTAACTCCAAAATGCTCTCTCACTGAGAGACCTGACACCTGACCAGGTTCATTTCCCAATACCAGATCAAGTACAGCCTCTCCTCTAGTTGGCTTATCTACATATTGTCTCAGGAAACTTTCCTAAACACACCTAACAAATTCTACACCATCTAAACCCTTGCTCTAGGGAGATGCTAGTCAATATTAGGGAAGTTAAAATTACCCATCACAACAACCCTATTATTATTGTACCGTTCCAGAATCTGCCTCCTTATCTGATCCTCAATGTCTTTGTCACTATTGGGGGGAGTCTATAAAAAACACTCAGTGAAGTTATTGTTCTCTTCCTCTTTCTTACTTCCATCCATGATGACTCAGTAGACAATCCCTCCATGACCTCCTCCTTTTCTGCAGCCATGACACTATCCCTGATCAGCAGTGCCATGCTCCCACCTCTTTTGCCTCCATCTCTGTTCTTTTTGAGATATCTAAAGCCTGGCACTCAGCAGCCATTCCTGCCCCTGAGACATCCAAGTCTCTGTAATGGCCACAACATCATAGTTCCATGTATTGATCCATGTTCTAAATTCATCTGCCTTGTTTATGATACTCCTTGCATTAAAATAGACCCATCTCAAACCATCTGGCTGAGTGCATCTGCATCTGCTTATCTTTCTTCACAAACTCCCTACAAACTGTCTCTACTTGTGTGCCAACTGCCTCATCCTCTGCCTCTCCACTTTGGTTCCCAACCCTCTGCAAATCTAGTTTAACTCTCCCCAAAAGCATTAGGGAACCTCACTCCCTGGATATTTGTTCCCTCTAGTTCAGGTGCAACCTGCCCCACTTGTACAGGTCACTCATTCTTCAGAAAAGGTTCCAATGATCCAAGAACTTGAAACCCTGTCCATGCACCATCTCCTCAGCCACTCATTCATCTGTGCGATCTTCCTGTTCTGACCTTCCCCAGCTCGTGACACTGGGAGTAATCTGAAGATTACCACCTTGGAGGTCCTGCTCTTCAGCCTCCTTCCTAACTTCCTAACCTTACTGTTCAGGACCTCTACCCCTCTCCTGCCTATGTCATTGTTACCAATATGTACCACAACCTCTGGCTGCTCACCCTCCCCTTCAAGAATATTCTGCAACCACTCAGAGACATCCTGGACCCTAGCTCCCGGGAGGCAACACACTATCCTGGCATCTCTTTCGCTGATGCAGAATCTCACATTATCCTGGCATCTCTTTCGCTGATGCAGAATCTTCTATCTGCCCCCCCCCCAACTATCAAATCCCCTATGATTATTGCTCCATCTAACTTCACCCTACCCTTCTGAAGCTCAGAGCCAGCTGCAGTGCTATTGGTCTGACTGCTGCTGCCTTGCCCAGATAAGTCAAATACCCCTCAGCAGTATCCACAGGGGTAAACCTGTTACTGAGGGGAATGGCCACAGGGGGACCCTGAGCTGACTTCTTTCTCCCTTTACCTCTCTCGGAGTTCACCCATCTGCTCCCCGAATTCTGCACTCTGAGTGTAACCACCTGCTCAAAAGTCCAATCTGTCAATTGCTCTGCCTCTCGGATGATCCTAAGTTCATCCAACTCCAGCCCCAGCTCCTTAACATGGTCCTTCATGAGCTGGAGTTGGCTGCACTTCCCGCATGTGCAGTGTTCAGGGAGAGCATCAGGTTCCATGAATTCCCACATCCTACAGGAGGAGCATTCCACTGCCAGATTAGTGGGTTTGTACCTGAGATTGGCATGGGTTGTCACTGAGATTAGTGTATGAACTGAAATTGATGGGGTTGTTACTGAGGTTGTTGGTGTTGCCACTGAGACTGGTTGGTTTGTCATAGAGATTCGTGGGGTTGTCAATGATATTGGTGAGGTTCTCACTGAGATTGAGGGAGTTGACACTAAGACTGGTGGGGTTGCCTTTGAGATCGGTGGGGTTGTCACTGAGATTGGTGTGCTGTCCCTGAGATTAGTGGCATCCCTGATCTTTGAGGAACGTGTTTGTAGACCGGATATTGAACTTTTTGCTGTTGGACTCCGGCCATATTCCACCGAGATACAACACTGGGCGTCATGGGAGGTTGTTCCTGCCTGTGGTCATCGAACTTTGCAGCTCCTCCCGTGGAGGGTCAGACACCCTGAGCCAATAGGTTGGTCCTGGATTTATTTCCATCTGGCATAGTTTGCATATTGTTGTTTGATTATTTGTGGTTTTTGTATTGCTATATTTATGCTCTATTCTTGGTTGGTGCGGCTGTAACAAAACCCAATTTCCCTTGGGATCAATAAAGTATATCTATCTATCTATCTATGTCACTAAGATTAGTGGGGTGTCCCTGAGATTAGTGTTTTGTCCCTGAGATTAGTGTTGTGTCACAGAGATTAGTGGGCTATCACTGAGATTGGTGGGGTGTCCAAGATTAGTGTTGTGTCCCTGAGATTAGTGGGGTGTCACTGAGATTAGTGGGGTGTCACTGAGATTAGTGTTGTGTCCCTGAGATTAGTGGGGTGTCACTGAGATTAGTGGTGTGTCACTGAGATTAGTGGGCTGTCACTGAGATTGGTGTGGTGTCACTGAGATTAGTGGGGTGTCACTGAGATTAGTGAGGTGTCACTGAGATTAGTGGCATGTCACAGAGATTAGTGGGCTGTCACTGAGATTGGTGGGGTGTACAAGATTAGTGCGCTGTCACTGAGATTAGTGTTGTGTCACTGAGATTAGTGGCGTGTCCCTGAGATTAGTGTTGTGTCCCTGAGATTAGTGGGGTGTTGCTGAGATTAGTGGCGTGTCACTGAGATTGCCGTATTCACTGAGATTAGTGGAGTTTTGGATCCTGCAGGTTAATATAGGAAGGCAACACTGAGTTAAGGGCCTTGTCGAATGGTACAGCTAGAACACGCGGTAGAATCACCTAAACTCTTATGTACCTTCAGCCCTCCTCCTCTCTCCTTTCCTTTCTGGGCTAATTCTGTGGTGTTGTAGCTCCCACCTTGAACACTCACACAAGTCACGTCATCCTTGTTGGTGAAATCAAAGTTGTCGATCTTTTGTTTGAATGAATCAAGAATCTCGCCATGCCGAGCCATATCTGTGGCCAAGATCAGTGTGATGATACCCTGCAATGGATGCCATACTTGGTCAGTTTGACTCTAGACAATGACACTAATCTGTTCCATCCTTCGTCCACTCTGATTCCCAGCACATGAACATTCCGTTCCTGCACTGTGGTCCAGATGTGGTGGCTCTTCATTTATGCTTCTGCCTTTAGCCCAAGCCCTCACCCTCACCTGTCGGATCTGTTTAGCAATCTCCGGGTCCATGTTGTTGAAGATGTTGCACTCGGGCTGCGAGAAGATCTGGAAAGCGACAGCGCAGTGATGGTTTTCCAGAGGTGAGATGTCGTTGTAGCGGACAGCTAGCTCAGTGCGAGCATTGATTTGATACCTATTAAAGAGAAGGGTACTGGTGTTGGAAATGTCAGCCATTCTTGTCTGGCGTGTGGTGTCAGGATTGGTCTCCTTTCGGATTAACCGGGTCACGATATGAACATTCCTGACTCGACCCTTGTTTTTATAACGACGTCGAGTGGCTAGCTCGACGCTCAACCAGGCACGGATGGAAAGCATGCTCGGGGGGTGGCCTGACTTAGATTTGAACTTGGGAACCTTCGCTCTGGAGTCCGGCGCTAATGCCACTGTGCCACCAGCCAGCAAGGCCTTACTGATCCATGTAGGTTACATCAACAGCACTGCCCTCAGCAAAATTATCAATGTTCAAAGTAAATTTATTATAAAAGTACACATATGCCACCATATACAACCCTGAGATTCACAACCAGAGTGCAAAAGGTAACAAACTGTGCAAATATAAAAAAAGAGAAAAAAAGAGACAGGGGAGTTATGGTAGGGTACAGGAACCGTGGTGTACAAAGGCTGTAATAAATCCAGTCAAGAAGAAAAGAAAAGCTTACAAAAGGTTCAGAGAGCTAGGTAATGTTAGACATCTAGAAGATGATAAGGATAACAGGAAGGAGCTTAAGAAGGAAATTAGGAGAGCCTGAAGGGGCCATGAGAAGGCCTTGGTGGACGGGATTAAGGAAAACCCCAACGCATTCTACAAGTATGTGAAGAGCAAGAGGATAAAGCTTAAAAGAATAGGACCTATCAAGTGTGACAGTGGGAAAGTGTGTATGGAACTGAAGGAAATAGCAGAGGTACTTAATGAACACTTTACTTCAGTATTCACTATGGAAAAGGATCTTGGTGATTGTAGTGATGACTTGCAGCAGATTGAAAAGCTTGAGCATGTGGATATTATGAAAGAGGATGTGCTGGAGCTTTTGGAAAGCATCAAGTTGGATAAGTCGCCGGGACCGGATGAGATGTACCCCAGGCTATTGTGGAAGGCAAGGAAGGAGATTGCTGAGCCTCTGGTGATGATCTTTGCATCATCAATGGGGACGGGAGAGGTTCCGGAGGATTGGAGGGTTGCAGATGTTGTTCCTTTATTCAAGAAAGGGAGTAGAGATAGCCCAGGAAATTATAGACCAGAGAGTCTTACTTCAGTGGTTGGTGACTCATTCCCCCGAGATGCAGCACAGAACGTCAAAGGAAGTCATTCCTGCCTGTGGCCATCAAACTTTACAACTCCTCCCTTGGAGGGTCAGACACCCTGAGCCAATAGGCTGGTCCTGGACTTATTTCATAATTTACTGGCATAATTGACATATTACTATTTAACTATTTATGGTTCTACTACTATTTATTATTTATGGTGCAACTGTAACGAAAACCAATTTCCCCCGGGATCAATAAAGTATGACTACTACTACTAAGTTGATGGAGAAGATCCTGAGAGGCAGGATTTATGAACGTTTGGAGAGGTATAATATGATGAGGAATAGTCAGCATGGCTTTGTCAAAGGCAGGTCGTGCCTTACGATCCTGATTGAATTTTTTGAGGATGTGACTAAACACATTGATGAAGGAAGAGCAGTAGATGTAGTGTATATGGATTTCAGCAAGGCATTTGATAAGGTACCCCATGCAAAGCTTATTCAGAAGGTAAGGAGGCATGGGATCCAAGGGTTATTGTTTTGTGGATCCAGAATTGGCTTGCCACAGAAGGCAAAGAGTGGTTGTAGATGGGTCATATTCTGCATGGAGATCGGTCACCAGTGGAGTGTCTCAGGGATCTGCTCTGGGACCCTTCTCGTCGTAAATGACCTGGATGAGGAAGTGGGGGGATGGGTTACTAAGTTTGCTGATGACACAAAGGTTGGAGGTGTTGTGGATAGAAACATAGAAACATAGAAAATAGGTGCAGGAGTAGGCCATTCGGCCTTTCGAGCCTGCACCGCCATTCAGTATGATCATGGTTGATCATTCAACTCAGAACCCTGTACCAGCCTTCCCTCCATACCCCCTGATCCCTTTAGCCACAAGGGCCATATCTAACTCCCTCTTAAATATAGCCAATGAACTGGCCTCAACTGTTTCCTGTGGCAGAGAATTCCACAGATTCACTACTCTCTGTGTGAAGAAGTTTTTCCTAATCTCGGTCCTAAAAGGCCTCCCCTTTATCCTCAAACTGTGACCCCTCGTTCTGGACTTCCCCAACATTGGGAACAATCTTCCTGCATCTAGCCTGCCCAATCCCTTTAGGATTTTATACGTTTCAATAAGATCCCCCTTCAATCTTCTAAATTCCAATGAGTATAAGCCTAGTTGATCCAGTCTTTCATCATATGAAAGTCCTGCCATCCCAGGAATCAATCTGGTGAACCTTCTTTGTACTCCCTCTATGGCAAGGATGTCTTTCCTCAGATTAGGGGACCAAAACTGCACACAATACTCCAGGTGTGGTCTCACCAAGGCCTTGTACAACTGCAGTAGTACCTCCCTGCTCCTGTACTCGAATCCTCTTCCTATGAATGCCAGCATACCACTCGCCTTTTTCACCACCTGCTGTACCTGCATGCCCACTTTCAATGACTGGTGTATAATGACATCCAGGTCTCGTTGCACCTCCCCTTTTCCTAATCGGCCACCATTTAAATAATAATCTGTTTTCCTGTTTTTGCCACCAAAGTGGATAACTTCACATTTATCCACATTAAATTGCATCTGCCATGAATTTGCCCACTCACCTAACCTATCCAAGCCACCCGCATCCTCTTAGCATCCTCCTCACAGCTAACACTGCCGCCCAGCTTCGTGTCATCCGCAAACTTGGAGATCCTGCATTTAATTCCCTCATCTAAGTCATTAATATATATTGTAAACAACTGGGGTCCCAGCACTGAGCCTTGCAGTACCCCACTAGTCACTGCCTGCCATTCTGAAAAGGTCCCGTTTATTCCCACTCTTTGCTTCCTGTCTGCCAACAAATTCTCTATCCACATCAATACCTTACCCCCAATACCATGTGCTTTAAATTTGCACCTTAATCTCCTGTGTAGGACTTTGTCAAAAGCCTTTTCAAAATCCAACTATACCACATCCACTGGTTCTCCCATATCCACTCTACTAGTTACATCCTCAAAAAATTCTATGAGATTCATCAGACATGAATTTCCTTTCACAAATCCATGCTGACTTAGTCCGATGATTTCACCGCTTTCCAAATGTGCTGTTATCACATCCTTGATAACTGACTCTAGCATTTTCCCCACCACCGATGTCAGGCTAACTGGTCTATAATTCCCCGGTTTCTCTCTCCCTCCTTTTTTAAAAAGTGGGGTTACATTAGCCACCCTCCAATCCTCAGGAACTAGTCCAGAATCTAAAGAGTTTTGAAAAATTATCACTAATGCATCCACTATTTCTTGGGCTACTTCCTTAAGCACTCTGGGATGCCAACCAACTGGCCCTGGGGATTTATCTGCCTTTAATCCCTTCAATTTACCTAACACCACTTCCCTACTAACATGTATTTCCCTCAGTTCCTCCATCTCACTGGACCCTCTGTCCCCTATTATTTCCGGAAGATTATTTACGTCCTCCTTAGTGAAGACAGAACCAAAGTTGTTATTCAATTGGTCTGCCATGTCCTTGCTCCCCATAATCAATTCACCTGTTTCTGTCTGTAGGGGACCTACATTTGTCTTAACCAATCTTTTTCTTTTCACATATCTATAAAAGCTTTTACAGTCAGTTTTTACGTTCCCTGCCAATTTTCTCTCATAATCTTTTTTCCCCTTCCTAATTAAACCCTTTGTCCTCCTCTGTCCTCCTCTGTGGAGGGCTGTCAGAGGTTACAGCGGGACATTGATAGGATGCAAAACTGGGCAGAGAAGTGACAGATGGAGTTCAACTCAGATAAGTGTGAAGTGGTTCATTTTGGTAGATCAAATATGATGGCAGAATATAGTATTAATGGTAAGACTCTTGGCAGTGTGGAGGATCAGAGGGGTCTTGGGGTCCGAGTCCATAGGACACTCAAAGCAGCTGCGCAGGTTGACTCTGTGGTTAAGAAGGCATATAGTGTATTGGCCTTCATCAATCTTGGAATTGAATTTACGAGCTGAGAGGTAATGTTGCAGCTATGGTTAGACCCTGGTTAGACTCCATTTGGAGTAATGTGCTCAGTTCTGGTCATCTCACTACAGGAAGGATGTGGAAGCCATGGAGAGGGTGCACAGAAGATTTACAAGGATGTTGCCTGGATTGGGGAGCATGCCTTATGAGAATAGGTTGAGTAAACTTGGCCTTTTCTCCTTGGAGTGATGGAGGATGAGAGGTGACCTGATAGAGATGTATAAGATGATGAGAGGCATTGATCATGTGGATAGTCAGAGGCTTTTTCCCAGGGTTGAAATGGTTGCCACAAGAGTACACAGGTTTAAGGTGCTGCGGAGTAGGTACAGAGGAGATGTCAGGGGTAAGTTTTTTACGCAGAGAGTGGTGAGTACGTGGAATGGGCTGCCGGCAACGGTTGTGGAGGCGGATACGATAGGGTCTTTTAAGAGACTTTTGGATAGGTACATGGAGCTTAGAAAAATAGAGGGCTATAGGTAAGCCTAGTAATTTCTAAGGTAGGAATATGTTCCGCACAACTCTGTGGGCCGAAGGACCTGTATTGTGCTGTAGGTTTTCTATGTTTCTATGTTTCTAAATAATAAATAAGCAATAAGTATTGAAAACACGAAGTGTAGAGCCCATAGGTTGTGGGAACTGTTCAGTGATGGGGCAAGTGAAGTTGAGTGAGGTTATCCCCACTGGTTGAAGAGCTTGATGGTTGAAGGGTAATAACCGTTCCTGAACCTAGAGTGGCTTGTCTCTTCAAACATTCAGTCAAATTTGTTAAAATGGGATCAAAAAATAAAAGGCTGAAGACTCTCAGGGTCAGGCAGTAGCTGAGAGGGAATCAATCGACACTTCAGATCGAGATCATTGTGGGGGAAGGAAATGACATTTTAAATCAAGATCGTTGTGGAGGAGGAATTAACATTTCAGATCGAGATCCTTTTGGGGAGAAGAATCGACATTTCAGATCGAGATCTTTGTGAGTGAAGGAATCAATAGTTCATGTTGATTTTGTTGTGGGTGATGAATTGACTTTTCAGGTGGTGATCATTGTAGGGAAGGAATCAATATTTCAGGTCGATTGTTTTGGAGAAGGAACTGACTTTTCAGATTGAGATCATTGTTGGGGAAGGAATTGACAATTCAGGTGCAGATCGTTGTTGGGGAGGGAATTGACTTTTCAGATCAAGATCATTGTTGGGGAAGGAATCGACATTTCAGGTTGAGATTGTTGTTGGGGAAGGAGTTGACATTTCAGGTGGAGACCATTGTGGGGAAGGAATCGACATTTCAGGTGGAGATCATTGTGGGGAAGGAATCAACTTTTCAGATCGAGATCGTTGGGGAATGAATCGACCTTACATATTGAGATCGTTGTGGGGAAGCAAACACTATTTCAGATCGAGATCGTTGTGGGTGACAGAATCGACATTTGAGGTCGATCGTTGTGGGGGAAGGATTCCCGGCGTTAATGACTGCTCTGTGGATGTGTGAATTTGATTGTTTCATAATGAAATTGCACTGTGTTCCAAGTTAATGAATAAACTGTCTAGGCTGATGCAGAGGTTCTGAAAAACAGCCTAGAGCTGTGAACAAACTCAGTGTGAGATGAAGGGGAACAAATCAGGTTAATGCAAAGATGGAAAAGACAGAAGTTATGATAGACAATGGTGAAGGAAAGGGATGGGTTACTGGAAGGCAAGATGGCAGGTGGGGAGAGGATGAAGAGGGTAAAACTCACATGTTGTTGTAACCCGGGTGATCGAGATCATGGCACACAGCAGCACTCATCAGTGTGAGGATATCGAGCTGGGTCAACTTCTCCTGCAACACAGATGCACTGATCTAGAGAGATGGGATGTCCGCACCACTTGCACATTCTGCTTTCTGCAACCCCACCTTCCCATCGATGACCCTCTGACTCAACATCTTTCCAGTTATTCCTGACTTTTTTAATTGCTATGATACCTTCATTGTCCCTAACGCTATTCTCTATAAGACTGGTAATGTTGAGACACTCTAATCTTTCATATCCATGAATTACATCTTCATTTATGATCCCAGCAATCTGAAAACTTGTGTCTATGATACTCGAATATAAAAATCATTATATTTCTCAATAAATAACAAGAGGGACTCTGTCTCCAGCTTAGCCATCAATTAATCACATCTTTTAGGAGATAAAATATTATCTTTAACATCTTTGAAGTGGAGAAAAACCAATTTATGAAGCCCCTAATTCTCCCATCCAACTTATCTTGGACATTTTGGGAAGACTAATTTAAAATTACCTAATAGTACAGTCAGGGGATGGTCTCCCTTCCTCCCAAATCCCCGCACCCCTCTCTCGCACCCCTTCCTCTCCCCCTCCCTCCCCATCTACCCCTGCTTCCCCCCTCCCTCCACCAGTCCCCTCTTCCTCCCTCCCCTCCTTTCCCTTCGCTTCTCCTTCCCTCCCTCTCAACTCACTTCTCTCCACTCTCTCTCCCTTCTTCTGTTCCCTATCCCTCTCTCTCCCTCCCTCTCTCTTCTCCCCTCCCTCTCCCTCCCTCTGCTCCTCTTACCTCTCCCTCCTTCTGTCCCACCCCTCTCTCCCCCTCTCTCTCTGCTCCCCTCTGCCTCTGTCCCTTCCTCCCCCAGATTCCCTCTCCCTCTCCCTCCCTCATTCTGTCTGCTGCACTCTCCCCTCTCTCTCCCTCCACGCCACTGACCTGCAGTTGACATAGCTCGATTATACTGTACATCATCTGAGTGACACAGAAGCAGTGACGGAAGTTGTGAAATGGGTTGTTCCGATAATTCTCATGAACACACAACTTAGGAAAAAAATGAAAATACATCCAGTTAAAGCAGACACACCCCCTAGCAGCCCCTCTACAAAACCTCTCCCATTAATTTCCACCACAGTTCACCCTTCCTGTGAAACTGACGTCCCACTGGTACTGCCCTGACGAAGGGACTCAACCCAAAATGTTGACCATGTATTCCTCTCCTTAGATGCTGCCTGACTTGCTGAGATCCTTCAGCATTCTGTGTGTTCCACTGGTACTCTGCCCTTGTTCCTCCTCCAATCTCTGAGTCACCACTCTGTCATTTCGTTTATTTCAGCCCCTACACTGCTCCATGCACACAATATACCATCTTCATCATCATCACGGAGACTATCATCATCAAAGATGATGGAGTTCAACCCAGATCAATGTGAAGTGCTTCATTTCAGTAGTAACTTTGCTGATGACACAAAGGTTGGGGGTGTTGTGAAGGGTTGTCAGAGGTTACAGCGGGACATCGATAGGACACGGAACTGGGGTGAGAAGTGGCAGATGGACTTCAACCCAGATAAGTGTAAAATGGTTCATTTTGGTAGGTCAAATGTGAAGATAGAATAAAATGTAAATGGTAAGACTTGACAGTGTGGAGGACCTCTGTGTCCATAAGACACTCAAAGCTGCTGTGCAAGTTGACAGTGTTGTTAAGAAGGTATATGGTGTATTGGTGTTCATCAGCCATGGGATTGAGTTCAAGAGGTAATGTTACAGTTATATAAGACCTTGGTTAGACCCCATCTGAGGTACTATGCTCAGTTCTGGTCACCGCATTACAAGAAGGATGTGGATACTACAGAGAGAGTGCAAAGGCCATTTACAAGGATGTTGCCTGGATTGGAGAGCATGCCTTATGAGAATAGGATGAGTGAACTTGGCCTTTTCTCCTTGGAGTGACAGAGGATGAGAGGTGACCTTACAGAGGTGTATAAGATGATGAAAGGCATTTTCCCAGTGAACGTGAGGGGGCATAGCTTAAGATGCTTGGAAGTTAGGTACAGAGAGGATCTCAGGGGCATGTTTTTCACACAGACAGTGGTGGGTGCATGGAATGCACTGCCAGTGACAGTGGTGGATAAAATAAGGTCTTTTAAGAGGCGTCTAGATAAGTACATGGAGCTTAGGAAAATAGAGGGCTATGTGGTAGGGTAACTCTTGGCAGCTTCTAGAGTAGGTTACATGGTCAGCACAATAACGTGGGCCAATGGGACTGTAATGTGCTGTAGATTTTTATGTTCTATTTTCTATCATTATGTGCCATGTCATATGACATAGACGATCATGGTCTTGACCATTAATGTTCTTGGCAAATTTTTGGACAGAAGTAGTTTGCCATTGCCTTCTTCTGGGCAGTGTCTTTATAAGATGAGTGACTTTAGCCCATCAATACTCTTCAGAGATTTTCTGCCTGGCACCAGTGGTCGCAGAGCCAGGACTTGTGATATGCACTGGCTGCTCGTACAAGCGTCCTCCACCTGCTCCCATGGCTTCCGGTGACCCTGATCAGGGGAAAGACAGACGCCACTCCCTGCATGCAGACTAGCAGAGGGAAAGAATACTTCCAGCTCCTTTGCTCGAGATGTATCTCCACCTCCCCCCACCACCCAATGCCATATTAGGTTTTAATATGTTCACATTTTCAGCATTACATCTTAGGCCACATTCGGAATATTGAGTGCAGTTCTGGCCACCACACACTGGAAAGGATGTCAAAGTGTGAGGGAGGGTTGGAAGAGATCGCCAGGATGTTACCTGGAATGGAGGATAGGAACAAGAAGGAAAAGTTGAACAAACAAATTATTTGTGCTGGTGCATCAGAGGCCGAGGGGTGAGATATACCCAGAGGTGTAAACAGGGTAGATCTTTGTTCTAGGATGAACATGTCAAATGCTTAGAGGGCATAGGTTGAAGGTGAGATGGGAAAACGTGTCTAGTATTGTATCAAACAAAGAGCGATAAGTGCCTGGAATGTGCTGCTGAGAGAAGTGATAGAAGCTGACACAATGCTCACATGGTACGGACCACATGGAGGCAGATAAGACTAGTTTAAATTGACATCATGGTCAGCACAGAGACCGTGGTCTGAAGGGCCTGTTCCTGTGTTGTACTCTTTGCATTTCATCTTCCTTCAGGCAAAGGTCCTCCTCTAAAACTGCGGGGAAGTTAGTTCCAGGGTTTAGATTGAATGACGATGAAGGACCAGTGACGTTGTTCCAAGTGCACATGGTGGTCACCCAGAGAACGATGCATGGCCAGGGAGAGGGACAAGTAGAAACACAATGACAATTAAGAAGTGTCAGGGTGAGTATTGAATTGTTAGGTTCAGAAGTTCTGGTCAGCATGGACACAATGGGCTGAATGGCTATTTCTATGCTAGGCGGAAGAGAAGGTGGCAGCGCGCATGGCCATTCCTGTGGTGATGTCTGTTATTTGTCAAGTAGGGTACTGTGCACAATTCTGATTTGATGAAGACTGATGTGAGAGTACGGAGGAACATCTGGAGAAACTTCCAAAATGCCCACTTCGCTGCCGCTGCTACTGTGTGGTCCGGAATCTCCGCAGGAGAAGGCCCCGAATCCTCGGCTTTGCTTGTTTCGGCGGCTGGGGCAAGGTCGAAAGCACTTGGGAGGCTGTATCAGAGGGGCTGGTCGGAGGCTTGAAGTTTTTGGACGGATGGACTCAGCGTCGGCTGTTGTCGGGTGCTTCCAATGCATCGGCAGTTGTCGGTGCCTGGAGGTTTATGGCGGGGAGTTTCTCCCTTTGCTGCCTGCTATCGGGGACTCGGGAGTCGATCGAAACTTTGAGACTTTTTTTTAACGTGCCCATGGTGTGCTCTTTATCAAATTATGGTATTGCTTTGCATTGCTGTAACTATATGTTATAATTATGTGGTTCTATCAGTGTTAGTCTTTGGTTTGTCCTGTTTTTCTGTGATATCACCCTGGAGGAACATTGTATCATTTCTTAATGCATGTATGCATTTCTAAATGACAATAAAAGAGGACTGAGTGTCCTCATAATCTAAGTCCCTCTAACTCTATGATGAGGCCAGTGAACCCTATTGGAAGGTGCAGCAGAGTTGAGGGTCCATGGCTGTCCTGCACCTATTCTATGGCAGTTCTGTACTCTCTCAGTAAGGCCCCTCCCAGTGTGACCTTCCCTCAGGATCGACCCCTCCTTCAGTAAGTTCTCTCCCACAGCGTAACCATCCCTCAGTGAGGCCCCTCAAACAGTGTGAGCCTCACTCAGTACTGCCCCTTCCATGGTGCGACATTCCATTGAACCTGCCCCTTCATTCCCCATGCCTTCCGACTGCCCCCTCTTAAGTTCATCTGTCTCACTGTGTTGATCCCCTGCTTATTTAATCTCCATTCTTGGCGGTTCCCTCTCCTCCCCCCACCCCACCGAGTCTCTGCTACTCTCCCTAGGGGACTCTCCTTACCAGCCACCTCTTCAGAGTCATGGGGTCGATGCTAAAGTCTTTGACCAGCCCCAGGCTGTGGTACATGTGCTCCAAGCAGCTGAGCATCTGTGTGGGCGGGGTGGGGATGGAGGTGGGAGGGAGAAGAGAAAGGTAGATCATGGCAATTTCTGGACAGTCACATGGAACAATCACAGCACGAGGTGAAGAGTCCTTCTCCCCAGGAGAAGAGCCCCTGTGGCTCCCACCAGCCTCGGAAATTTGCACTGTACTCATGGACACTGACTGATCCTTCTCCAGGTACACATAGGCACAGATGTAATCCTGGAAGAAGGGCAGGCAGTCAGCTTGAGCAAAACCCTTGAATGTCTGCTGCCTCTACCCGTGAATGGCCTAGAGTGAAATGACCGGGAGTGGGTGGGGAAATGACAGGGTGGCTGTAGCTCAGAAGTGTGGGCCATGAAATGTAGCTGGAACCTGAGGAACAGCCCTTCAGATACTGAGACACTGCAACCTATCACACTGTGTATACATGACACACTGTCTCCTCCCCACCACAGAAATGACAGGTGGCTCATAAACCAACTCTGGAACCTGGTACTGTATACAGTATAGCTCTGTGCAGCATTCTCCATCACTGGTCTCAGTGCTAAGGGGGAGGGCTCTGGCATAAAAAGACCTCATCTGGGATCTTTCCAACTTCTAATTGTGGTGGAGTTAGTGGGCATGTAATAGGGAGCACTGGCCTATGACTCTGTCAGACAGCCCCTACCTGACTTAATTTCCTCATGTGGATACATTTGATAGAGACTTTGCTCTCAAAAAACATACTTTATTTTAAATTAATTATTGTTAAGAATGAAGTTTCAGGATACTTGGAGGCACATGATTAAATAGGCCAAAGTCAACATAGTTTCCTTAAGGGCAAGTCTTGCCTGTTGGAATTCTTTGAGGAAATATCAGGCAGGATAGACAAAGGAGGGTCAGTGGATGTTGTGTACTTAGATTTTCAGAAAGCCTTTGTCAAGGTGCCATACATGAGTTTGCTTAAGGTAAGATCCCATAGTATTACTCAAAAGATAATATCATGAATAGGGTATTGGCTGACTGGCAGGAGACAAAGAGTGGAAATAAAGAGAGCCTTTTCTGGTTGGTTGTCAGTGACTAGTGGTGTTCCACAGGGGTCTGTGTTGGGAACGATTCTTTTTAATGTTATATGTCGATGATTTGGATGACAGTATTGTAGCTTTGTTGCATAGTTTGCAGATGATATGAAGACATGTGGAGGGCAGGGAGTGTTGAGGAAGCAGAGAGTCTGCAGAAGGACTTGGACAGCTTGTGAGAGTGGGCAAAAAGGTGGCAGATGGAATATTGTGCAGGGAAGTGTATTGGTCATGTACTTTATTAGTAGGAATAAAGGTGTGGACTATTTTCTAAACGGGGAGAAAATTGAAAAATAGGAGGTGCAAAGGGACTTGGGAGTTCCCTTATAGGATTCGCTGAAGGATAACTTGCAGATTGAGTCAGTGGCACTTATTAGTCTTGGGCCTCAAGCTGCAAGATCGCTTACTTCTCAGCTGCCAGGAGAGAGGCATCCGCGTTGGCACACTCTACCAGGGGCAGCGTAGTGCAGTTGTGTTTGACTGAAGATTTCAAATGGACTGGGAGTTCTAGACTATATACATATATAGTTGTGTGGTTACTAATATTCTATATGTGAAGACTGGCCCTCTAAGGTGCGGTGGCACTCGGCGGGTTATCAGATGATATTGGTGGGCTGGGAGGGTCTGAACTATAGGTATTCATGTTCTGTGTTGTATTTTACTGATATTCTACACGGGTTTGTTGACTTGTGTGTGCCAGGACTGGGCCTCAAGCCACAGCGTCGCTGGTGGGGGGTGGGGGCATTGGAACTCTTTCATTCCGTGATTGTGATCTTGTGTGTGAATGCTGATAATGTGTTGGCACCTTGACCCCATGGTAACGCTGTCTTGTTTGGCTGTGGTCATAAGTATTCATATATGGTTGAATGACAATTAAACTTGAATTGAATTAAATTGGTAAGGAAGGCAAATGCAACATTAGCATTTATTTGGGAGGACAAGAATATAAGAACAAGGATGAGATGCTGAGGCTTTATAAGGCATTGGTTAGATGTCCCTTGGAGTATTGTGCACAGTTCTGGGCCCTTATCTAAAATGTGCTGGAATTGGACAGTGTCCACAGAATGCTCATAATTCCAGGAATGAGAGGGTTAATGTATGAGGAGCTCTGTGCCTGTACTCGCTGGCATTTAGAAGAATGAGAGGGGATCGCACTGAAACCTACTGAATATAAAAAAGGTCTAGGTCGAGTGAACGTGGTGAGGATGTTTCCTATGGGGGGAGAGGGGACAGCCTCAGACTAGAGGGATGTCCATTTAAAACAGATGAGGAGGATTTTTTTTAGCCAGAGGCTGGTGAATCTGTGGAATTTATTGCCACAGGTGGTCGTGAAGGTCATGCCATTGAGTATATTTAAAGTGGAGGTTGATAGCTTCTTGATTAGTCAGGGTGTCAAAGGTTACGGGGAGAAGGCAGGAGAATGGGGTTGAGAGAGATAATAAGTGAGCCATGATGAAATGGTGGAGCAGACTTGATGGGCTGAATGGCCTAATTCTGCTCCTATGTCTTATGGTGGAGGAACCTACTGGAGTGGAATGCAGATGGAGAGCTCGAATGTGGAGAGGTTTTTTCAGGAAGGATGGAGGTTGTAGGATATGTGGAGAAGGGCAGGAGGGATCACGAGGAAGGGTTTATTGGGAGAAAATTCAGATTTTTTTAACTACTTGGAATAAAAGAGGCACGACTGCACAGGCGCGTGACCTCAAAGGGCGGAAGGCTTAAAAAGGGAAATGATCTTCAACACTTTTTTTTCGATTCACAGCAAGCAGGCAGCGGAGTAAGTCGCCGTTTCTCAGGAGAAAATTCAGATTTTTTAAAAAACTACGGGATAAAAGAGGCACAATTGTGCAGGCGCGTGACCTCAGAGAGCGGAAGGCTTAAAAAGAACACCGCCATATCCAGCGGGCAGCGTTGGAGTGGGCAGCGGAGTGAGCGGGTGCAGAGTGATAGGGCTTTGACTCAACGGGCTTAGGCGGAAACGGGAAGAGACTCCCTGCGACTGTTGAGTCTCATAGTAAGGGGTAAGTTACAGGTTTATTTATTTAGTACAAACAGTAGCATTAGAGGTATGCATCTAAGATTAGTGTTGTGCTTGGAGTGCCAAATGTAGGCACCCTGGGAGACTCCCAGCCTCCCCAAGGATTACATCTGCTGCAGGTGCATTGAGATGAGGCTCCTTAAGGACCGTGTTAGAGATCTGGAGCTGCAACTTGATGACCTTCAGCTAATTAGGGAAAGTGAGGAGGTGATTGATAATACCTATAGAGAGGTAGTGGACAGCATCTCCTTGACAGTCCCCCTCAGAAATCGATATATCATTTTAGACACTGTTGGAGAGGTTGACCTGACGGAGGAAGACCGCAGCGAACAGGACTCTGGCACTCTGAGAGAGAGCAAGGAGAAATGCAGTAGTTATAGGGGATTCCACAGTGAGGGGAACAGACAAGAGATTCTGCGAGCTGTACAAGGATACCCGGATGGTGTGTTGCCTCCCTGGTGCCAGGGTATGGGATGTCTCAGATCGGGTCCAGAGTATTCTGAGGAGAGAGGGCGAGCAGCCAGAAGTCTTGGTACATGTTGGTACCAATGACATAGAAAGAAAAAAAGAGGAGGTCCTGAAGGAAGATTACTGGGAACTAGGAAGAAAATTGAAAAGCCGGACCTCCAGAGTAATAATCTCAGGATTACTGCCTGAGCCTCGCGTTAATGAAGGTAAGAATAGCAGAATTAAGCAGATGAATGTGTGGCTAAGTAACTGGTGCAGGGGGCAGGGCTTCAAATTCTTGGATCATTGGGATCTATTTTGGGGGAGGTATGACTTATACAAAAATGATGGGTTACACCTGAACTCACAGGGTACTCTTTTCCTGGTGGGATTGTTTGATAATAGCTGTTATGGAGGATTTAACCTAAGTTGGCAGGGGGAAGGAAACCAGGGTGTTAGGGTTAAGGAAGAGGAAAATAGAAATAAATCAAAGATACTGTGCAGCAAAGATGGCAAGAAGGACAGGCCGGTGAATAGACAGGATAATTTGCTGTGCAATAGAAATATAGTAAAATTGGTAACAGATACTGATCTAAATGTACTGTACTTAAATGCACACAGCATTGGAAATAAAGTGGATGACCTTGCTGCACAGCTGCAGGTTAAAAGATATGACATTGTGGCCATCACCGAGTCATGGCTAAATGATGGATGTGATTGGGAGCTGAATGTCCAAGGGTACACAGTGTATACGGAAGAAAGGAAGGTGGGTAAAGGGGGTGGCGTGGTCCTGATGGTAAGCAACGATATCAAATCTCTAGAAAGAGGGAACATAGGATCAGAAGAGGTAGAATCCTTATGGGTCGAGTTAAGAAATGGCGAGGGTAAAAAGACACTAATAGCAGTTATATACAGGCCTCCAAACAGCAGCCGGGATGTGGACTACAGGTTGCAGCTGGAAATAGAGAAAGCGTGTCAGAAGGAAAATGTCAAGATAGTTATGGGGAATTTTAATATGCAAGTGAATTGGGAAAGTCAGGAAGGTACTGGATCTCAGGAGAGGGAGTTTGTAGAATGCCTACGGGATGGCTTTTTGGAGCAACTTGTCCATAAGCCCACCAGGGAATTGGCTGTTTTGGATTGGGTGCTGTTTAATGAACCTGAGGCGATTAGGGAGCTGGAGGTAATGGAACCCCTTGGAAGTAGTGATCATAATATGATTGAGTTCAGTTTCAAATTTGAAAAGGAGAAGCTGGTATCAGGTGTATTGATATTTCAGTGGAACAAAGGAAATTACAGTGATATGAGAGAGGAACTGGCCCAGGTCGATTGGAAAAGTAAACTAGATGGAGGGACGGTAAGTAAACTAGATGGAGGGACGGTAGAGCAGAATTGGATGAAATTCCTACAAGAAATAAGGACAGTGCAAGAAATATATATCCCAAGAAAAAAGAAAATCATGAGTGGAAAAATGGCACAAATGTGGCTAACGAGAGAGGTTAAGGCTAAAATAAAAGCAAAAGAGATGGCGTACAAAGAAGTAAAAATTAGTGGCAAAACTGAGAACTGTACGACTTCTAAAAACTTACAGAAGGAAACTAAGAAAGTCATTCGGAAAGAAAAGATGAGTTATGAAAGGGAGTTGGCAATTAACATTAAAAAGGATACCCTAAGAGTTTTTTTAAATATATGAAGAGTGAAAGAGTGACACGGGTAGATAGAGGACTGATTGAAAATGATGCTGGAGAAATTATACTGGGTAACAAAGAGATGGCAGAGGAACTAAATGAGTATTTTGCATCAGTCTTCACAGTGGAAGACATTAGCAACATACCTGATAGCCAGAGGTCTCAGGGAATAGAATTAGGTACAGTCAAGATTACTAGAGAGAAAGTGCTTGGGAAGCTAAATCGACTAAGAATAGATAAGTCTCCCGGACCAGATGAGGTGCACCCACAGGTCCTGAAGGAGGTGGCTTTGGAGATTGTGGAGACATTGGAAATGATTTTCCAGGAATCAATAGACTCTGGCATGGTTCTGGAGGACTGGAAGGTCACAAATGTAGGTCCGTTATTTAAGAGAGGAAGGAGGCAGCAAAAAGAAAATTACAGACCTATTAGTCTGACATCGATAGTTGGAAAGTTATTAGAGTCAATCCTCAAGGACAAGGTTATGAAATACCTCGAGGTGCATGATAAGATAGGCCCAAGCCAGCATGGTTTCATGAAGGGAAGATCCTGCCTCATCAACCTATTGGAGTTTTTTGAGGTAATCTCAAATAAGGTTGACAAGGGAGAGGCTGTGGATGTTGTGTATTTGGATTTTCAAGAGGCCTTCGATAAGGTGCTGCATAAGAGGCTGCTTAATAAGATGAGAGCCCATGGAATTACAGGAAAGATATTGAAATGGGTGGAGCATTGGCTGATAGGCAGAAAGCAAAGGGTGGAAATAAAGGGATCCTAATCTGATTGGTTGCCGGTTACTAGTGGTGTTCCACAGGGGTTGGTGTTGGGGCTGCTTCTTTTTACAATGTATGTCGATGATTTAGATTATGGATTAAATGGTTTTGTAGCTAATTTTGCGGATGACACCAAGATAGGTGGAGGAGCAGGAAGTGTTGAAGAAACGGAAAGGTTGCAGAGAGACTTGGTCAGTTTAGGAGAGTGGGCAAAGAGATGACAGATGAGATACAATGTTGAGAAATGTACAGTTGTACATTTTGGGAGAAGAAATAATCGGGCAGATTATTATTTAGATAGGGAGAAAATTCAAAAATCGGAAGTACAAAGGGACTTGGGGGTCCTCGTGCAGGATACCCTAAAGGTTAACCACCAAGTTGGATCGGCGGTAAGGAAAGCGAATGCTATGTTGGCATTCATTTCAAGAGGAATAGTGTATAAGAGTAAGGAGGTGTTGATGAGGCTCTATGGGGCACCGGTGAGACCTCATTTGGAACACTGTGTGCAGTTTTGGGCCCCCTATCTTAGAAAGGATATACTGATGTTGGAGAGAGTTCAGAGAAGATTTATGAGGATGATTCCCGGAATGCAGGGCTAACATATGAGGAGCGTTTGTTGGCTCATGGACTGTATTCAATAGAGTAGAGAAGAATGAGAGGGGATCTCAGAAACATTTCGAATGTTGAAAGGGTTGAACAGAGTAGATGCGGAAAGGCTGTTTCCCTTGGTGGGTGAGTCCAGGACAAGAGGCCACAGTCTTATAATTAGAGGGTACCCATTTAAAACAGAGATGAGGAGAAATTTTTTTAGCCAGAGGATCGTGGATTTATGGAATTCGTTGCCACATACAGCTGTGGAGGCCCAATCATTGAGGGTGTTTAACATATAGCATATACAAATATAACATATATAACAATTACAGCACGGAAACAGGCCATCTTGGCCCTTCTAGTCCGTGCTGAACTCCTACTCTCACCTAGTCCCACCAACCTGCACTAGGTCCATAACCCTCCATTCCCTTCCTGTCCATATATCTATCCAATTTAACTTTAAGGAGGAGATTGATGGGTATCTAATTAGTCAGGGTATCAAGGGATATGGGGAAAAAGCCAGAAATTGGAACTAGATGGGAGAATAGTTTAGATCATGGTGGAGTGATGGAGCAGACTCGATGGGCCGAATGGCCTACTTCTACTCCTTTGTCTTGTGATTGTAATGTGCAAGAAGGAAGGTGTGTTAGGAAGGAAGATGAGTGGTGGATTTCTAAGGAAGAATGTTTATGAAGAGGGCTGGTGTAAAGGGAGGGTGTGCTGAGGAAGTTTGCGTTGTGTTGGGGAAGGTATGCTATGAAGATGAAGCTGGAGAGACACAGCAAAGGAAATGACTGACAATTTTACTAAATAAACTTTTATGGGACTATGTTCACTGTAATCTGCAGCCTGTAATTTCCCATTGGGAGATATGCTTTTGAACTGTCTGTATAATTTCACATTTGTGTGGTATCCTGAAAGATTCGGCGAACTGGACTCTCGAGAATACAGGTACAGCAGTTGACCATTAATGGAATGGACGGGACTGGACTGAAACTCTACACCAATGGAAGCTGTGGGGCCTGGGAGCAGATTACAGATGAGGGCAGGAGAGGGGTAGAAGTGATTGTGAAGTAGGTAACAGAGGAGGAGGATGGACACTGTGAGTATTTGGGATGAGGAAATGCAAAAAGAGGAAAAGTAAGGTTTCACTCACTTCATTGGCTTCCCAATACCAGGCATCAAACGTTGGTTTCCTGAGCGTCTGAATGGTCTCTTCAGAGAGCACGTACTAGAAATGAAAGAGGCTCCAGTCATCCCAGACCATCATGTCTTTATTGAAATGTCCTGCTCAGACCCATCAAAGTCTGGATTTCTGTCTGAATCACACAATTCACAGTCAAACAGATAAGACAGCTGGAAAGACTTAGTGAGGGAGAAATTTGCTTCACAGTGCAGTGACACCAGTACTGCAGAAAGATGGAGCCATTGAGTTGGGAAAGGTATTACTTGAATTGGAAGAGTTTTAAAAGGGGCTTAGGAACAGTACAGCAAAGGAACACAATTACTGCACCCAACAAAATGGTAAATTAAACTCATTCTCTGAGGCTGTCTTTAAAGAGAGTGAGCCCTCGCAAGGCGGAAGAGCCCAATGGAGTACCTGACAAGGCTCTGAAAAGCTGTGCCAACCAACTGGTGGGAGTATTCAAGGACATTTTCAACCTCCCACTGCTAGGGGCAGAAGTTCCCACTTGCTTCAAAAAGGTAACAATTATACTAGTGCCTAAGAAGAATAACTTGAGTTGCCTTAATGACTATCGCCCAGTAGCAATCACAACTACAGTGATGAAATGATTTGAGAGGTTGGACATGACTAGACTGAGCTCCTGCCTCAGCAAGAACCTGGACCCACTGCAATTTGCCTATCAGCACAATAGGTCAACGGCAGATGCAATCTCAGTGGCTCTCCACTCAGCTTTAGACCACCTGGGCAACACAAACACCTATGTCAGGATGCTGTTCATTGACTATAGCTCAGCATTTAACACCATCATTCCTACAATCCTGATTGAGAAGTTGCAGAATCTGGGCCTCTGTACCTCCCTCTGTAATTGGATCCTCAACTTCCTAACTAGAAGACCACAATCTGTGTGGATTGGTGATAATATCTCTTCCTTGCTGACAATCAACACTGGCACACCTCAGGGGTGTGTGCTTAGCCAACTGCTGTACTCTCTTTATATGCATGACTGTGTGGCTAGGCATAGCTCAAATACCATCTATAAATTTGCTGACGATACAACCATCGTTGGTAGAATCTCAGGTGGTGACAAGAGGGCGAACAGGAGTGAGATATGCCAACTAGTGGAATGGTGCCGCAGCAACAACCTGGCACTCAACGTCAGTAAGACGAAAGAGCTGATTGTGGACTTCAGGAAGGGTAAGACAACAGAACAGATACCAATCCTCATGGTGGGATCAGAAGTGGAGAGAGTGAGCAGTTTCAAGTTCCTGGGTATCAAGATCTCTGAGGATCTAACCTGGTCCCAACATATTGATGTAGTCATTAAGAAGGCATGACAGCAGCTATACTTCATTAGGAGTTTGAAGAGATTTGGTATGTCAACAAAAACACTCAAAAACTTCTATAGGTGTGCCGTGGAGAGCATTCTGACAGGCTGCATCACTGTCTGGTATGGGGGGTGGGGTGCGGTGGCTACTGCACTGGACCGAAAGAAGCTGGAGGGTTTTTGCACATTTTTAAAATCTATTCAATATACATATACTGCAATTGATTGATTTATTTATTATTACAATTATTATTATTTTGTTTTCTCTTCTATATTATGTATTGCATTGTACTGCTGCTGCTAAGTTAATAAATTTCACGTCACATGATGGTGATAATAAACCTGATTCTGATTCACTTCTGCCTGAACATGGTCCATATCCCTCCATTCCCATTCCACCAAACTACCTAACAGCCTCTTAAATGTTATCACTCTGGGCGTGAATGAAACCTGCCCCGCACATCACTTTTAAATTCTACCCTGGGGAGAATTAATGCCCAGGGTCTATTAATGCCTCTCATCATCTTATAAATTTCTATTATCTTTCCCCTCAGTCTCTGATGCTCCAAGTAAAACAAGCCAAGTTTGCCCAGCCTCTCCTGATACAGCGCAGAGCCTCCTATCCACCTAGCACCCGATAATAATGGTAAACTTCTCTGCTCACTTTCCAAACTCTCCACATTGTTCTTACAATGAGGCAACCAGAACTGCACACAATACTCCAGGTGTATCCTAACCCAATGCTCTGACACTGTATGGCTTCTTTACAACCCTGTCTATTTTCATAACCATCTTCAAGGAGCTATGGATTTAGACCTCAAGCTCTATGAAAAAGGTTGTTTGTGTTTTACTCAGTGTGGTTTATATCAAGATCATGCTGCCAGAGGAGGTGGTGGAACCAGTTATAATTTAGACCATAAGACATAAGAGCAGAATTAGGCCAACTGGCCCATCGTGTCAGTTGGCCCATCAGGTCCGGGAGATTTATCCACCCTCAGACTATTAAGCTTCCTGAGCAGCTTCTGAAATCCTGCTTCGGGTTTGATTCGAAGAAGGAAGTCTGAGAATCGGAGCGGGAGTGCGGAGGAACACATTTTTGAATTTTTCGGGTTTTTTTTCCATCGGCGTTCAGAGAGGCGGGACTGCGCAGGCGTGTGACGTCGGGCAGTGAAGTGCGGAAGATTTAAAAGGAACAGAGCCTCATACAGTGGACAGTGTAGTTTGCGGGCAACGGAGTGAGCCGAGAGCAGAGTGAAGGCTTAAGGGCTTTGGCTCAACGGGCTTAGGCACAATGGGGCGAGGCGAGGAAGGTTTGGTATTCATTTTTTTTTGTTGTTATTTGAGGAGAGGGGCAGTATGAGTGTGAGGGTAGTTTGTTGTTCTCGGTGCCAGATGTAGGAGGCCCTGGAGTCTCCAATCCTCCCGGACGTCCACATCTGCGCCAGGTGTGTCGAGATGCAGCTCCTAAGGGACCGTGTTAGGGAACTGGAGCTGCAGCTCGATGACCTTCGACTGGTCGGGGAGAGAGACGAGTTGATAGAGAGGAGTTACAGGCAGGTGGTCACACCGGGGCCACGGGACACAGACCAGTGGGTCACGGTTAGGAGGGGGAAGGGGAAGAGTCAGGTAATAGAGAGTACCCCAGTGGCTGTGCCCCTTGACAATAGGTACTCCTGTTTGAGTACTGTTGGGGGGGAAAGCTTACCTGGGGGAAGCGACAGTGGCTGTGCCTCCAGCACAGAGTCTGGCCCTGTAGCTCAGAAGGGTAGGGAAAGGAAGAGGAGGGCAGTTGTAATAGGGGACTCGATAGTAAGGGGGTCAGACAGGCGATTCTGTGGACACAGTCCAGAGACCTGGATGACAGTTTGCCTCCCTGGTGCCAGGGTCCGGGATATTTCTGATCGTGTCCAAGATATCCTGAAGTGGGAGGGTGAGGAGCCAGAGGTCGTGGTACATATGGGTACCAATGACATAGGCAGGAAAAGGAAAGAGGTCCTGAAAGGAGAATATAGGGAGCTAGGAAGGGAGTTGAGAAAAAGGACCGCAAAGGTAGTAATCTCGGGATTACTGCCTGTGCCACGCGACAGTGAGAGTAGGAATGCGATGAGGTGGAGGATAAATGCGTGGCTGAGGGATTGGAGCAGGGGGCAGGGATTCAAGTTTTTGGATCATTGGGACCTCTTTTGGCACAGGCGTAACCTGTACAAAAAGGACAGGTTACTCTTGAATCCTAGGGGGACCAATATCCTGGCAGGGAGATTAGCGAGGGCTACTGAGGTGACTTTAAACTACAATGGTTGGGGGGTGGGAATCAAATTAAAGAGGCTAGGCGAGAGGAGGTTAGTTCACAACAGGGGGATGGGACCCAGTGCAGAGAGACAGAGGGGTGTAAAATGAGGGTAGAAGCAAAAAGTAGTAAGGTGAAAAGTAAAAGCGGCAGGCTGACAAATCCAGGGCAAGCATCAAAAAGGGCCACTTTTCAACATAATTGTATAAGGGCTAAGAGAGTTGTAAAAGCAAGCCTGAAGGCTTTGTGTGTCAATGCCAGGAGCATTCATAACAAGGTGGATGAATTAAAAGTGCAGATTATTATTAATGAATATGATATAGTTGGGATCACAGAGACATGGCTCCAGGGTGACCAAGGATGGGAGCTCAACATTCAGGGATATTCAATATTCAGGAGGGATAGACATGAAAGAAAAGGTGGTGGGGTGGCATTGCTGGTTAAAGAGATTAACGCAATAGAAAGGAAGGACATAAGCCGGGAGGATGTGGAATCGATATGGGTAGAGCTGCATAACACTAAGGGGCAGAAAACGCTGGTGGGAGTTGCGTACAGGCCACCTAACAGTAGTAGTGAGGTTGGGGATGGTATTAAACAAGAAATTAGAAATGCGTGCAATAAAGGAACAGCAGTTATAATGGGTGACTTCAATCTACATGTAGATTGGGTGAACCAAATTGGTAAGGGTGCTGAGGAAGAGGATTTCTTGGAATGTATGTGGGGTGGTTTTTTGAACCAACATGTCGAGGAACCAACCAGAGAGCAGGTTATTCTGGACTGGGTATTGAGCAATGAGGAAGGGTTAATTAGCAATCTTGTCGTGAGAGGCCCCTTGGGTAAGAGTGACCATAATATGGTGGAATTCTTCATTAAGATGGAGAGTGACATAGTTAATTCAGAAACAAAGGTTCTGAACTTAAAGAAGGGTAACTTTGAAGGTATGAGACGTGAATTAGCTAAGATAGACTGGCAAATGACACTTAAAGGGTTGATGGTGGATATGCAATGGCAAGCATTTAAAGATCGCATGGATGAACTACAACAATTGTTCATCCCAGTTTGGCAAAAGAATAAACCAGGGAAGGTAGTGCCCCCTTGGCTGACAAGGGAAATTAGGGATAGTATCAATTCCAAAGAAGAAGCATACAAATTAGCCAGAAAAAGTGGCTCACCTGAGGACTGGGAGAAATTCAGAGTTCAGCAGAAGAGGCCAAAGGGCTTAATTAGGAAGGGGAAAAACAATTATGAGAGAAAACTGGCAGGGAACATAAAAACTGACTGTAAAAGCTTTTATAGATATGTGAAAAGAAAAAGATTGGTTAAGACAAATGTAGGTCCCCTACAGACAGAAACAGGTGAATTGATTATGGGAAGCAAGGACATGGCAGACCAATTGAATAATTACTTTGGTTCTGTCTTCACTAAGGAGGACATAAATAATCTTCCAGAAATAGTAGGGGACAGAGGGTCCAGTGAGATGGAGGAGCTGAGGGAAATACATGTTAGTAGGGAAGTGGTGTTAGGTAAATTGAAGGGATTAAAGGCAGATAAATCCACAGGGCCAGATGGTCTGCATCCCAGAGGGCTTAAGGAAGTAGCCCAAGAAATAGTGGATGCATTAGTGATAATTTTTCAAAACTCTTTAGATTCTGGACTAGCTCCTGAGGATTGGAGGGTGGCTAATGTAACCCCACTTTTTAAAAAAGGAGGGAGAGAGAAACCAGGAAATTATAGACCGGTTAGCATAACATCGGTGGCGGGGAAACTGCTAGAGTCAGTTATCAAAGATGTGATAACAGCACATTTGGAAAGCGATGAAATCATCGGACAAAGTCAGCATGGATTTGCGAAAGGAAAATCATGTGTGACAAATCTCATAGAATTTTTTGAGGATGTAACTAGTAGAGCGGATAGGGGAGAACCAGTGGATGTGGTATATTTGGATTTTGAAAAGGCTTTTGACAAGGTCCCACACAGGAGATTAGTGTGCAAACTTAAAGCACACGGTATTGGGGGTAAGGTATTGATGTGGATAGAGAATTTGTTGGCAGACAGGAAGCAAACAGTGGGAATAAACGGGACCTTTTCAGAATGGCAGGCAGTGACTAGTGGGGTACTGCAAGGCTCAGTGCTGGGACCCCAGTTGTTTACAATATATATTAATGACTTGGATGCGGGAATTAAATGCAGCATCTCCAAGTCTGCAGATGACACGAAGCTGGGCGGCAGTGTTAGCTGTGAGGAGGATGTTAAGAGGATGCAGGGTGACTTGTATAGGTTAGGTGAGTGGGCAAATTCATGGCAGATGCAATTTAATGTGGATAAATGTGAAGTTATCCACTTTGGTGGCAAAAACAGGAAAACAGATTATTATCTGAATGGTGGGCGATTAGGAAAAGGGGAGGTGCAATGAGACCTGGATGTCATTATACACCAGTCATTGAAAGTGGACATGCAGGTACAGCAGGCGGTGAAAAAGGCGAATGGTATGCTGGCATTTATAGTGAGAGGATTCAAGTACAGGAGCAGGGAGGTACTACTGCAGTTGTACAAGGCCTTGGTGAGACCACACCTGGAGTACTGTATGCAATTTTGGTCCCCTAATCTGAGGAAAGACATCCTTGCCATAGAGGGAGTACAAAGAAGGTTCACCAGATTGATTCCTGGGATGGATGGACTTTCATATGATGAAAGACTGGATGAACTAGGCTTATACTCATTGGAATTTAGAAGTTTGAGGGGGGATCTTATTGAAACGCATAAAATCCTAAAGGGATTGGACAGGCTAGACGCAGGAAGATTGTTCCCGATGTTGGGGAAGTCCAGGACGAGGGGTCACAGTTTGAGGATAAAGGGGAAACCTTTTAGGACCGAGATTAGGAAAAACTTCTTCACACAGAGAGTGGTGAATCTGTGGAATTCTCTGCCACAGGAAACAGTTGAGGCCAGTTCATTGGCTATATTTAAGAGGGAGTTAAATATGGCCCTTGTGGCTAAAGGGATCAGGGGGTATGGAGGGAAGGCTGGTCCAGGGTTCTGAGTTAGATGATCAGCCATGATCATACTGAATGGCGGTGCAGGCTCGAAGGGCCGAATGGCCTACTCCTGCACCTATTTTCTATGTTTCTATGTTTCTCAGTTTGTAATTTTCACTGCACAAACTTCACTTCCCTGACACTCTTGAATGTCTCTGTAACTGATCCCACTGGCTGTGATTATGCCTCATCCCCAGCCTGTTCTTTCTATAATCTCTGTTGCATGCTATCTTTGATTTATTTATGTTTTCTCCTTCTTCAACCCTATCACTCCGGTTCCCATCCCCCTGCCAAATTAGTTTAAATCCTTCAGAACAGCTCTATTAATCCTGTCTGCTAGGATATTGGACCCCTTTGGTCCTTTTTTCACAAGTCAAAGCTCCCCCAGAAGAGGCCCCAATGATCCAGGAATCTGAATTCTTACTCCCTATGCTAGTCTCTCAGCCACGCTTTAATATGCCTGATCATGCTATTCTTGCGCTCGTTAGCACGTGGCACAGGCAGCAATCCCTAGATTACTACCCTGGAAGTTCTGCTTTTCAGCTTCCTACCCAACTCCTTGAATTCTCTCTTCAGGACCTCTTCTCTTTTTCTACCTGTGTCATTGGTGCCAACGTGTACCAAGACTTCTGGCTGTTCACCCTCTCCATTCAGAATACTCTCAGACTGCTCCGAGACATCCCATACCCTGGCACCTGAGAGGCAACACACCATGCAGGTATCTCTATCATAGAAACATAGAAATATAGAAAACCTACAGCACAATACAGGTGCTTCAGCCAACAATGCTGTGCCAAACGTACTTACTTTAGTAATTACCTAGGTTTACCCATAGTTTTCTATTTTTCCAAACTCCATGTACCTGTGCAGGAGTCTCTTTAAAGACCCTATCATATCCACCTCCACCACCGTCGCTGGCAGCCTATTCCACGCACTCACCACTCTCTGCATGAAAACTTACCCCTGACATCTCCTCTGTACCTACTTCCAAGCACCTTAAAAATGTGCCCTCTTGTGCTAGCCATTTCATCTCTGGGATAAAGCCTCTGACAATCCACACGATCAATGCCTCTCATCATCTTATACGCCTCTATCAGGTCACCTCTCATCCTCCGTCACTCCAAGGAAAAAAGGCCAAGTTCACTCAACCTATTCTCATAAGGCATGCTCCCCAATCCAGGCAACATCCTTGAAAATCTCCTCTGCATGCTCTTGATGGTATCCCCATCCTTCCTGTAGTGAGGTGACCAGAATTGAGCACAGTTCTCCAAGTGGGGCCTGACCAGGGTCCTATATAGCTGCAACATTACCTCTCAGAGTTGTGGTACATATTGGTATCAACAGCATAGACAGGCAAAGGGAAGAGGCCCTGAAGAGCAAATATGTGAGTTAGATAGCCAGCTGAAAAGCAGTACCTCAAATATATTAATCTCTAGATTGTTTCCTGTACCACATGCTAGTGAGAGTAAGAATAGGATGATTTGGCAGCTCAGATATTGGAGCAGGGGATAGGGTATCAGATTTCTGGATCATTGGGATCTCTTCTGGAGAAGGTCTGACTTGTACAAAATGGACGGTTTACACCTGAACTAGAGGGACAACAATATCCTTGCGGGTAGACTTGTTAGAACTAATTTAACATGACAAAGGGAAGTGAAGTGATAGGCTTGAGGATGGGACAGTTGGTATACAAGTAGATGCACTGTGTAATGAGACTGCGAGGAAGGTCAGGCAGATGATGGGGCAAAATTGCAGTCAATGCGATGAATTGAAGTGTAACATGGGAGCGAAATTGAAATGGGTGATGACTACAGGACAGTAGATGTCATATTTGAATGTTCAAAGTACACAGAATAAGGTAAATGTAGGCATTACTGAGTTGTAGCTGAAGGAAGATCATATCTGGGAGCTTAAGTGCAAGGATACACATTGTATAGAAAGGATAGGCAGGTATGCAGAGGGTTAGAGTGGCTCTGTTGGTAAAAAATTAAATTAAATCATTAGAAAGAGGTGACATAGGATCAGAGATGTAGAATCTTTGTGGGTAGAGTTAAGAAACTGCAAGGGTAAAAATACCCTGATGGGAGTTATATACAGCCCTCTGAACATCAGCAGGATGTGGGATATAAATTCCAATGGTGATAGAAAGGCAGTGATAAGTAATTAGGCAGTGTTACGACAGTCATGAGAATTTCAATATGCAGGTCGATAGGGAAAATCAGGTTGTGCTGGATCCCAAGAAGAAGAATTCATAGAATGTTTATGAGATAGCTTTTCAGAACAGTTTGTAGTTGAGCCCAATACAACTCTGGATTGAGTGTTGTGTAATTAACCAGTTTTGATATGGAAGCTTAGGTAAAGGAACCCTTAGGGACAGTGATCATAATATGATAGAATTCATATTAAACCTGCGGTTTGAGAGGGAGAAAATAAAATCAGATGTATCAGTACAGTATTACAGTGGAGTAGAGGGAATTACAGAAGCATGAGAGGAGCTGGCCAAAGTTGATTGGAAGTGGATACGAGCAGGGATGATGGTAGAACAGCAATGGCTGGAGTTTCTGTGAGCAATCAGAAAGCACATGATATATACATCTCAACAGAGAAGTATTCTAAATTACACAACAGTGGCTGACGAGAGAAAGTCAAAGAGAACATAAAAGCAAATAAGAGAGCATGTGGTGACCCACTTTCCAGCACACTCGAACCGGCTCACAAAACAGCGAGCGCCGGTAGAGAGGCCGGCCCCAAAAAAGGGCGCCAGGCCATCTTCACCAGCCGAGGGGAAACCCGCGCGTGGGAAGGGTTTGCGAATATGCATTCCCCATAGCAGTTCCGCCCGGGGGAGGGCAGGAACGGGAAGGCTTTAAAGGAGGCCGCGAAGTTTGAATAAATCTCTTTTTTCACAACTACAACTCACCGACTACGTATCGTTATTCTAGCGCTGTGTGTAGCACACCGCTACAGGCATATAATATAGCAAAAATTATTGAGCAGTTAGAGGATTGGGAAGCTTTTTAAAAATTAACAGAAGACAACTAAAAAAACCATAAGGAGATAAAAGATGAACTATGTAAAACCCCTTTTTACCAGGCATTTTTAAAAACACGGCTGGTTAGTCCCCCGCAAACCAAGAGGCTCGGCGGTGACAAAACCACTTTTCCTGGACTCTGTACATCTGGGGTCGATATGACTTGTGTCCTACCAGACCGGGAGAGCCAGGATGTTTTGACCACCCACCCCCAATCTGAGAGAATACTGTGTGTAAATGCTGTCCACTTGCAATTACCCATCAGCAAGAAATAACAGATCATACCCTGCATACAGTTATAAGAAAGGTGTACTTATGAATATCACTTAATCAAACAGTTATTAAAGAAAGAAAAGAAAAGGGCCCATTATAATTAAAACAGTCAACTGTGCACAAAGATGCAGCTCAGATCTTTCAAAAGCTGGAGGTGTCCATGTACTCACAGCCCCAACTCCTATTCACCGATCACTGATCGAAATTTCCATCTTGGACCCCATCGAATTGCGCATTCTAGTTGGATCAAATCCTACTGCTGGTTCTCTCGATCTTCTGCTCTCTCCATCTCCCTCCACGAAAAGGACCTCAACCCCTTTAGTGTCAGTCACAAAACCTCTCCACTCAGTTTTCTCCACAGCCTTCTCCCAATTCCATCATCCTGATTGGCTGACCCGACGTTCCTAAACAACATCACAACCCCTTATCTTTAACGGTAACCCATACGCTACCACAGCTTCTACAGAAAGCTATGAAATGAAATACCGCATAGCATCAGCAGTTAATGCTTAGCAGTAAAATCTTAACCAGGGCATTACATATCAAAGTAAATTAGCCAGTAATATAAAAGAGGATACCAAAAATTTTTTCAGATATATAAAGTGTAAAAGAAAGGCGAGAGTGGATATTGGACTTTTGGAAAATATCAGACAGAGGTAGTAAAGAGGGATAAAGAAACAACGGGAAACTTGCATACTTGCATCAGTCTTTACTGTTGTAGACACCAGCAACATGCTGAAAATTCGAGAGTGTCGGGGACAGAAGTGAGGTTAGTTGCTGTTACTAAATAGCAGGTGCTTGGGAAGCTGAAAGGTCTGAAGATGAATAAGTCACCTGAACCAGATGCATTGCACCCCAAGGTTCTGAAAGATGTAGCTGAAGAGATTGTGGAGGCATTACTAGTGTAATGTTTCAAGAATCACTAGATTCTGGCATGGTATCCGAGGACTGGAAAATTGCAAATGTCACTCCACTCTTTAAGAAAGGAGAGAGGCAGAGGAATGGAAATTATAGGTCAGTTAGCCTGACTTCAGTGGTTGGGAAGAGTTGGAGTACATTATTAAGGATGTTGTTTTGGGGTAACTGGAAGCTCATGGTGAAGTAGGCCAACTTCTGTATCGTTTCCTGAAGGGGAAATTTTGCCTGAGAAATCAGTTGGAATTCTTTGAGGGAATAACAAGCAAGAAAAAACAAAGGAGAGTCAGTGGATGTTGTTACTTGGATCTTCAGAAGGCCTTCGACAAGGTGCCACACATGAGGCTGCTTAGTGAGATAAGAGTTGATGGAAAGCTACTAGCATGGATGGAGCATTGACTGATTGGCAGGAGGCAAAAAGTGGGAATAAAGGGATCCTTTTCTGGTTGGCTGCCGGTGACTAGTGGTGGTGTTCTACAAGGATCTCTGTTGTGACCACTCATTTTTATGTTAATGTCAATAACTTGGATGATGGGATAAATGGTTTTATTGCAAAGTTTGATACAAAGATTGGTGGAGAGCCAGGTACTGTTGAGGAAGCAGGTAGGCTGCAGAAGGACTTAGACAGAATAGAAGAATGGGCAAGAAAGTGGCACATGAAATACAATGTTCAAAAGTGCATGGTCATGTACTTTGGTAACAGAAATAATATGCGTCATCAAGGGAATGGCGGCGTAAGGAAAAGGTCTCTCGACAAAAAAGGTAAACTGCCCCATAATCGAATTTAGACAAATACTTAATATTGCATAACTATATTAATAAAAGGGGCAAGGATGATGTCTAAGAACAAGATTAAAAAGTCCGCTCCGAAGGCTGATAAACATAAAGAGACGCAGCAAGGCGGCGGGCCTAGCTCCCCCACGGCAAGCCAGGACGGAGATAATGAGGGGGAATCGGTGACTCTGTCCTTGATTCTCGGAGAGATTCGCGAGTTCCGACAAGATAACAGCAAACAGCTGGAAGATATTAAAGGAGAAATAGTAAAAACTAACTCGTGGATAGATGAAGCCGAAGCGAGGATTGTTGGAATTGAAGAGAAGCTACAAAACGCAGAGCAGGTGATAGCAGAAATGCTGAAGCTGCAAGACCAGCTCCAGTAGAAACTAATAGATCAAGAAGGCCGCTCGAGAAGGGAAAATGTGAGGATTTACGGAGTTCCCGAAGGAACTGAAGGTAAACCCGGATTGATGATTCCCTTCGTGGAGAAGCCACTTAGAGAGAACCTTGATATACCGGCCGCAAAAGATCTACAGATAGAAAGAGCTCACCGCGCGTTGGCACCACAGCCCCCAGCAGGCGCCCAGCCCAGATCGATTCTGGTCAGATTTCTCAGTTACAGAACGAAGGAAGAGGTGCTTAAACGGGCATGGCAAGAGAAAGGTTTCATGTGGAGCAACTGGAAAATCAGTTTAGACCACGACTACGCACCGGGGATTCTTGCCAGACGGAAGGAATATACGGAAACACGGAGAGTCCTGAAGGATAACATCATCAGATTCCAGACCCTGTATCCAGCTCGGCTGAGAGTCTTTTACGACGAAGGGACAAAAACTTATGCTACGGTGGAGGAGGCAACGTTGGACCTGGCAGACCGGGGACTACCTATTAAAGTTATCACCCAACCGGAGTCGCTACTGGAGAGGATTCAGCAGAAGTTGTGGCAGTTAGTGCGGCGAAGACGCTCCACACGACCCAGAGTGTCAAACTACAAGGAAAAGCTGCAAATATTCAGACGCGATTGTACAGAGAACACAGATTAATTAAGAGAAATGACTGAAAAGAGTAAATCGGACTTAAAGGTAAAATGAAAACTGGTAACTGAAAATAAACTAGACGGAATAACTTGAATGATAGCAATATGGTCGAGACATAAATAGGAGAAAATTCTCTATGATTATTCAAACTGCTGAGGGCCCTCTAACACAGGGTGAAGATAGAGGTCATCCCTCTGAACTGAGGCGGGTCGGTGCTCAGGCTTCACTGTGGGAAGTCGGGAAAAATTTTCAAATGTTACACGTTCAAAAATGTCTAGGGTGTGGTTATATGTCTTGGTTTACTGTTGAGAAGGGATTGCTTACTGTTTGGTTAGAAAAGGAGAGTGCTTTTTTTTCTACTAGAGAAAAATGCAAACTCAATTGGTAAAAATAATTTCCTATAATGTTAATGGGGTTTTGAATCCAATTAAAAGAAATAAGATTATGTCTAAATTGAAAAAAGAGAGGGCACAAATAGCTTTCCTCCAGGAAACACATATGAGCCAATCTGAACATGGAAAATTAAAAAGAATGGGCTTTAAGCATGTATTTTATTCATCATATAAATTGAGCCACAAAAGAGGGGTAGCTACTTTAATATCAAGTACTTTTAATTATGAACATATTTCAGAGACTAGAGACAAAGAAGGACGGTTCGTAAAAATCACTGGAAGAATAGAAGGTACAGAAATAACATTGCTGAATGTTTATGCTCCTCCAGGTTGTGAATGGTCATTTTATAGACACATTTTTGACCTAATGGTCAGTTCTCAAGGGGTAGTAATTTGTGGAGGAGATTTTAATATTAGATTAAATCCTATATTAGATTCTTCAAGAATAGTTACTCAGAATAAACCTCTGACTCGGAAAGTGAATTCATTGATGGAGGAGTTGGGAATTATAGATGTCTAGAGGGAATTACACCCTACTAGTAAAGATTATACATATTACTCTTTCCCTCATTCAGCCTATTCAAGGATAGACTATTTCTTTATCTTTAATACAGATAGACTCAGGATAAAAAACTGTAATATTGCAACAATTGATCTGTCGGATCATAGCCCAGTCTCTATGTCTCTAATCCTGGAAAGGAAAATGAGGAAAACATTATGGAGGCTAAACTCACATATACTCAATAACCTGAAAGTAATGGAGAGATTAAGGGGAGAAATCAAAGAATATCTAGACCTTAATGACACGGGAGAAACATCACCATTGATCTTATGGGATACATTGAAAGCTGTACTGAGAGGGAAAATTATTTCCATTACCAATCACATGAAAAAAATCAATGCACAAAAATTAGCAGACCTTCAAGGAAAATTAAAACAACTTCAAGTTGTAGATAGCAACAAAAGTAATTCAAATCGAAAACAGGAAATTAGGAAATTGCAAAGTGAAATTGACGATACTTATACGTTGGAAACTCAAAGAAATTTTCTTTACCTGAGACAAAAGAATTATGAAGTAGGAGGTAAATCAGCTAGATTATTAGCATATAAATTACGAAAACAACAAGCAGACAATACAATTCATAAAATAAAGAATCCAAAGACAAAGCTTGTGGAGAGTACAATAGAGAAAATTCAAGAGAGTTTTGAAACATATTATCGAGAGCTGTACTCCCAACCCTGGGCCCCCAATGAGCCCTATATAGACAGTGTATTGAATTTTTTAGTTCTACCTAAACTTACAGATTTACAAAATGAAAGTTTATTAGAACCATTAGCTGTCAAAGAACTGAACGTAGCCATCTCTAGGTTAAAGGCTGGAAAGTCCCCAGGTTCTGATGGGTTTACCTCAGAGTGGTACAAGTCCCTGAAGACACAGTTAGCCCCATTACTACTTAACACCTTTAATTGGATCTTGCAGAGAGGAGAAACTCCACCTTCCTGGAGAGAAGCGATTATTTCAGTTATTCCTAAAGAGGGTAAAGATAAACTAGAATGTGGCAATTATCGGCCAATTAGTGTTCTTAATTTAGATTACAAACTATTTACATCTGTATTAGCGCGCAGATTGGAAAAGCTTTTACCTGGCCTAATCCATTTAGACCAGACTGGATTTATTCAACAAAGGCAAACACAGGACAACATAAGGAGAACTCTGCACATATTAGAACAGGTTAATAAGAACGAGACAGAGACAATGGTAGTAGGATTGGACGCTGAGAAAGCTTTTGATTCGGTTAGTTGGGCATTCCTATACAGAGTGTTAGGAAGATTCAGCTTTCAAGAAAAGTTTATTAAAGTAATTCAGACTCTATATGACAGCCCTACAGCCCGAATTAAGATAAATGGGGACCTCTCTGACTCCTTCATCTTAGAGAGAGGCACTAGACAGGGATGCCCAATTTCTCCTCTCCTTTTTGCGCTATATATTGAACCGCTTGCCCAACTAATAAGACAGAGCGAAATCGTAAAAGGTATTAAGGTGGCAGGGATTGAACAGAAAGTGGCGTTATTCGCAGATGATGTTTTGGTCTATCTGAGTGAACCAGAAAAATCATTTATACGATTGTTTACACTGTTGGATGACTTTGGGAAAATATTAGGTTATAAAATAAATGTAAAGAAAACGCAGGTTATGTCCCTAAATTATACACCATCCAAAAAATTGCAGGATACATATGATCTTAAGTGGGAAGCTAAATCATTAAAATATTTAGGAATAACCCTGCCGAAGGATCTTTCAACACTGTCACAGGTAAATTATGGGCCATTAATCTCAGAGATAAAAGCAGATATGCATAGATGGAATCTTATCCCCTTTTTAAGTTTAAATTCAAGGATAAATACTATAAAAATGAATATTCTTCCTCAGTTATTGTATCTTTTCCGTACTTTACCGGTGGAGGTGGATGATAATCAATTCAGGGAATGGGACAAATGGATTTCCCGCTTCATTTGGCAAGGAAAGAAACCTAGAATTCGATATAACACCTTACAGTTAGGGAAGGAAGGAGGAGGTATGGTTCTTCCTTGCCTGAGAAATTATTTTTATGCCTCACAGATAACCCCTCTATTATATTGGTGTAATAGGGAATATAAGGCTAGATGGAAGGAAATAGAATTTGGATTAGTTGACAGTTTTCCTCTTCAGGCCTCAATAGCTGACAAAGGATTGATGGCCCAGTTGGAAAAGTTTAAAAATGCTTGGATAAATCTTACATTAAAAGTATGGCAGAAGGTGGTTAATTCATGTGGAATTAATAACATGTTAAAACTCTTTAGATGGTGTGCATATGATACCGAATTCCTTCCCAACAGAGGAGATAAAAGATTTGAGCTATGGATAAAGAAAGATCTTACAACCTACCTCTCATTTATAGATAAAAGAGTATTATAAAGTTTCCAAATCCTGCAGGACAAACATGGCCTAGAACATAATGACTCTTTTAGGTACCTTCAAGTACGAAACTATGTTAACCAGAGTTGTAGATATACAGACCTATCAATAGTAGAATTAGAATTTTTCAAGATTCTGAATTCGGCTTGCAGTTCAATACCTAGTAAATCAGTTTCTCGATTATATGATGCACTCTCCCATTCTAAAAATGTAAATACACTGTATATTAAAGAGAAGTGGGAGAAAGAAGCGGGGTTGGTACTTTCAGAGGAGGCTTGGGAGAAAATCTGCAGCTTTCAATGGTCCTCGACTAATTCTTTGACTTGGAGAGAACATTGTTGGAAAAACATTATAAGATACTTCAAGACCCCATAGCAGGAAAAATATAAAGATACAAATGTGATGTGTTGGAGAAGGTGTGGCTCCAAGGAGGCAAATCATTTTCATATTTTTTGGGATTGCCCTAAATTAAGTCTATTTTGGGAAGGTATTCATAGAACATTAGTTAAGGTACTTAGGTCCCAGATACCTCTGAACTTTGAGACACTCTATTTGGGGCATGTATTGTTTCTTGAACAGAAGGAAGATATAAAGTTGCTGCAGGCCCTCTTAGCGGCAAGTAAGAAATCAATCACTAGAAAATGGCTAAATCCAATACCACCTACATTAGAAGATTGGTACGAAATTATCTTGGAAATATTTAAAATGGAAAAGTTGACTTACACCTTGAGAACTCAAAAAGAAAAATTTTATCAAATCTGGAATAAATGGATTGAATATATAACCCCAATGCGAGCAGACTTTAGATGACTCTGCTAATGATTTATACTGCTCTTCTCATCAACACAGTAATATTGCTAATGTAAGCAACCCTAGTCTAAACGTTTGTTTTTTTTTTTTGTTTTCTTTTGGAAAATAGAGAATTAACACAAGTAAAGGGAAAGATTTGGGAAAGGGATAAAAAAATGAAAAAATTAAGTAAGTAAGTACATAGGGATTGGATAATTATGTCTGTGGGCAGGAGCAACCATGAACAAATTAGGATATAAACACCTACAATGGTTGATACATGGGCTTATATACAACACTTTGGACCAGTGGAAATGGTCCAGAAGGGTTATATGGAAACTATTATTACCATTTTTCTTAACAACTAATTCCATTACTTAGCCTAATAGGTTAGATTTACCACAGTACATAATTATCTATTTAAATGTTTATTTTCCTTTTATATCATCTCAATGTGTACTTAAGAATGTATAAATAATTGTAGTTTTATACATATAAAAAAAATGGAAAAGGTTATATGTGTGAAAAAAGTACATGATATTTGTGAATTCCTTATCCAAATAAAAATAAAATTAAAAAAAAAAGAAATAATATGCAGACTATTTTCTAAACAGGGAGAAATCCAAAAATCTGAGATGCAAAGGGACTTGTGCAGAATACCCTAAAAGTTAACTTGTAGGTAGAGTCAATGTTGAGGAAGGCAAATACAATATTAGCATGCATTTCAAGAGATCTTGAATACAAGAGTGGGGCATGATGCTAAGGATTTATACGGCACTGCTGAGGCCTCACCTTGAGTATTGTGAACAACTTTGGACTTCTCATCCAAGAAAAGATGTGGTGGCTTTTGAGAAGGTTTTGGAGAGGGCATTGGTGAGCAAAGTTTAAAAGGGAGAGCTTTGTGGGAACTCGGCTATAACCGATGCACCAATCATGTGTTGGAGAGCAGGGAATTTTCCAGCATAAAAATCAGACACTACCTGCAGAGTGGTCATCATCAGACTTGGAGTTGTCTCATTTGGGCTTCCGTGAAAGCGGGCTTCAGCAAGGTGAGCAGTAAGTGGGCTTCATTTTTTCTTTGCATTTTTTTAGGAATAGAGACCACGTCTGTAGGGTTAGTACTTTGCTCTGGATGTCAGATGTGGGAATCCTGGGAGTCTTCCAGTCTCCCAGATGGCCACATCTGTGCCAGGTGCACCAAGATGCAGCTCCTGAGAGACCGTGTTAGGGATCTGGAGCTGTGGCTCGATGACCAACAGTTTATTAGGGAGAGTGAACAGGAGACAGAGACGAGCTACATGGAGTCAGTCACCCTGAGGCTGCAGGAGTTAGATAAGTGGGTAACTGTCAGGAACGGGATGGGAAGAGCTCAGGTAGTACAGAGCACCCCTGTGGCCATCCCCCTCAGTAATCGTTATCTCATTTTGGATGCAGTTGGTGGGGGGGGGGGGGGGGGTGACCTGACAGAGGACAACCACTGTGATTGGGTCTCTAGCACTGAGCCTGGTTCTATGGTGCAGAAGGGAGAAGAAGATGAGGAATGTGATAGTCATTGGGGATTCAATAGTGAGGGGAACAGACAGGAGGTTCTGTCAGCCTGATAGAATGCTTCAGTGATAGCGGGTTGAGGCAAGGTAAGTTACTTGCGAAGAATAGGAAGTATGTCTGTGAGGCTGGTTCTGTACGGGGTGTCAGATATGGGAAGTCCGGGACACTCCCAGCCTTCTGGACGGCCACATCTGCACCAGGTGCAACGAGCTGTAGCTCCTAAGAGACGGCGTTAGGGAACTGGAGATGCATCTCGATGACCTTCGTCTGGTCAGGGAGAGTGAGGAGGTGATAGAGAGGAGCTATAGGTGGGTAGTCACACCGGGGCCTGGGGAGACAGATAAATGGGTAACAGTTAGGAGAGGGAAGGGCAAGAATCAGATACAAGAGTACATCTGTGGTTGTCCCCATTAGCAATAAGTACTCCTGTTTGGGTACTGTTGGGGGAGACAGCCTACCTGTGGAAAGCATCAGTGGCCGCGCCTCTGGCATAGAGTCTGGCCCTGTGGCTCAGAAGGGTAGGGAAAGGAAGAGGATGGCAGCAGTAATAGGGGACTCTATAGTTAGGGGATCAGACAGGTGATTCTGTGGACACAGGAAAGATACCTGGATGGTAGTTTGCCTCCCAGGTGCCAGGGTCCAGGATATTTCTGATCGCGTCCATGATATCCTAAAGTGAGAAGGTGAACAGCCAGAGGCCATAGGGTTGTGGTACATATTGGTACCAACGACATAGGTAGGAAAAGGGAGGAGGTCCTGAAAACAGAGGACAGGGAGTTAAGTAGGAAGTTGAGAAGCAGGACCTTAAAAGTAGTAATCTGGGGATTACTGCCTGTGCCACGCTATAGTGAGTATAGGAATAGAGTAAGGTGGAGGATAAATGTGTGGCTGAGGGATTGGAGCAGGAGGCAGGGATTAAGATTTCTGGATGATTGGGACCTCTTTTGGGGTGGACGTGACCTGTACAAAAAGGACAGGTTGCACTTGAATCCAAGGAGGACCAATATCCTGGCAGAGAGGTTTGCTAAGGCTATTGGGGAGAGTTTAAACTAGAATTGCTGTGGGGTGGGAACCGAACTGAAGAGATGGAGGAAAGGGTTCACAAATAGAGAAAGCTTGGAGACAGTGCGAGAGGGAGGATAGGCAGGTGATAGAGAAGGGATGCGCTCAGACCGATGGTTGGAGATGAGTCTATTTTAATGCAAGGAGTATTATGAACAAAATGGATGACCTTAGAGCATGTATCAGCACTTGGTGCTATGATGTTGTGGCCATTACAGAGACTTGGATGGCTCAGGGGCAGAAATGGTTACTTCGAGTGCCAGGCTTTACATGTTTCAGAAAGGACAGGGAGGGAGGCAAAAGAGGTGGGGGCGTGGCACTGTTGATCAAAGATAGTGTCACAGCGGCAGAAAAGGAGGAAGTCATGGTAGGATTATCTGCTGAGTCTCTGTGGGTGGAAGTTAGCAACAGGAAGGGGTCAATAACACTACTGGGTGTTTATTATAGACCACCCAATAGTAACAGGGACATCGAGGAGCAGATAGGGAGACAGATTCTGGAAAGGTGTAATAATAACAGGGTTGTCGTGGTGGGAGATTTTAATTTCCCAAATATTGATTGGCAGATTGTGCCTTACGAGCCTGTTTGAATTTTTTGAGGATGTGACTAAACACATTGTTGAAGGTAGAGCAGAAGATGTAGTGTATATGGATTTCAGCAAGACATTTGATAAGGTACCCCATGAAAGGCTTATTGAGAAAGTAAGGAGGCATGGGATCCAAGGGGACCTTGCTTTGTGGATCCAGAATTGACTTGCCACAGAAGCCAAAGAGTGGTAGCAGACAGGTCATATTCTGCATGGAGGTCGGTGACCAGTGGTGTGCCTCAGGGATCTGTTCTGGGACCCCTTCTCTTCATGATTTTCATAAATGACCTGGCTGAGGGAGTAAAGGGATGGGTTAGTACATTTGCTGATGACACAACAGTTGGGGATGTTATGGATAGTCTGGAGGGCTGTCGGAAGTTACAACAGGACATCAATAGGATGCAAAACTGGGCTGAGAATTGGCAGATGGAGTTCAACCCAGGTAAGTGTGAGGTGGTTCATTTTGGTAGCTCAAATATGATGGCAGCATATAATATTAGTGGTAAGACTCTTGGCAGTGTGGAGGGATCTTGGGGTCCAAGTCCATAGGACACTCAAACCTGCTACACAGGTTGACTCTGTGATTAAGAAGGCATATGGTGCATTGGCCTTCATCAATCGTGGGATTGAGTTTAGGAGCCAAGAGGTAATGTTACAGCTATATAGGACCCTGGTCAGACCCCACTTGGAGTACTGTGCTCATTTCTGGTCACCTTGCTACAGGAAGGATATGGAAACTATAGAAAAGGTGCAGAGGAGATTTACAAGGATGTTGTCAGGATTGGGGAGCATGCCTTATGAGAATAGGTTGAGTAAACTTGGCCTTTTCTCCTTGGATTGACGAAGGATAAGAGGTGACCTGATAGAGGTGTATAAGATGATGAGAGGCATTGATTGTGTGGATAGTCAAAGGCTTTTTCCCAGGATTGAAATGGCTCTCATGAGAGGGCACAGTTTTAAGGTGCTTGGAACGAGGTACAGAGATGTCAGTGTTAAGTTTTTTTACGCAGAGAGTGGTGGGTGCGTGAAATGGGCTGCCTGCAATGGTGGTGGCGGCAGATACGATAGGGTCTTTTAAGAGACTTTTGGACAGGTACATGGAGCTCAGAAAAGTAGAGGGCTATGCACCAGGGAAATACTAGGCAGCTTCTAGAGTAGGTTACATGGTCAGCAGAACATTTGTGGGCCGAAGGGCCTGTAATGTGCTGTAGATTTCTATGTTCTAAAATGTTCAGCAGGTCAGGGAGTATCCATTGAGGGAAATAAGGAGTCAACGTTTTGGGTTGAGACCCTTCATCAGGACTGGAAAGGGTGTGCATAGTAGCCAGTTTAAAGGGTAGGGGGAGAGGGAAGAGCACAAGCTGGCAAGAGATGGGTGAGAGTAAGTGAGATGGGGAAGGTCGATGGGTGGGGGCATGAAAGGGAATGATATGAGAAAGGAAGGTGAGAGGTGGAGGGGGCAAAGGGCTGAAGGGAAATGAATCTGATAGGAGAGGGTATTAGATCATGGAATCAAGGGAGGAGGTAGAAAAGCTACATTCCTGTTTGGCATGAACAAGTTGAGCTAAAATCTTTATTTCTGTGCTGAATATGGTTGGAGTCTTTTCCAGAACAGAAATGTCAAATACTACAAGACGTGGGTTTAAAATGAGAAAGGAAAAGCTTAAAGCAGGCTTATGTCATACTTTTTATTTATTCAGAGGACGGCAGGTGTCTGGAATGTGGGACCAAGGAAGTGGTCTGTGTCCAGGAATATGGGATCAGTTTAAAACTAGCACCATGTTCAGGAAGACATTGTGGGCTGAAGTTCCCATTTCTATGAGAAGCGTTTAGACAGATACACAGGTAATGGAAGGATATGGGCCTTGTCCAGTGTGCCAGAGGGGCGGCCACTGTTGCCTCCCCCAGGTAGGCCGTCCCCCCCAACAGTACTCAAACAGGAGTACTTATTGTCAAGGGGGACAGCCACAGGGATACTCTCTAATACCTGACTGCTCCCCTTCCCTCTCCTGACTTTTACCCACTTATCTGTCTCCCAAGGCCCTGGTATGACTATTGCCTCTAGCTCCTATCTATCACCTCCTCACTTTCCCTGACCAGACGAAGGTCATCGAACTGCTTCTCCAGCTCCGTAACCCGGTCCCTAAGGAGCTGCAGCTCGATGCACCTGGTGGAGATATGGCCGTCAGGGAGGCTGGGAGTCTCCCAGACTTCCCACATCTGACACCCTGTGCAGAACACTGGCCTCACAGACATACTTCCTATTTCTATTCCTCACAGATAACTTATCTCACCTCAACCCATTATTGTCAAAGCCCAAATGAGCCAAAGCCCTACCACTCAGCCTCAGATCACTCCGTCGATGACCACTCCACTAGGCAGCATCTTCCTTTCATGCCTGAACCTTCCCTGCTATTTAACTCACGATTGGTGCTCTGGTTCTAGCCGCTGATCTGCCACGTACAATGGACTAACACTCTTGAAGCTCCCTTTTTAAATAACTGCAGCTGACCTGAGAGAAATCCCTCTTGGTAAAGCTCTGTTGATAGTGCATATTATTGTGTGTAGTTCTGGTAACTATAGTTACTCAATGGCCTAACTGCTGAAATCAAGTGTGCTATGTGCCTCTTCACCACCCTCTCAAACAGTGTCACTACTTTCAGGGAACTATATATGTCTGTTCTGCAACACTGCCAAGAGCTGCCCTTGTCACAAAGATACCAGGCAATAATTCTCTCCCACAATAGGGAATCTACAGTAACTACCCATCTTCAATTTCCCAACCTTTGCTGAGTCCTCCACCATCAACATCCTTGACCAGAAACTCAAACTGACCGCCAGAGAAGTACCGTAGCTAGAAGAAAGGTTCGGAAGCTGCCCAGTCTTACCACCCAAAGCCTTACCACCTTCTATGAGATATGAGATGAGAGCTTGGTGGAACACTCTCTACTTGTTTGGATGGGTTTCCCTCCAATAGCACTCAAGAGGGTTCACACCTTCCAGGACTAGTATCCCATCATCTAGCCTAAACACTCAATTCCTTCACTACCAATGCAAGTGGCTACAGTTTGTGCCACCAGTGGAATACACTCCATTACTCACCTAACTAACCTGACATCACCACCTAAGCCCAAGTCCACCAACAAAGATGTGGGCAGCTAATGCATAGGCACATACAAGTTACCATCTGACCTATGCATCATCTGGACAAGGAAATATTTATTTGAGTTGTTCGCTTGATCTAAATACTAGATTCAGGAGAATCTTCATCAGAAATGCTACATTGCCTCAAGGAGAGAGGGCTAGTAGGGATGGACAATACATGAGTTGTCATGTCAAGGTGCCCAGATTGTGAAAAGTGATTTGCAAATAAGCAGAGTTGGAACAGACTAAGACTGATCCCCATTGGTGAGGACCTCAGTTACCTTTGAAAATGACGGAACATCACGGCGTGGGATCAACTTCTTCTGGTCCAGTAAGCTGTATTTTAGAGCAGAGTTAGAGCACAACATCTACAGTGCCAAAGCCCACCCGAGTCACAGTCCTCATCCCCAACACAACACCTACAGTGCCAGAGCTCAGCACTGTCAGTCCTCATCCCCAACACAACAACTACAGCAGGGGTCCCCAACCTTTTTTACATTGTGGACCAGTTTAATATTGACAATATTCTTGCGGACCGCCGACCGGGGGGGGGGGGGGGGGGTGGTAAGGTTGCCAACGGACAAGAGTAGCCGTCAAATACGGTTTTTACCCAGAAAACTACAATGACCATGAAGCCTTGCGCGGGCACAAGTGCGCATGCGCGTCGTGACCTGCCGATTCCACCCCCCTCAGCCCAGCAAATCCTTTTTGGTGATTCTGTCCGTGGGGGTGGGTGTTAATCACTACTGGAATATAGGCGATAAGTGGGTAATACACTCAATTTTGTTTCTAAAAGGGTTTATCTAACGAATTTAATATTAAACACACAGCGCATATTTTCCTCGCATGAATATAGTGATAAGTCAATTATCAGGGAGGACAGGGGAGCTTGAAGTAAGTATTGAACAAACTTCCAGTAGAAGTGGTAGAGGCAGGTTCGATATTATCATTTAAAGAAAAATTGGATAGGTATATGGATAGGAAAGGTATGGAAGGTTATGGGCTGTGTACAGGTTGGCGGGACTAGGTGAGGGTAGTGTTCTAGAACAGCGGTCTCCAACCACTGGGCCACGGACTAGTACCGGGCCGCAGAGCATGCGCTACTGGGCTGCGAGGAAACGATATGATTTGGCGATATGAGTCAGCTGCACCCTTCCTCATTCCCTGTCACGGCCACTGATCAGCCATTACGCATGCGAGGTCATGACCCGCACGCCATCCATGTCAGCGCGGGAAGGAGATCAACTCCTCGAGCTTGCAAATGACGACGGGCTGAAAAGTATGTTTGACATAACACCTCTGCCGGCATTCTGGATCAAAGTCAAGGCTAAATATCCTGAGATAGCCACGAAAGCACTGAAAACGTTGCTTTCATTTCCAACATTTTTCTGCGATGCGGAGTTTTCTGCAATGAATGCAATGAAAACTAAACTGCGGAATAGACTGGACATAAGGAACCCCTTTCGAGTATCGCTGTCTCCCATCACCCCTCAATAGGACCGTGTTGTTGCAGAAAAACAAGCCCAGGGCTCCCACTGATTCAGCGATATTGGTGTGTTGCAATGATTTTATATATTTATACGGGGAAAAAATGTGCTGTGTGTTTAATATCCAAAAATGTTACTTAAAATGTTATGATGCTATTGACTTATAAGTGACTGTATAACAATTACAGCATGGAAACAGGCCATCTCGGCCCTTCTAGAACTCTACTCTCACCTAGTCTGAGTAGTTGATTGTGTAGGCCCAGTAGGGTACCCTGGCTGGCGAGGGCCTGTTGCAGGGGCTTCGTGTCCACTGGGTTGATTCTTGGCCAGTTTGTTCTGTTACAAGGAGTGACTGGGGGTGAACGCAAGTGCAGGACACAGACATGGAGATAGGGTCGAGAGGTGCTCACACAGTCGCGAACGTGGAACAGATAACCAGGGGGGTCTTGACATGGAGACGAGGTTTTCGTAGAATATCTAGGGACTGGAGCTAAACTTAGAACTAACGGTCCTAAGTGATCGGGAAACGAGATTAACACACGGGAATCGACCAACGAACTGGCGACCCATGGTTGTGACGCCAGAGTTCTTATCCTGCAGGCTCTGATGGAAACCAGTTGTGCTATAATTAAATGAACTAGCAGCAATTGGGAATCCAACGACTAGAATTAAGGCATAATCAAGGAGTTAGGAGCGAGATGGGGGACAGCCAGACGGGACCATGACAGAGTGTTCAGAGTGCCTTTGGTTCACCTCCAGTCCCCCCAGCTGAACACTTCTGCACCAGGTGCAGTGAGCTGCAGCTCCTAAGAGAATGTATTAACAAAATGGAGCTGCAGCTCAATGACCTTTGACTCATACAAGAGAATGAGGAGGTGATAGATAGGAGCAACAGGAAGGTAGTCACCCCTAGGTTGCAGAAGACAGGGAACTGGGTGACTGTCGGGAGAAAGAGGGGAAATGCATAGCCAGGGCAGAGTACACCCATGGCTGTACCCCTCAATAATAATTATACAACTTTAGATACTATTGAGGGGGTTGACCTACCCGGGGGAGCCACAGTGACCGGGTCTCTGGCACTGAGTCAGAAGAGCAGAGAGGTGAAGAGGACTGCAGTGTTGACAGAAGATTCCTAAATCAGAGGAACAGAAACGAGGTGCTGTGGGCACAATAGAGACATCCAGCTGGTATGTTGCCTCCTGGTGGCAGGATCAGGGATTACTCAGTTCGGGTCCATGGCATTCTCAAGGGTGAGGGTGAGCTGCCAGAAGTCTTGGTGCATATTGGCACCAATGACGTAAGTAGACGAGGTCCTGGAGAGAGATTTTAGGGAGCTAGGTAGAAGGCTGAGAAAAAGGGCATCCAAGGTAGTAATTCTGAATCGCTGCCTATGCCACATGCCAGTTAGGGTAAGAATAGGATGATTTGGCAAGTGAATGCATAGCTGAAGAACTGGTGCAGGGTGTGGGGATTCAGATTTATGGATGATTGGGGTCTCGTCTGCGGAAGGTATGACTTGTACAGATGGGACTTGAACTCGAACAGGTCCAATATCCTGCTGAATGGTTTCAGCCTGAAAAGTTAACTGTGCATTTTCCATAGATGCTGCCTGGCCTGCTGAGTTCCTCCAGTATTTTGTATGTGTTGCTCAGATTTCCAGCACCTGCAGATTTTCTCTTGTTTGGGGTCTAATATCCTTGTGGGCACGTTGGCTAGAGTTGTTCAGGTGGGTTTAAATGAATTTGGCAGGGAGATGGGAAATGGAGTGATATTGCTGAAGATGAGGTAGTTGGTTTACAAACAGAGGTAATGTGTAGTGAGACTCCTAGCAAGGAGAGGCTGTTGATAGGGCAAAATTGCAGTCAACAGGATGAGTTGCAACTTAAAAAGTGGACAAAATCAAAAAGGGTGAATACAGAACTGAAGGTGTTCTAAATGCTCGGAATAAGGTAGATGAACTTATAGCACAGTTACAGATCAGCATGTATGATGTTGTCGGCATCACTGAATCATGGCTGAAGGAAGATTATAGCTGGGAGCTAAATGTCCAAGGGTACACATTGTATCGAAAGGACAGGCAGGAAGGTAGAGAGGGCGGCGTTGCTCTGTTGGTAAAAAAATGAAGTCAAATCATTAGAAAGAGGTGACATAAGGTGTTGAATCATTGTGGATTGAGCTAAGGAACTGCACGGGTAAAAAGACTCTGATGGGAGTTATACACAGACCCCCAAACAGTAGTAAGGATGTGGTCTACAAATTACAAGGGGAGTTCAAAAATGCATGCCAAGTGGGCAACGTTACAATAGTCATGGGGATTTCAATATGCAGGTAGATTGGGAAAATCAGGTTGGTTCTGGATTCCAAGAGGGGGCATTTCAGAAATGCCTATAAGATGGCTTTTCAGATCAACTTGTGGTTGAGCCCACCAGGGGATCATCGATACCGGATTAGGTGCTGTGCAATGAACAGGAATTAGGGAGCTTAAGGAAAAACAATCCTTTGGGATAAGTGATCCTAATATGATTGAACTTATGATTTTTGAGGAGAAGCTAAAGTCAGATGTGAAAAAATTTTTTTAGTCAGAGAGTGGTGAATCTATGGAATTTGTTGCCACGGGCAGCAGTGGAGGCCAAGTCATTGGGTGTCTTTAAGGCAGAGATTGATAGGTATCTGAGTAGCCAGGGCATCAAAGGTTATGGTGAGAAGGCGGGGCAGTGGGACTAAATAGGATAAAATGGATCAGCTCATGATAAAATGGCGGAGCAGACCCGATGGGCCGAATGACCTACTTCTGCTCCTTTGTCTTATGATCTTATGGTCTTATGGGTGACTTTAACTTCCCTAATATTGATTGGCACCTGATTAGTTCCAAGGGTTTGGACGGGGCAGAATTTGTTAAGTGTATCCAGGACGGATTCCTGTCACAGTATGTGGACAGGCTGACCAGGGGGAATGCCATACTAGATCTAGTACTAGGTAATGAACCGAGTCAGGTCACAGATCTCTCAGTGGGTGAGCATCTGGGGGACAGTGACCACCACTCCCTAGCCGTCAGCATTATCATGGAAAAGGATAGAATCAGAGAGAACAGGAAAATTTTTAATTCGGGAAGGGCAAATTATGAGGCTAAAAGGCTAGAACTTGCGGGTGTGAATTGGGATGATGTTTTTGCAGGGAAATGCACTATGGACATGTGGTCGATGTTTAGAGATCTCTTGCAGGATGTTAGGGATAAATTTGTCCTGGTGGGAAAGATAAAGAATGGTAGGGTGAAGGAGCCATGGGTGACAAGTGAGGTGGAAAGTCTAGTCAGGTGGAAGAAGGCAGCATACATGAGGTTTAGGAAGCAGGAATCAGATGGGTCTATTGAGGAATATAGGATAACAAGAAAGGAGCTTAAGAAGGGGCTGAGGAGAGCAAGAAGGGGGCATGAGAAGGCCTTGGCGAGTAGGGTAATGGAAAACCCCAAGGCATTCTTCAATTATGTGAAGAAAAAAAGGATGACAGGAGTGAAGGTAGGACCGATTAGAGATAAAGGTGGGAAGATGTGCCTGGAGGCTGTGGAAGTGAGCGAGGTCCTCAATGAATACTTCTCTTTGGTATTCACCAATGAGAGGGAACTTAATGATGGTGAGGACAATATGCGTGAGGTTGATGTTCTGGAGCACGTTGATATTAAGGGAGAGGAGGTGTTGGAGTTGTTAAAATAAATTAGGACGGGTAAGTCCCCGGGGCCTGATGGAATATTCCCCAGGCTGCTCTACGAGGCGAGGGAAGAGAATGCTGAGCCTCTGGCTAAGATCTTTATGTCCTTGTTGTCCATGGGTATGGTACCGGAGGATTGGAGGGAGTGAGCCTTATCTCTGTGGTGGGAAAGCTGTTGGAAAAGATTCTTAGAGATAGGATCTATGGGCATTTAAAGAATCATGGTCTGGTCAGGGACAGTCAGCATGGCTTTGTGAAGGGCAGATCGTGTCTAACAAGCCTGATAGAGTTCTTTGAGGAGGTGACCAGGCATATAGATGAGGGTAGTGCAGTGAATGTGATCTATATGGATTCTAGTAAGGCACTTGACAAGGTTCCACACAGAAGGCTTATTCAGAAAGTCAGAAGGCATGGGATCTAGGGAAGGTTGGCTAGGTGGTTTCAGGATTGGCTTGCCTGCAGAAATCAGAGAGTTGTGGTGGAGGGAGTACATTCGGATTGGAGGGTTGTGACTAGTGGTATCCCACAAAATCGGTTCTGGGACCTCTACATTTCATGATTTTTATTAACCATCTGGATGTGGGGTTAGAAGGGTGGGTTGGCAAGTTTGCAGATGACACAAAGGTTGGTGGTGTCATAGATAGTGTAGAGGATTGTCGAAGATTACAGAAAGACATTGATACGTTGCAGAAGTGGGCTGAGAAGTGGCAGATGGAGTTCAACCCGGAGAAGTGTGAGGTGGTACATTTTGGAAGGACAAACTCCAAGGCAGGGTACAAAGTAAATGGCAGGATACTTGGTAGTGTGGAGGAGCAGAGGGATCTGGGGGTACATGTCCATAGATCACGGAAAGTTGCCTCACATGTAGATAGGGTAGTTAAGAAAACTTATGGGGTGTTAGCTTTCATAAGTTGAGGGACAGAGCTTAAGAGTTGTGACATAATGACACAGCTGTATAAAACTCTGGTTAGGCCACACTTGGACTACAGTGTCCAGTTCTGGTCGCCTCACTATAGAAAGGATGTGGAAGCATTGGAAAGGGTACAGAGGAAATTTACCAGGATGCTGCCTGGTTTAGAGAGTATGGATTATGTCAGAAATTAAGGGAGCTAGGGCTTTACTCTTTGGAGAGAAGGAGGATGAGAGGAGACATGATAGAGGTATACAAGATATTAAGAGGAACAGATAGAGTGGATAGCTCGTGCCTCTTCCCCAGGGCACCACTGCTCAATAATACAAGGGGACATGGCTTTAAGGTAAGGGGTGGGAAATTCAAGGAGGATATTAGAGGAAGGATTTTTACTCAGAGAGTGGTTGGTGCGTGGAATATACTGCCTGAGTCAGTGGTGGAGGGAGATACGCAAGTAAAGTTTAAGATACTACTAGACAGGTATATGGAGGAATTTAAAGTGGGGCTTATATGGGAGGCAGGGTTTTAGGGTCGGCACAACAATGTGGGCCAAAGGGCCTGTACTGTGCTGTACTATTCTATGTTCTATGTTCTATAATAGTGCAAAAATTAGTAGGAAGTTAGGGTATTGGGAAGGTTGCAACACCAACAGGAAGCAACTAATAAAGTAAAGGAAAAGACAGAACATAAAAGTAAGCTAGCAAATAATATTAAAGAGGACACCAAAAGTTTCTTCAGATATATGAAGTGCAAGAGAGAGGTGAGAGTGGATATTCAGGCCACTGGAAAATGAAGCTGGAGAGGTAGTAATGGGGGGCTAAGGAAATGGTGGATGAACTGAATAAGTATTTTTCATCATTCTTCACTGTGGAACACCCTAGCAGTATGGTGGAAGTTTCATGTGTCAGGGGTCATGAAGTGTGTGAAGTTACCATTCGTAGGAAGAAGATTCTTGCGAAACTGAAATGTCTGATGGTCGATGTCACCTGGACCAGATGGTGTACACCCAAGGGTTCTGAAAGAAGTGGCTGAAGAGATTGTGGAGGCATTGGTAATGATCTTTCAAGTATTACTCAATACTGGACTGGTTCTGAAAGAATGGAAAATTGCAAATCTCATTCCACTCTTCAAAAAGGGAGAGAGGCAGAAGAAAGGAAAGTGTACACTCTTCAAAAAGGGAGGAAGGCAGAAGAAAGGAAATTATAGGCCAGTAAGTCTGACCTTAGTTGTTGGGAAGATGTTGGAGTCGATTGTTACGGACGTGGTTTCAGGGCACTTGGAGCCACCTGTTAGATGGGTCATAGTTAGCATAATTTCCTCAAGGGAATAGCTTGCCTGACAAATCTGTTGGAATTCTTTGAAGAAATAACAAGCAGGATAGACGAAGGAGAATTGGTTGATGTTGTGTACTTGGATTTTCAGAAGGCCTTTAACGAGGTGCCACACATGAGGCTGCTTAACAAGCTACGAGCCCATGGTATTACAGGGAAGATTCAGGCATGGATAAAGCAGTGGCTACCGGCAGAAGGTAAAGAATTGGAATAGCGGGAGTCTTTTCTGGTTGGCTGCCGGTGACGAGTGGTGTTCCACAGGGGTCTCTGCTGGGACCGTTCTCTTCACATTATATGTTAATGATTTGGTGTATTGAATTGATGGCTTTGTTACAAAGTTTGCAGACGATACGAAGATATGTAGAGGGGCAGGTAGTTTTGAGGAAGCAGAGAGGCTACAGAAGGACTTGGATTAGAATGGGCAAAGTAGTGGCAGATGGAATACAGTGTCAGGAAGTGTATGGTCATGCACTTTGGTAGAAGAAATGAAAGGGTTGACTATTTTCTAAATGGAGAGAAAATACAAAAAAAAACAGAGGTGCAAAGGGACTTAGGAGTCATTATGTAGGATTCCTTAAAGATTAATTTCCAGGTTGAGTCTGTGGTGAGGAAGGCAAATGCATTTATTTCAAGAGGTCTAGAATATAAAAGCAAGGATGTAATGTTGAGACTTTATAAAGCTCTGGTGGAAGCTCACTTGAAATATTGCAAGTAGTTTTAGACCCCTTATCTTAGAAAAGATGTGCTGAAACTGGAGAGGGCTCAAAGGCAGTTCACGAAAATGATTCCAGGTTTGTCATATGACAGCTTGTCATATATATAACCATATAACAATTACAGCACGGAAACAGGCCATCTCGGCCCTTCTAGTCCATGCTGAATGCTTACTCTCACCTAGTCCCACCAACCTGCACTCAGCCCATAGACCTCCATTCCTTTCCTGTCCAATTTTACTTTAAATGGCAATATCGAGCCTGCCTCTACCACTTCTACTGGAAGCTCGTTCCACACAGCTACTACTCTCTGAGTAAAGAAGTTCCCCCTCGTGTTACCCCTAAACTTTTGCCCCCTAACTCTCAACTCATGTCCTCTTGTTTGAATCTCCCCTACTCTCAATGGAAAAAGCCTATCCACGTCAACTCTATCTATCCCCCTCATAATTTTAAATACCTCTATCAAGTCCCCCCTCAACCTTCTACGCTCCAAAGAATAAAGATCCAACATAGAAACATAGAAATATATAGAAACATAGAAAATAGGTGCAGGAGTAGGCCATCCGGCCCTTCGAGCCTGCACCGCCATTTATTATGATCATGGCTGATCATCCAACTCAGAACCCTGCACCAGCCTTCCCTCCATACCCCCGACCCCTTTAGCCACAAGGGCCATATCTAACTCCCTCTTAAATATAGCCAATGAACTGGCCTCAACTGTTTCCTGTGGCAGAGAATTCCACAGATTCACCACTCTCTGTGTGAAGAAGAACTTGTTCAACCTTTCTCTGTAACCTAGGTGCTGAAACCCAGGTAACATTCTCGTAAATCTCCTCTGTACTCTCTCTATTTTGTTGACATCTTTCCTATAATTCGATGACCAGAACTGTACACAATACTCCAAATTTGGCCTTACCAATGCCTTGTACAATTTTAACATTACATTCCAACTCCTATACTCAATGCTCTGATTTATAAAGGCCAGCATACCAGAAGCTTTTTTCACCACCCTATCCACATGAAATTCCACCTTCAGGGAACTATGCACCATTATTCCAAGATCCCTCTGTTTTACTGCATTCTTCAATGCCCTACCATTTACCATGTATGTCCTATTTTGATTAGACCTGCCAAAATGTAGCACCTCACACTTATCAGCATTAAACTCCATTTTCCATCTTTCAGCCCATTTTTCTAACTGGCCAAAATCTCTCTGCAGGATTTGAAAACCTACTTCATTATCCACAACACCACCTATCTTAGTATCATCTGCATACTTACTAATCCAATTTACCACCCCATCATCCAGATCATTAATGTATATGACAAACAACATTGGACCCAGTACAGATCCCTGAGGCACACCACTAGTCACCAGCCTCCAACCTGACAAACACTTTTCCACCACTACTCCCTGGCGTCTCCCATCCAGCCACAGTGGAATCCATTTTACTACTTCAAAATTTGTGTGGGCATGTGGCCAAGTGGTTAAGGCATTGAACTAGTGACCTGAAGGTCGTGAGTTCGAGCCCCAGCTGAGGCAACGTGTTGTGTCCTTAAGCAAGGCACTTAATCACACATTGCTCTGCGATGACACTGGTGCCAAGCTGTATGGGTCCTAATGCCCTTCCCTTGGACAACATTGGTGTTGTGGAGAGGGGAGACTTGCAGCATGGGCAACTGCTGGTCTTCCATACAACCTTTCCCAGGCCTGCGCACTGGAGAGTGAAGACTTTCCAGGTGCAGATCCATGGTCTTGCAAGACTAACAGATGCCTTTACTTTACTTTTACTTCAAAATTCATACCTAACGATTGAACCCTCCGAACTAACCTTCCATGTGGAACCTTGTCACAGGCCTTACTGAAGTCCATATAGACAACATCCACTGCTTTACCCTCGTCAACTTTCCTGGTAACCTCTTCAAAAAATTCAATAAGATTTGTCAAACATGACCTTCCATGCACAAATCCATGTTGACTGTTCCTAATCAGAGCCTGTCTATCTAGATAATTATATATACCACCTCTAAGAATGCTTTCCATTAATTTACCCACCACTGACGTCAAACTTACAGGCCGATAATTGCTAGGTTTACTCTTAGACCCCTTTTTAAACAATGGAACCACACGAGCAATATGCCAATCCTCTGGCACCATCCTCATTTCTAATGACATTTGAAATATTTCTGTCAGTGCCCCTGCTATTTCCACACTAACTTCCCTTAAGGTCCGAGGGAATATCCTGTCAGGACCTGGAGACTTATCCACTTTTATATTCCTTAAAAGTGCCAATACTTCCTCTTTTTTAATCATCATACTTTCCATAACTTCCCTACCTGTTTCCCTTATCTTACACAATTCAATATCCTTCTCCTTAGTGAATACCGAAGAAAGAAATTGTTCAAAATCTCCCCCGTGTTTTTTGGTTCCACACATAGCTGCCCACTCTGATTCTCTAAGGGACCAATTTTATCCCACACTATCCTTTCACTATTAATATAACTGAAGAAAACCTTTGGAATTATTTTCAACTTACTTGCCAAAGCAAACTCATATCTTCTTTTAGCTTTTCTAATTTTTTTCTTAAGATTCTTTTTACATTCTTTATATTCCTCAAGCACCTCATTTACTCCATGCTGCCGATATTTATTGTAGATATTTCTCTTTTTCCGAACCAAGTTTCCAATATCCCTTGAAAACCATGGCTCTATCAAACTTTTAACCTTTCCTTTCAACCTAACAGGAGCATAATGATTCTGTACCCTCAAAATTTCACCTTTAAATGACCTCCATTTCTCTATTACATCCTTCCCATAGAACAAATTGACCCAATCCACTCCTTCTAAATCCTTTCGCATCTCCGTAAAGTTATCCTTTCTCCAATCAAAAATCTCAACCCTGGGTCCAGACCTATCCTTCTTCATAATTATACTCAAACTAATGGCATTGTGATCACCGGACCCAAAGTGGTCCCCAACACATACCTCCGTCACCTGACCTATCTCATTCCCTAACAGGAGATCCAACACTGCCTCTTCTCAACATAGAACATAAAGCATAGAATAGTACAGCACAGTACAGGCCCTTCGGCCCACAATGTTGTGCCGACCCTTAAACCCTGCCTCCCATATAAACCCACACCTTAAATTCCTCTATATACCTGTCTAGTAATCTCTTAAATTTCACTAGTGTATCTGCCTCCACCACTGACTCAGGCAGTGCATTCCAAGCACTAACCACTCTCTGAGTAAAAAACCTTCCTCTAATATCCCCCTTGAACTTCCCACCCCTTACCTTAAAGCCATGTCCTCTGGTACTGAGCAGTGGTGCCCTGGGGAAGAGGTGCTAGCTGTCCACTCTCTCTATTCCTCTTAATATCTTGTATACCTCTATCATGTCTCCTCTCATCCTCCTTCTCTCCAAAGAGTAAAGCCCTAGCTCCCTTAATCTCTGATCATAATGCATACTCTCTAAACCAGGCAGCATTCTGGTAAATTTCCTCTGTACCCTTTCCAATGCTTCCACATTCTTCTTATAGTGAGGTGACCAGAACTGGACACAGTACTCCAAGTGTGGCCTAACTAGAGTTTTATAGAGCTGCATCATTGCCTTGCAACTCTTAAACTCTATCCCTCGACTTATGAAGGCTAACACCCCATAAGCTTTCTTAACTACCCTATCTACCTGTGAGGCAACTTTCCGTGATCTGTGGGCATGTACCCCCAGATCCCTCTGCTCCTCCACACTACCAAGTATCCTGCCATTTACTTTGTACTCTGCCTTGGAGTTTGTCCTTCCAAAGTGTACCACCTCATACTTCTCCGGGTTGAACTCCATCTGCCACTTCTCAGCCCACTTCTGCATCCTATCAATGTCTCTCTGCAATCTTCAACAATCCTCTGCACTATCCACAACACCACCGACCTTTGTGTTGTCTGCAAACTTGCCAACCCACCCTTCTAACCCCACATCCAGGTCGTTAATAAAAAAATCACGAAAAGTAGAGGTCCCAGAACCGATCCTTGTGGGACACAACTCTCCAATCCGAATGTACTCCCTCCACCACGACTCTCTGCTTTCTGCAGGCATGCCAATTCTGAATACACCTGGCCAAACCTCCCTGGATCCCATGCCTTCTGACTTTCTGAATAAGCCTACCGTGTGGAACCTTGTCTAATGCCTTACTAAAATCCATGTAGATCACATCCACTGCACTACCCTCATCTATATGCCTGGTCACCACCTCAAAGAACTCTATCAGGCTTGTTAGATTCGATCTGCCCTTCACAAAGCCATGCTGACTGTCCCTGATCAGACCATGATTCTCTAAATGCCCATAGATCCTATCTCTAAGAATCTTTTCCAACAGCTTTCCCACCACAGACGTAAGGCTCACTGGTCTATAATTACCTGGACTATCCCTACTACCTTTTTTGAACAAGGGGACAACATTTGCCTCCCTCCAGTCCTCCGGTACCATTGCTGTGGACAACGAGGACATAAAGATCCTAGCCAGAGGCTCAGCAATCTCTTCTCTCACCTCGTGGAGCAGCCTGGGGAATATTCCTTCAGTCCCCAGAGACTTTTTTGTCCTAATGTATTTTAACAACTCCAACACCTCCTCTCCCTTAATATTAACATGCTCCAGAACATCAACCTCATTCATATTGTCCTCACCGTCATCAAGTTCCCTCTCATTGTTAAATACCGAAGAGAAGTATTCATTGAGGACCTCACTTACTTCCACAGCCTCCAGGCACATCTTCCCACCTTTATCTCTAATCAGTCCTATCTTCACTCCTGTCATCCTTTTGTTCTTCACATAATGGAAGAATGGCTTGGGGTTTTCCTTTACCCTACTTGCCAAGGCCTTCTCATGCCCCCTTCTTGCTCTCCTCAGCCCCTTCTTAAGCTCCTTTCTGGCTACCCTATATTCCTCAATAGACCCATCTGATCCTTGCTTCCTAAACCTCATGTATGCTGCCTTCTTCCACCTGACTAGGTTTTCTGCCTCACTTCACCCTTCATCCTACCATCCTTTGTCTCCCTCACCAGGACAAATTTATCCATAACATCGTGCAAGAAATCCCTAAACATCAACCACGTGTCCATCGTACATTTCCCTGCAAAAACATCATCCTAATTCACTCCCGCAAGTTCTAGCCTCATAGCCTCATAATTTGCTCTTCCCCAATTAAAAATATTCCTGTCCTCTCTGATTCTATCCTTTTCCATGGTCAGTGTCCCCCAGATGCTCACCCACTGAGACATCTGTGACCTGACCCGGTTCGTTACCTAATACTAAATCTAGTATGGCATTCCCCCTAGTCGGCCTGTCCACATACTGTGACAGGAATCCATCCTGGACACATTTAACAAACTCTGCCCCATCCAAACCCTTGGAACTAATCAGGTGCCAATCAGTATTAGGGAAGTTAAAATCACCCATGATAACAACCCTGTCATTTTTGCACCTTTCCAAGAACTTGCCTCACAATCTGCTCTTCGGTATCTCTGCTGCTACCAGGGGGCCTGTAGAATACTCCCAGTAGAGTAACTGCTCCCTTCCTGTTCCTGACTTCCACCCATACTGACTCAAAAGAGGATCCCGCTACTTTACCCACCTTTTCTGTAGCTGTAATAGTATCCCTGACCAGTAATGCCACTCTTCCTCCCCTTTCTCCCCCTCTCTATCCCTTTTAAAGCACTGAAATCCAGGAATATTGAGAATCCATTCCTGCCCTGCTACCAGCCAAGTCTCTGTAATGGCCACTATCTTACTATCTTTACACCCTTTTTTTCTGCTTCTCTTTCTTTCACACTTCACACTTATCTGTGTTGAACTCTATCTGTCACTTCCCAGCCTAGTTTTGCATCCTATCAACATCCCACTGTAACCTCTGACAACCCTCCACACTATCCACAACACCCCCAACCTTTGTGTCATCAGCAAACTTCATGGACATTTTTAATTTGTCCCTGGCCCAGGCAGTTTTCCCCACAAGCTTCAGGATCGCCACCATCGGGCCAGTGCCAAAGCATTCCACTGCCACAGGCCTGAATGACTTGCACCCAGTTACACTCACCCCCATCATTGCAAAGTGCTTTGAAAGGCTGGTTCTATCACATCCGAAATCCTGTCTGCCCACTACCCTAGACCCCCATCAATTTGCCTATCGCACCAACAATTCAACAGAGGACGCCATCTCCACAGCACTTCACTCTGCCCTGACCCACCTGGACAGCCCCAACTCTTATGTCAGAATGCTGTTCATTGACTTTAGTTCGGCATTCAATACCGTGATCCTCTCCAAGCTGATCGCCAAACTTCGCCAGCTTGGTATCAGCTCATCCCTCCGCAATTGGACCTTGGACTTTCTGACTAACAAACCCTAATCAGTTAAGTTAGACAACCTCTCCTTCTCCACTCTCACCCTGAACATTGTGTGCCTCAAGGTTGTGTGCTGAGCCCTCTTCTGTACTCCCTATTCTGTACTCCCTATTCACCTATGACTGCACTCCTTTACATGGTTCTAACTCCATAACTAAGTTCACAGATGACGCCACAGTGGTTGGCCTGATCAGAAGGGATGACGAGATAGCCTACAGGGACGAGGTCCAGCACCTGGCCACATGGTGTGCAGACAACAACCTGCCCCTTAACACCCAGAAGACCAAGGAGATCATTGTGGACTTCAGGAATGTGAGGAGCCACACTCACAACCCCATCTATATCAACGGAGTTGTAGTGGAGCATGTAGCAGGCTTCAAATTCCTTGGTGTCTTGTTCTCTAGTCGGTACCTCTATGTATTGCTGCAAAAAACTATCCTGCACACATTTTACAAACTCCAAACCATCCAGCCCTTTTACAGAATGGGCTTCCCAGTCTATGTGTGGAAAATTAAAATCTCCCACAATCACAACCTTGGCTTACAACAAATATCTGCTATCTCCTTACAAATTTGCTCCTCCAATTCTCGCTCCCCATTTGGTGGTCTATAATACACTCCTGTAAGTGTTACTACACCTTTCCCATTCCTCAATTGCACCTAATTAGCCTCCCTAGACAAGCCCTCTAATCTACCCTGCCAAGCACCGCTGTAATATTTTCTCTGACGAGCAATGCAACACCTCCTCCTCTTGTCCCTCTGATTCTATCACACCTGAAGCAATGAAATCTCGGAATATTTAGTTGCCAATCACACCCCTCCTGCAACCATGTTTCAGTAATAGCTGCAACATCATACTTCCAGGTATCAATCCATGCTCTAAGCTCATCCACCTTTCTTACAATGCTTCTAGCATTAAAATAGATGCATTTAAGAAACTCTCCACCTCTTATTCTCTGTTTATCACTAACGGTGCAAACAACTTTACTATCTCCTTTTTCTTCCTTCTCCCCTACATCTGTTCCTACACTCTGGTTCCCCTCCCCCCTTGTATCTAGTTTAAATCCACCGGAGCCTCTCTAGCAAACCTACCTGCAAGAATATTTGTGCCCCTCCAGTTCAGATGTAAACCGTCCCGCCGGAACAGGTCCCACCTTCCCTGGAAAACTGCCCAATTATCTATAAGTCTGAAGCCCTCCCTCCTGCATCATGTCTTCAGCTATGTGTTGATCTGCGCAATCTTATTATTTCTAAACCCACCTGCACATGGCACTGGTAGTAATCCTGAGATTGCTATCCTGAAGGTCCTGTCCTTTAACTTGGCGCCTAACTCCCTAGATTCACCTTTCATGACCTCCTCACTCTTCCTACTCACGTCATTGGCCCTACATGGACGAAGATATCCAGCTGCTCACCCTCCCTCTTAAGAATACTGAGAACTTGATCCAAGATATCGCGGACCTTGGCACCAGGGAGGCAACAGACCATCTGGGATTCTCGATCTCTTCCACAGAACCTTTTATCTGTCCCCCTAACTATCGAATCCCCTATCACTACTGCTCTCCTCTTTTCCCTCCTTCCCTTCTGAGCTGAGGGTCCAGTCTCGGTGCCAGAGACGCAACCACTGCAACTTGTCCCTGGTAGGTCGTCCTCATCAACAGTATCCAAAATGATATACTTATTATTGGTGGGGACGGCCACAGGGGTGCTCTGCTCATTCTGTCTATTCCCCTTCCCTCTCCTGACAGTCACCCAGCTACCTGTCTCCTGACTCTTAGGGGTGACTACCTCTCTGTAACTCCTGTTTATTTCTGCCTCTGCCTCCCGAATGATCCGAAGTTCATCCAGCTCCAGCTCCAGTTCCCCAACTCGGTTTGTCAGGAGCTGCAACTGGATGCACCTTTTACGGGTGTAGTCATCAGGGACAATTGTGCTCACCCTGACTTCCCACATACTGCATACGGAGCACTCAACTGCCCTAACTGCTGCCTCCGTTACCTACTCTTAAGGTAATTAAATTAATTAAAGGGATTTACCCGGCCTTACCTCACTAGGAGTGAAGCTCGTCCTCAGCCTCTGCTTGCTGAAGCCTCTCGAGCCAAAGCCTTCCTACTCTATCTCCCTCTACTCCGTTGCCCGCTACAACTTCGCCCGCTCTGTTAACCTGCTCACTTTTTAACTCTCCCGCTGCCTCACGGTCTGACTTTCACGCGTTTGTGTAGTCGTGCCCCGTTCGACCACTGAAGAAATGACCGACCCTTCTCAATCTGCTCATTTTTTAACTCTCCCGCTGCTCACAGTCTGACTTTCACGCACTTACGCAGTCGTGCCCCGTTCAACTGCAGATGAAGAGCATTTGATAGTTCTGGGCCTGTATTTACTGGAATTCAGAAGAATGAGGGGTGACCTCATTGAAACCTATCAAATAGTGAAAGCCCTTGATAGAGTGTATGTGGAGAGGCTGTTTCCTATGGTGGGACTCAGCAGGTCAGGCAGCATCCGTGGAAACGATGAGTCGACGTTTCCACGGATGCTGCCTGACCTGCTGAGTTCCTCCAGCGTGCTGTGAGTGTTGCTTTGACCCCAGCATCTGCAGAGTATTTTGTGTTTCCTATGATGGGAGAGTCTAAGACCAGAGCATACAGTCTTAGTATAGAGGGGCATCCCTTTAGAATAGAGATGAGGGCAATTTCTTTAGCTAGAGAGTGGTGACTGTATGGAATTTGTTGCCACAGGCAGCAATGGAGGCCAAATCTGTATGTATGTTTAAGGCAGAGGTTGATAGATTCCTGATTGGTCAGGGCGTGAACTAGCAGCACAATCAGTGGCAGGAACAGAGCACTGCAAGGAGGTTACTCGCAAATCAGTGAAGCTTGGATAAAAGGAGAGCTTCGCAGGCATTCCAACATTCCGGAGGTCCAGTCAGCAGTGGCAACAGAGCACTTCAAAGCAAATAAAAGTACAGAAGAGTCAAGCAGGGTGGCCATTGTTGGGACTAGTCCAGCAGTGAGAGCGGGAGTGTTAGGCTTTAACTCAAGGGGCTTTGACGAGAAGAGTCTGAAGCCAAAGAAACAGGTTAGAAGATTTGGTATTGGTAGCCCATCGTACAGTGGAGGCAGGATGGCAGATATGACAGTGGAATGCTTCTCCTGTAGGATGTGGGAATTCATGGAACTTGATGGTCTCCCTGAAGACTGCACATGCGGAAAGTGCAGCCAACTTCCTTCCATTCACTAGGATGATTCTGGGAATGAGAGGGTTTACATATGAGGAACGTTTCTCCGCTCTTGGACTGTATTCCTTGGAGTTTAGAAGAATGAGGGGGGACTTCATGGAAACATTTCGAATGTTGAAAGGCATGGACAGAGTGGATGTGGCAAAATTGTTTCCCATGATGGGGGAGTCTAGTACGGGAAGGCATGACTTAAGGATTGAAGGGCGCCCATTCAGAACAGAGATGCGAAGAAATTTTTTTAGCCAGAGGGTGGTGAATCTATGGAATTTGTTGCCATGGGTGGCAGTGGAGGCCAAGTCATTGGGTGTATTTAAGGCAGAGATTGATAGATATCTGAGTGGCCAGGGCATCAAAGGTTATGGTGAGAAGGTGGGAGAGTGGGTCTAAATGGGAGAATGGATCAGCTCATGATAAAATGGCGGAGCAGACTCGATGGGCCAAATGGCCAACTTCTGCTCCTTTGTCTTATGGTCTTATGGTCAACTCCAGCTCATGAAGGACCACATTCAAGTGTTGGAGCTGGAGTTTGATGAATTTAGGAGTATTCGGGAGACAGAACAATTGATAGGTATGACTTTTGAGCAGGTGGTTATATCCAGAGTGTAGAATTCGGGAAGCAGATGGGTGAACACTGAGAGAGGTAAAGGGAGAAAGAAGTCAGCTCAGGGTCCCCCTGTGGCCATTCCCCTCAGTAACAGGTTTACCCCTTTGGACACTGCTGAGGGGGATGACCTACTGAGCAAGGCAGCAGCAGCCAGACCAACAGTACTGTGGTCAGCTCTGAACCTCAGAAGACCATAAGACCATAAGACATAGGAGCAGAATTAGGCCATCTGGCCCATCGAGTCTGCTCCACTATTCAATCACGGCTAATCCTTTCTGTCATCTCCTCTTCAACCCCAGTTCCCGGCCTTCTCCCCGTAACCTTTGATGCCATGTCCAATCAAGAACCTATCAATCTCTGCCTTAAATACACCCTAAAACCTGGCCTCTGCATTTGCATGTGGCAACAAATTCCACAAATTCACCACCCTTTGGCTAAAGAAATTTCTCTGCATCTCTGTTTTGAAAGGGCGCCTCTCTATCCTGAGATTGTGCCCTCTTGTCCTAGACTCTCCCACCATGGGAAGCATCCTTTCCACATCTACTCTGTTTCGGACTTTCAACATTCGAAAGGTTTCAATGAGATCACCCAACTATCCTTCCGAATTCCAGCAAGTACAGACCCAGAGCAATCAAACATTCCTCATATGATTACCCTTTCATCCTTGTTAACCTCCTCTGGACCCCCTCCAATGCCAGCACATCTTTTCTAAGATGAGGGGCCCAAAACTGTTCACAATACTCAAGATGAGTATTAGTATTAGTATACCAAATAAAACCTCAGCATCACATTCTTGCTCTTGTATTCTAGACCTTTTGAAATGAAAATGTGGCATTTGCCTTCCTCACCACCAACTCAGCCTGCAAGCTAACCTTTGGGGTGTTCTGCACAAGGACTCCCAAGTCCCTCTGCACCTCAGATTCCTGGATTTTCTCGCCATTTAGAAAATAGTCCGCTCATTTATTTCGACTACCAAAGTGCACGACCATGCATTTTCCAACATTGTATTTCATTTGCCACATTCTTGCCCATTCTCCTAATCTGTCTAAGTCCTTCTGCATCCTACCTGTTTCCTCAACACTACCTGCCCCTCCACCAATCTTCATATCATTTGCAAACTTGGAAAAAAGAAGCCATCTATTCCATCATCCAAATCATTTATATACAGCATAAAAAGAAGTGTTCCCAACACCGACCCCTGTGAGACACCACTAGTCACTGGCAGCCAACCGGAAAAGGATCCTTTTATTCCCACTTGCTGCCTCCTACCAATCAGCCAATGCTCTAACCATGTTAGTAACTTTCCTGTAATCCCATGGGCTCTTATCTTGATAAGCAGCCTCATGAGTGGCACCTTGTCAAAGCCCTTCTGAAAGTCCAAATATACAACAGCCACTGCATCCCCTTTATCTATACTACTTGTAATCTCCTCAAAGAATTTCAACAGGTTCATCAGGCAGGACTTTCCCTGAAGGAAACCATGCTGACTTTGTACTGACTTGTCCTGTGTCACCAAGTACTCCATCACCTCATACTTAACAATTGACTCGAACATCTTCCCAACCACTGAGGTCAGGCTAACTGATCTATAATTTCCTTCCTGCTGCTTTCCTCCGTTCTAAATGGAGCAACATTTGCAATTTTCCAGTCCTCTGGCACCATGCCAGAGTCCAATGATCTTGAAAGATCATTTCTACTGCCACCACAATCTCTAACACTACTCCTTTCAAAACCCTAGAATGCAGTTCATCTGGTCCGGGTGACTTATGTACCTTTAGGTCTTTCAGCTTTTTGATCACCTTCTCTCTTGTAATATTAACTGCACCCACTTCTCTTCCTTCACACACTACATCATCAGGCATACTGCTAGTGTCTTCCAGAGTTAAGACTGACACAAAATTCTCATTTAGTTCATCAGCCATCTCCTTATACCCCATTATTATTTCTCCTGCCTCATTTTCTAGCGATCCTATATCCACTCTCATTTTTATTTTATTTTTAACATACTTGAATAAACTTTTACTGTCCACTTTGAAATTATTTGCTAGCTTGCTTTCATGTTTTATCTTTTCCGTTCTAATGATTATTTTAGTTGCTCTCTGTAGGTTTTTAAAAACTTCCCAGTCCTCAATCTTCTCACTAATTTTTGTTCTGTTTTGCTTTTACAATAGCTTTGACTTCCCTTGTCAGCCATGGTTGTACTATTTTACCATTTGATTATTTTTTCATTTTATTAATACACATGTCCTGCACCTTCCTCATTTTTCCCAGAAACTCTCACCATTTCTGCTCTGCTGACATCTCTGCCAGCAGCTCCTTCCAGTTTACTTTGGCCAACTCCTCTCTCATACCACTGTCATTTCCCTTACTCCACTGAAATACTGCTACATCAGACTTTACCTTCTCCCTATCAAATTTCAAGTTGAACGCAATCATATTGTAATCACTGGTTCCTAAAGGTTCTTTTACCTTCAGCTCCCTAATCACCTCCGGTTTATTGCATAACATCCAATCCAGTATAGCTGATCCCCTGGTAGGATCAATGACAAACTGCTCTAAAAAGCCATCTCTTAGGCATTCAACAAACTCACTCTCTTGAGATCCATTACCAATCTGATTTTCCCAATCTAACTGCATGTTAAAATCTCCCATGACTACCATAACATTGAACCTTTTGACTCACCTTCTCTATTTCCTGTTGTAACCTGTGGTCCACCTCCCAGCCACTGTTGGGAGGCCTGTATATAAGTGCCATCAACATCCTTTTACCCCTGTAGTTTCTTAACTCAACCCACAAGGATTCACCTCCCATCCTATGTCACATCTTTCTACTGATTTGATGCCATTCTTCACCAGTGGAGCCACATCACCCCCTCTGCCAACCTTCCTATCCTTCCGATATAACGTGTAACCTTGGACATTCAGCTTCCAACTACAACCATCCTTTAGTCACGATTTAGTGATGGCCACAACATCATACCTGGCAATCTGTAATAGGGCAAACGAGATCATCTGCCTTATTTCACATACAATGTGCATTGCGATACGTCACCTTCAGAAAGGTAGGGTGAAGTCAGGCGGAGCAATAGTCAAAGGGGATGATAGTTCGGGGGATCGATAGGAGATTCTGCAGTAGCAAAAGAGACTCCAGGATAGTGTGTTGCCTTCTGGGTGCTAGGGTCCAGGATGTCTCTGAGCAGTTACAGAATATTCTTGAAGGGGAGGGTGGGCAGCTGGAGGTCATGGTAAATGTTGGTACCAATGACATGGGCAGGAGAGGGGTAGAGGTCCTGCACAGTAAGTTTAGGGAGTTAGGAAGGGAGCTGAAGAGCAGGACCTCCAAGGTGGTAATCTCCAGATTACTCCCAGTGTCACGAGCTGGGGAAGGTCAGAACAGAAAGATAACGCAGATGAATGAGTGGCTGAGGAGATGGTACAGGGGGCAGGGTTTCAAGTTCTTGGACCATTGGAACTTTTTCTGAGGAAGGAGTGACCTGTACAAGTGGGGCAGGTTGCACCTGAACTGGAGGGAACCAATATCCTGGGAGTGAGGTTTGCTAATGTTACTGGGGAGGGTTTAAACTAGATTTGCAGAGGGTTGGGCACCGAAGTGAAGAGGCAGAGGATGCGGCGGTTGTTGCACAAGTAGAGACAGCATTTTGCAAGTTTGTGAGGAAGGATAAGCAGATGATAGAGCAATTCAGCCAGATGGTTTGAGATGTGTCTATTTTAATGCAAGGAGTATCATAAACAAGGCGGATGAACTTAGAGCGTGGATCAATACATAGAACTATGACTTTGTGGCAGAGACTTGGATGTCTTAGGGGAAGAATGGCTGCTGAGTATGCTGGGTTTGAGATGTTTCAAAAAGGACAGGGAGTGAAGCAAAGAGGTGGGGGGGAGGCATTGCTAATCAGATATAGTGTCATGGCTGCAGAAAAGGAGGAAGTCATGGAGGGATTATCTACTGAGTCTCTGTGGGTGGAAGTCAGAAATAGGAAGGGGGCAATAACTCTGGGTGTTTTTTATAGACCCTCTCAAACAGAGACATCGAAGAGCAGATAGGGAGGCAGATTGTGGAACAGTGCAATAATAATAAGGTTGTTGTGATGGGTAATTTTAACTTTCCTAACATCGATTGGCATCTCCCTGGAGCAAGGGGTTTGGATGGGGTGGAATTTGTTAGGTGTGTTCAGGGATGTTTTCTGATGCAATATGTAGATAAGCCCACAAAAGGAGAGGCTGTGCTTGATCTGGTATTGGGAAATAAATTTGGTCAGGTTTCTGGTCTCTCGGTGGGAGAGCAGCTTAGAGGTAGTGACCACGACTCTATCTCCTTTACCATAGCACTGGAGAGGGATAGGAGTAGGCAATTTGGGAAAACATTTAGTTGTGGGGTAGTTGGAAATATGATGCTATTATGCAGGAAATTGGGAACATAAATCGGGAGCAGATGTTCTCAGGGAAATGCACGGCAGAAATGTGGCAAATGTTCAGGGAAAATTTGCCTGGAGTTCTGCATAGGTATGCTCCATTGAGGCAGGGAAAGGATGGTTAGGTAAAAGAACCATGGTGTACAAAGAATGTAGAAAATCCAGTTAAGAAGAAAAGAAAAGGTTATGAAAGTTTCAAGAAACTAGGTACTGTTAGAGCGCTAGAAAATTACAGGATTGCCAGGAAGGAGCTTAAGAATGGAATTAGGAGAGCTAGAAAGGGCCATGAGAAGGTCTTGGCGAGCAGGATTAAGGAAAACCCTAAAGCATTCTATAAGTATGTGAAGAACAAGAGGATGAGCCATGTGAGATTAGGACCAATCAGGTGCAATAGAGGAAACGTGCATGGAGCTGGGGGAAGTAGCAGAGGTACTTAATGAATACTTTGCTTCAGTATTCACCAGTAAAAAGGACTTTGGCAATTGTAGGGATGACTTACAGCAGACTGAAATGCTTGAGTGCATAGAAATTAAGAAAGAGGATGTTCTGGAGCTGTTGAAAGGTATTAAGTTAGATAAGTCCATAAGACCATAAGATATAGGAGCAGAAGTAGGCTACTTTCCCATTGAGTCTGATCCACCATTCAATCATCGGCTGAGCCAATTCTTCCAGTCATCCCCACTCCCTTGCCTTCTCCTACCCTTTGATGCCCTGGCTAATCAGAAGCTATCTATCTCTGCCTTAAATACACCCAATGAATTGGCCTCCATTCATGAAGTGGCAACAAATTCTACAGATTTACCACCCTCTGCATCTCTGTTATAAATGGATGTTCTTGAATCCTGAAGTCATGCCCTCTTGTCCTAGGCTCCCCTACCATGGGAAGTAACTTTGCCATATCTAATCTGTTCAGGCCTTTTAACATTTGGAATGTTTCTATGAGATTCCCCCCTCATTCTCCTGAACTCCAAGGAATACAGCCCAAGAGCTGCCAGATGGTCCTCATATGGTAACCCTTTCATTCCTGGAATTCTTGTGAATCTTCTCTGAACCCTCTCCAATGTCAGTATATCCTTTCTAAAACAAGGAGCCCAAAACTGCACATAATACTCCAAGTGTGGTCTCACGAGTGTCTTATAGAGCCTCAACATCACATACCTGCTCTTATATTCTATACCTCTAGAAATGAATGCCAACTTTGCACTTGCCTTCTTCACAACCGACTCAACCTGGAGGTTAACCTTTAGGGTATCCTGCACAAGAACTCCCAAGTCCTTTTGCATCTCTGCATTTTGAATTCTCTCCCCATCTAAATAATAGTTGGCCCATTTATTTCTTCCTCCAAAGTACCTGACCATACACTTTCCAACATTGTATTTCATTTGCCACTTCTTTGACCATTCCCCTAAACTATCTAAGTCTCTCTGCAAGCTCCCTGTTTAACATAGACCATAGAACATAGAATAGTACAGCACATTACAGGCCCTTCGGCCCACAATGTCATGCCGACCCTCAAACCCTGCCTCCCATATAACCCCCCACCTTAAATTCCTCCATATACCTGTCTAGTAGTCTCTTAAACTTCACCAGTGTATCTTCCTCCACCACTGACTCAGGCAGTGCATTCCACGCACCAACCACTCTCCGAGTAAAAAACCTTCCTCTAATATTCCCCTTGAACTTCCCACCCCTTACTTTAAAGCCATATCCTCTTGTATTGAGCAGTGGTGCCCTGGGGAAGAGGTGCTAGCTGTCCACTCTATCTATTCCTCTTATTATCTTCTACACCTCTATCATGTCTCCTCTCATCCTCCTTCTCTCCAAAGAGTAAAACCCTAGCTCCCTTAATCTCTGATCATAATGCATACTCTCTAAACCAGGCAGCATCCTGGTAAATCTCCTCCGTACCCTTTCCAATGCTTCTACATTCTTCCTATAGTGAGGCGACCAGAACTGGACGCAGTACTCCAAGTGTGGCTTAACCAGAGTTTTATAGAGCTGCATCATTACATCGCGACTCTTGAACTCTATCCCTCGACTTATTAAAGCTAACACCCCATAAGCTTTCTTAACTACCCTATCTGCCTGTGAGGCAACTTTCAGGGATCTGTGAACATGTACCCCGAGATCCCTCTGCTCCTCCACAGTACCAAGTATCCTTCCATTTACTTTGTACTCTGCCTTGGAGTTTGTCCTTCCAAAGTGTACCACCTCACACTTCTCCGGGTTGAACTCCATCTGCCACTTCTGCATCCTACCAATGTTTCCCTGCAATCTTCAACAATCCTCTACACTATCTACAACACCACCAACCTTTGGGTCATCTGCAAACTTGCCAACCCACCCTTCTAACCCCACATCCAGGTCGTTAATAAAAATCACGAAAAGTAGAGGTCCCAGAACAGATCCTTGTGGGACACCACGAGTCACAACCCTCCAATCTGAATGTACTCCCTCCACCATGACCCTCTGCCTTCTGCAGGCAAGCCAATTCTGAATCCACCTGGCCAAACTTCCCTGGATCCCATGTCTTCTGACTTTCTGAATAAGCCTGCCGTGTGGAACCTTGAACATGGAATTATGATGTAGTGGCCATTACAGAGACTTGGCTGGCACCAGGGCAGGAATGGATTCTCAATATTCCTGGATTTCCGTGCTTTAAAAGGGATAGAGAGGGCGGAAAAAGGGGAGGAGGGTGGCATTACTGGTCAGGGATACTATTACAGCTACAGAAAGGGTGGGTAATGTAGCAGGATCCTCTTTTGAGTCAATATGGGTGGAAGTCAGGAACAGGAAGGGAGCAGTTACTCTACTGGGGGTATTCTATAGGCCCCCTGGTAGCAGCAGAGATACAGAGGAGCAGATTGATAGGCAGATTTTGGAAAGGTGCAAAAATAACAGGGTTGTTATCATGGGTGATTTTAACTACCCTAATATTGATTGGCACCTGATTAGTTCCAAGGGTTTAGATGGGGCAGAATTTGTTAAGTGTGTCCAGGATGGATTCCTGTCACAGTATGTGGACAGGCCGACCGGGGGAATGCCATACTAGATCTAGTACTAGGTAATGAACCGGGTCAGGTCACAGATCTCTCAATGGGTGAGCATCTGGGGGACAGTGACCACTGCTCCCTGGCCTTTATCATGGAAAAGGATAGAATCAAAGAGGACAGGAAAATTTTTAATTGGGGAAAGGCAAATTATGAGGCTATAAGGCTAGAACTTGCGGGTGTGAATTGGGATGATGTTTTTGCAGGGAAATGTACTATGGACATGTGGTCGATGTTTAGAGATCTCTTGCGGGATGTAAGGGATAAATTTGTCCCGGTGAGGAAGATAAAGAATGGTAGGGTGAAGGAACCATGGGTGACAAGTGAGGTGGAAAATCTAGTCAGGAGGAAGAAGGCAGCATACATGAGGTTTAGGAAGCAAGGATCAGATGGGTCTATTGAGGAATATAGGGAAGCAAGAAAGGAGCTTAAGAAGGGGCTGAGAAGAGCAAGAAGGGGGCATGAGAAGGCCTTGGCGAGTAGGGTAAAGGAAAACCCCAAGGCATTCTTCAATTATGTGAAGAAAAAAAGGATGACAGCAGTGAAGGTAGGACAGATTAGAGATAAAGGTGGGAAGACGTGCCTGGAGGCAGTGGAAGTGAGCGAGGTCCTCAATGAATACTTCTCTTCGGTATTCACCAATGAGAGGGAACTTGATGGGGTTAGGACAATATGAGTGAGGTTGATGTTCTGGAGCATGCTGATATTAAGGGAGAGGAGGTGTTGGAGTTGTTAAAATACATTAGGACAGATAAGTCCACGGGGCCTGACGGAGTATTCCCCAGGCTGCTCCACGAGGCGAGAGAAGAGATTGCTGAGCCTCTGGCTAGGATCTTTATGTCCTCATTGTCCACGGGAATGGTACCGGAGGATTGGAGGGAGGCGAATGTTGTTCCCTTGTTCAAAAAAGGTAGTAGGAATAGTCCAGGTAATTATAGACCAGTGAGCCTTACGTCTGTGGTGGGAAAGCTGTTGGAAAAGATTCTTAGAGATAGGATCTATAGGCATTTAGAGAATCATGGTCTGATTAGGGACAGTCAGCATGGCTTTGTGAAGGGCAGATCGTGTCTAACAAGCCTGATAGAGTTCTTTGAGGAGGTGACCAGGCATATAGATGAGGGTAGTGCAGTGGATGCTATCTATATGGATTTTAGTAAGGCATTTGACAAGGTTCCACATGGTAGGCTTATTCAGAAAGTTAGAAGGCATGGGATCCAGGGAAGTTTGGCCAGGTGGATTCAGAGTTGGCTTGCCTGCAGAAGGCAGAGGGTGGTGGTGGAGGGAGTACATTCAGATTGGAGGATTGTGACTAGTGGTGTCCCACAAGGATCTGTTCTGGGACCTCTACTTTTCGTGATTTTTTATTAATGACCTGGATGTCGGGGTAGAAGGGTGGGTTGGCAAGTTTGCAGACGACACAAAGGTTGGTGATGTTGTAGGTAGTGTAGAGGATTGTAAAAGATTGTAGAGAGACATTGATAGGATGCAGAATTGGGCTGAGAAGTGGCAGATGGAGTTCAACCCGGAGAAGTGTGAGGTGGTACACTTTGGAAGGACAAACTCCAAGGCAGAGTACAAAGTAAATGGCAGGATACTTGGTAGTGTGGAGGAGCAGAGGGATCTCGGGGCACATGTCCACAGATCCCTGAAAGTTGCCTCACAGGTGGATAGGGTAGTTAAGAACGCTTATGGGGTGTTAGCTTTCATAAGTCGAGGGATAGAGTTTAAGAGCCGCGATGTAATGATGCAGCTCTATAAAACTCTGGTTAGGTCACACTTGGAGTATTCTGTCCAGTTCTGGTCACCTCACTATAGGAAGGATGTGGAAGCATTGGAAAGGGTACAGAGGAGATTTACCAGGATTCTGCCTGGTTTAGAAAGTATGCATTATGATCAGAGATTAAGGGAGCTAGGGCTTTACTCTTTGGAGAGAAGGAGGATGAGAGGAGACATGATAGAGGTGTACAAGATAATAAGAGGAATAGATAGAGTGGGTAGCCAGCGCCTCTTCCCCAGGGCACCACTGCTGAATACAAGAGGACATGCCTTTAAAGTAAGGGGTGGGAAGTTGAAGGGGGATATTAGAGGAAGGTTTTTTACTCGGAGAGTGGTTGGTGCGTGGAATGCACTGCCTGAGTCAGTGGTGGAGGCAGATACACTAGTGAAGTTTAAGAGACTACTAGACAGGTATATGGAGGAATCTAAGGTGGGGGCTTATATGGGAGGCAGGGTTTGAGGGTCAGCACAACATTGTGGGCCGAAGGGACTGTACTGTGCTGTACTATTCTATGTTCTATGTAAATGCCTTACTAAAATCGATGTAGATCATATCCACTACACTACCCTCATCTATATGCCTGGTCACCTCCTCAAAGAACTCTATCAGGCTTGTTAGACATGATCTGCCCTTCACAAAGTCATGCTGACTGTCCCTGATCAGACCATGATTCTCTAAATGCCCATAGATCCTATCTCTAAGAATCTTTTCCAATAGCTTTCCCACCACAGACGTAAGGCTCACTGGTCTATAATTAAACGGACTACCCCTACTACCTTTTTTGAGCAAGGGGACAACATTCATCTCCCTCCAATCCTCCGGTACCATTCCTGTGGACAATGAGGACATAAAGATCATTTGATGAAAGAGAGATTGTCTAAAATCTTTTCTAATGTTGATAGTCCTTGTGATAGATGTAAAACTGTGATAGATGACTAGTGGGGTACCGCAAGGCTCAGTGCTGGGACCCCAGTTGTTTACAATATATATTAATGACTTAGATGAGGAAATTAAATGCAGCATCTCCAAGTTTGCAGATGACACGAAGTGGGGCGGCGGTGTTAGCTGTGAGGAGGATGCTAAGAGGATGCGGGGTGACTTGGATAGGTTAGGTGAATGGGCAAATGCAATTTAATGTGGATAAATGTGAGGTTATCCACTTTGGTGGCAAAAACAGGAAAACAGATTATTATCTGAATGGTGGCCGATTAGGAAAAAGGGAGGTGCAACGAGACCTGGGTGTCATTATACACCAGTCATTGAAAGTGGGCATGCAGGTACAGCAGGTGTTGAAAAAGGCGAATGGTATGCTGGCATTTATAGCAAGAGGATTTGAGTACAGGAGCAGGGAGGTACTACTGCAGTTGTACAGGGCCTTGGTGAGACCACACCTGGAGTATTGTGTGTAGTTTTGGTCCCCTAATTTGAGGAAAGACATCCTTGCCATTGAGGGAGTACAAAGAAGGTTCACCAGATTGATTCCTAGGATGGCAGGACTTTCATATGATGAAAGACTGGATCGACTAGGCTTATACTCGTTGGAATTTAGAAGATTGAGGGGGGATCTTATTGAAATGTAAAAAATCCTAAAGGGATTGGACAGGCTGGATACAGGAAGATTGTTTCAATGTTGGGGAAGTCCAGAACAAGGGGTCACAGTTTGAGGATAAAGGGGAAGCCTTTTAGGACTGAGATTAGGAAAAAGTTCTTCACACAGAGAGTGGTGAATCTGTGGAATTCTCTGCCACAGGAAACAGTTGAGGCCAGTTCATTGGCTATATTTAAGAGGGAGTTAGATAGGCCCTTGTGGCTAGAGGGATCAGGGGGTATGGAGGGAAGGCTGGTACAGGGAAGGTTGAGTTGGATGATCAGCCATGATCATACCGAATGGCGGTGCAGGCTCGAAAGGCCGAATGGCATACTCCTGCAACTATTTTCTATGTTTCTATGTTTCTATAGCTACACTGACACATATGTTTTGGTCTTGTTCTATATTGGAACAGTTCTGGAAGTCAGTTTTCTCAACAATTTCTAAAGCACTTAAAATTAATCTACAACCTAATAAATTAACTGTGCTTTTTGGAATAATTCCTTAAAATATTCATGGTATTTCTGTGTCTGGCCAACATGTTATTGTATTTGTTACATTGATAGCTTGGAGGGCCATTTTGTTGAAGTGGAAGGATACATCTGCTCCCACTTTGTCACAATGGTTCTCTCAAGTGATGCTATGTCTTAGTTTGGAGAAAATTAGAAGTCAAACCTTTGAACCTTTATTTGATTTTGAGAAAAGATGGGGTTCATTTGCTCGTTATTATCATTTGAGCTAATTGATATGATTTTTCCACGATCTAATTGTAAATTTTTTGATATATTTTCTTTTCTTGCTGGCGGTTTGATGTTTATTTTTAGAAGCATTTTGTATGACGCATGGCTCCGGGGTTGTACACCTAATGGGTTCTTTTTTTTTCACTTTTCTGCTTCGTAGGTTTTTTTTGTTATCACAAAATTTTTTTTCAATCTTTAAGTTAATGTCTTTTTTGGGACATTGTAAGTATTGTTACTTCAATGTACTCATGTTATTTTTTTGTATAATATAACAATAAAAAGATTTGAAAAGAAAGGAAAGATCCTAGCCAGAGGCTCAGCAATCTCCTCCCCCGACTCGTTTCCTCCACCTATCTTTGTATCATTGGCAAATTTAGACACAAATCTATTCATACCATAGTCTAAATCATTGACATACATCGTAAAAAGCAACTGTCCCAACACCGACCCCTGTGGATCTCCACTGGTACCCGGCAGCCAGCCAGAATAGGATCCCTTTATTCCCACTCTCTGTTTTCTGCTGATCAGCCAATGCTCCACCCATGCTAGTAACTTCCCTGTAAATCCATGGGCTCTTATCTTGCTAAGCAGCCTCATGTGCGGCACCTTGTCAAAGGCCTTCTGAAAATCCAAGTACACCACACCTACTGCATCTCCTTTGTCTACCCTGCTTGTAATTTCCTCACAAAATTGCAGTAGGTTAGTCAGGTAGGATTTTCCTTTCAGGAAACCATGCTGGCTTTTGCCTATCTTGTCATATGCCTCCAGGTATTCTGTAATCTCATCCCTAACAATCGATTCCAACAACTCCCCAACCACTGATGTCAGGCTAACAGGTCTATAGTTTCCTTTCTGCTGCCTCCCACCCTTCTTAAATAGCAGAGTAACATTTGCAATTTTCCAGTCATCTGGTACAATGCCAGAACCTATTGATTCTTGAAAGATCATTGTTAATCTCTTCACAATCTCTCCAGCTGCTTCCTTCAGAATCCGAGGGTGCGTTCCATCAGGTCCAAGAGATTTATCCACCCTCAGACCATCCTGAGCACCTTCTCTGTCTTAATTTTCACTGCACATACTTCACTTCCCTGACACTCTTAAATGTCCAGTATACTGCAAATATCTTCAACTGCGAAGACTGATGCAAAATATGCATTCAGTTCATCGGCAATCTCTGCGTCTCTCATTACAATATCTCCAGCGTCATTTTCTATTGGTCAGATATCTAACCTCAACTCTCTTTTATCCTTTAAATACTTAAAAAGCTTTTAGTATCTTCTTTGATTTTAATCATCAGCTTCCTTTTGTAATTCACCTTTTCCTTCCGAATGATCTTCTTAGTTTCCTTCTGCAAGTTTTTCAAAGCTCCCCAATCCTCTATCTTCCCACTAGCTCTGGCTTCCTTGTATACCCTCTCTTTTGTTTTTACTTTGGCTCTGATTTCGCTTGTCAGCTACAATAGAGTCTTTCTTCCATTCGAAAATTTCTTCTTACTTGGAATATATCTGTCTTGCACTTCCCTCATTTTTCACAGAAACTCCAACCATTGCTGCTCTGCTGTCCTTCCTGCTAGTGTCCCTTTTCAGTCAACTTTAGCCAGTTCCCCTCTCATGCCATTGTAATTTCCTTTATTCCACTGAAATACTGACATATTGGATTTTATTTTTTCCCTCCAAATTTCAATGTGAACTCGATCATATTGTAATCAGCGCTCCCTAAGGGTTTCTTAACCTTAAGCTCTCTTATCGCCTTCGGATCATTGCACAACACAACCGATCCCCTAGTGGGCTCAACAACAAGCTGTTCTGAAAAGCCAGGGCCAGACGAGACATACCTCAGGCAACTGTGGGAAGTGAGAGAGGAGATTGGTGAGCCTCTTGCGATGATCTTTGTATCATCAATAGGGACGGGAGAAGTACCAGAGGATTGGAAGGTTGCAAATGTTGTTCCCTTATCAAACAAGGGAGTAGAGATAACCCAAGAAATTATAGACCAGTGAGTCTTAATTCAGTGGTGGGCAAGTTGTTAGAGAAGATCCTTAGGGCAGGATTTATGTACATTTGGAGAGACATAATCTGATTAGAGATAGTCAGCATGGCTTTGTCAAGGGCAGGTTGTGCCTTATGAGCCTAATTGAATGCTTTGAGTTGGTAACAAAACACAATGATGACGGTAGAGCAGTGGATGTAGTGTATATGGATTTCAGCAAGACATTTGATAAGGTACCCCATGCAAGGCTCATTCAGAAAGTAAGGAGGTATGGGATTCAAGGGGGACTTGCTTTGTGGATTATGGTTGATATTCTGCATGGAGGACAGTGACCAGTGGTTGGTGCATGGAATACACTGCCTGAGTCAGTGGTGGAGGCAGATACACCAGTGAAGTTTAAGAGACTACTGGTCAGGTATTTGGAGGAATTTAAGTTGGGGGCTTATATGGGAGGCAGAGTTTGAGGGTCGGCACAACATTGTAGGCCGAAGGGCCTGTACTGTGCTGTACTATTCTATGTTCTATGTTCTATCTCTTCTGGGACCCGTCCTCATTATGATTTTTATAAATGACCTGGATGAGGAAGTAGAGGGGTGGGTTAGTAAGTTTGTTGATGGTACAAAAGATGGGGGTGTTGTGGATAGTCTGGAGGGTTGTCAGAAGTTACAGCGGGACATTGATAGGATGCAGAACTGGACTGAGAAGCGGCAGATGGAGTTCAACCCAGATATGTGTGAAGTGGTTCATTTTGATAGGTCAAATTTGATGACAGAATATAATATTAATAGGAAGACTCTTGGCAGTGTGGAGGATCAGAGAGATCTTGGAGTCCATGTCCATAGGACATTCAAAGCTGCTGCGCAGGTTGACAGTGTTGTTAAGAAGGTGTGTGGTGTGACAGCCTTCATCAACCGTGGGATTGAGTTCACGAGCCATGAGGTAATGTTACAGATATACAAGACCTTAGTTAGACCCCACTTGGAGCACTGTGCTCATTTCTGGTCACCTCACTACAGGAAGGAAGTGGCTACTGGAGAGAGAGTGCAGATGAGATTTACAAGGATATTGCCTGGTTTGAAGAGCATGCCTTATGAGAATAGTTTGAGTGAACTTGGCTTTTTCCCCTTGGAGCAACGGAGGATGAGAGGTGACCTGATAGAGGTGTATAAGATGATGAGAGGCATTGATCATGTTGATAGCCAGAGGCTTTTTCCCAGGGCTGAAATGGTTAACACAAGGTGGTATAGTTCTAAGCTGCTTGGAAGTAGGTACAAGGAGGATGTGAGAGGTAAGTTTTTCGTACAGAGAGTGCACGCATAGAATGCACTGCCAGTGAAGCTGGTAAAGGCGGATACAATAGGGTCTTTTAAGAGACTCTTAGATAGGTACATGGAGCTTGGAGACATAGAGGGTGATGCGGTAGGAAAATTCTAGGCAATTTCTAGAGTTGGTTACATGGTTGGCACATCATTGTGGGCCAAAGGGCCTGTAATGTGCTGTAGATTTCTATGTTCTATGATTCTATGAAGGTATACGGAGAGAAGGCAGGAGATTGGTTTGCTAGAGCTGTTGGGAGTGGGTTAAAGTAGTATAGCAAGGGATAGGAACCATTTTGATAGAGGATGAGCTAACGGGCTTACAAGAAGATGACGGAAGAACAAGCCAATGATTTGGTAGAAATGCAGATAGAGCAAAGAGTTAAATTATGCAACAGAAGTAAAATTCAAAAGGGCAATGAATGCAGGACTGACGGTGCTTTGGGAATAAGGTGGACGAACTTGTGGTGCAATTAGAGATTGGTTGGTATGACATTGTGGGCATCACTGAGCCATGGCCAAAAAAAGGCCATAGTTGGGTACATCAAAGGATATACCTTGTATCAAAAAGACAGACAGGAAGACATAGGTGGTGGTGTGGATCTATCAGCAAGAGATAGAATTACATCTTTAGAAAGAGGTGACAGAGGGTCAGAGAATGTTCAGTGTTTGTGGGTGGAGTTGAGAAACTGCAAGGGTGAAAAAAGGCCATTATGTGAATCATATATAAGCATCCAAATAGTAGCCAAGATGTGGGGTTGTGATTGAAAAGGGAGCTGGAAAGAGCATGTAATAAGTTTAATGGCACAACTGTAACGGGAGACTTTAATATGAAGGGGATTGGGAAAATCAGGCTGGTGTTGGATCACAAGAGAGGGAATTTTTTGAATGCCTGCAAGATGGCTTTTTAGAGCAGCTTGTGCCTACTTGGGGAAAGGCTGTCCGAGATTGCGTGTTGAATAACAACCCAGATCTTATCAGGGAGCTTAATGTAAAGGAACCCTTAGGAGGCAGTGATCATATTATAATTGAATTCATACTGCAATTTCAGAGGGAGAAGCATAAGTCACATGTATCAGTATCACAATGGTATAAAGGGATATACAGAGGCATGAGAGAGAAGTTTGCCCAGGTGATTTGGAGAAGGGTACCGGTGGGGACGATAGCAGAGGTGGCTAAAGGTTCAAGGAATAGTTCACAAGACGCAGAAAAAATATGTCCCACAGAAGAAGTTGTTCTCAAGTGGCATGAGTAGGCAACTGTGGCTGACAAGGGAAGTTGAGGACTGCATAAAAGTCAAGGTAAGGGCATATAAGGTAGCAAAAGTAAGCATGAAGTTAGATGATAAGACAACTTTTAAAGGAATATTGGAGAGTGGCTCATGTTGTTTCATTGTTTAAAAAAGGATCGAAAAGTAATCCGGGAAATTATAGGCCAGTAAGTTTAATGTCGGTAGTAGGTAAGTTATTGGAGGGAGTACTAAGAGACAGAATCTACAAGCATTTGGATAGACAGGGACTTATTAGGGAGAGTCAACATGGCTTTGTGCATGGTAGGTCATGTTTGACCAATCTATTGGAGTTTTTCGAGGAGGTTACCAGGAAAGTGGATGAAGGGAAGGCAGTGGATATTGCCTACATGGACTTCAGTAAGGCCTTTGACAAGGTCCCGCATGGGAGGTTAGTTAGGAAAATTCAGTCGCTAGGTATACATGGAGAGGTGGTAAATTGGATTAGATATTGGCTCAGTGGAAGAAGACAAAGCGTGGTAGTAGAGAATTGCTTCTCTGAGTGGAGGCCTGTGACTAGTGGTGTGCCACAGGGATCAGTGCTGGGTCCATTGTTATTTGTCATCTATATCAATGATCTGGATGATAATGTGGTAAATTGGATCAGCAAATTTGCTGATGATACAAAGATTGGAGGTGTAGTAGACAGTGAGGAAGGTTTTCAGAGCCTGCAGAGGGACTTGGACCAGCTGGAAAAATGGGCTGAAAAATGGCAGATGGAGTTTAATACAGATAAGTGTGAGGTATTGCACGTTGGAAGGACAAATCAAGGCAGAACATACAGGGTTAATGGTAAGGCACTGAGGAGTGCAGTGGAACAGAGGGATCTGGGAATACAGATACAAAATTCCCTAAAAGTGGCGTCATAGGTAGATAGGGTTGTAAAGAGAGCTTTTGGTCCATTAGCCTTTATTAATCAAAGTATTGAGTATAAGAGCTGGAATGTTATGATGAGGTTGTATGAGGCATTGGTGAGGCCGAATCTGGAGTATTGTGTTCAGTTTTGGTCACCAAATTACAGGAAGGATATAAATAAGGTTGAAAGAGTGCAGAGAAGGTTTACAAGGATGTTGCTGGGACTTGAGAAACTCAGTTACAGAGAAAGGTTGAATAGGTTAGGACTTTATTTCCTGGAGCGTAGAAGAATGAGGGGAGATTTGGTAGAGGTATATAAAATTATGATGGGTATAGATAGAGTGAATGCAAGCAGGCTTTTTCCACTGAGGCAAGGGGAGAAAAAAACCAGAGGACATAGTTTAAGGGTGGGGGGGGAAGTTTAAAGGGAATATTAGGGGGGGCTTCTTCACACAGAGAGTGGTGGGAGTATGGAATGAGCTGCCAGACGAGGTGGTAAATGTGGGTTCTTTTTTAACATTTAAGAATAAATTGGACAGGTACATGGATGGGAGGTGTATGGAGGGATATGGTCCGTGTGCAAGTCAGTGGGACTAGGCAGAAAATGGTTCGGCACAGCCAGAAGGGCCAAAAGGCCTGTTTCTGTGCTGTAGTTTCTATGGTTCTATGGTTAATAAAGAATTCGGAGAAGGAAGTCTGAGAATCTGAGCGGGAGTTATTTTGATTTTTTCTTCTTATTACTGGAGTTAAGAGAGGTGGGACTGCGCAGGCGTGTGACTTCGGGCAGTGAGGTGTGGAAGATTTAAAAGGTCAGAAATCCTGATTCGGGTTTAATTCGGAGAAGGAAGTCTGAGAATCGGAGCGGGAGTGTTGCGGGAGCCATTTTGATTTTTTCTTCTTATCATTGGAGTTAAAAGTGGCGGGACTGCGCAGGCATGTGACGTCGGGTAGTGAAGCGTGGAAAATTTAAAAGGAACACAGCCTTATACAGCGGGCAGCAGAGTGAGCAGAGAGCAGAGTGAAGCCTTAAAGGCTTTGGCTCAATGGGTTTAGGCAGAAACGGGCGAGGCAAAGTAGGTTTGGTTTTCAATTTTTCCTGTTCTTTGAGGAAAGGGAGAAGTATGAGTGTGAGGGCAGCTTGCTGTTCTCGGTGTCGGATGTGGGAGGTCCTGGAGTCTCCTAGCTTCCGGGACATCCACATCTGCACCAGGTGCGCCAAGCTGCAGCTCCTAAGGGATCGTGTTAGGGAACTGGAGCTGCAGTTCGATGACCTTCGTCTGGTCAGGGAGAGTGAGGAGTTGATAGAGAGGAGTTACAGGCAGGTGGTCACACCGGGGCCATGGCAGGCAGACAAGTGGGTCACGGTTAGGAGAGGGAAGGGGAAGAGTCAGGTAATAGGGAGTACTCCGGTGGCTGTGCCCCTTGACAATAAGTACTCCTGTTTGAGTACTGTTGGGGGGGACAGCTTACCCGGGGGAAGCAACAGTGGCCGTGCCTCCGGCACAGAGTCCGGCCCTGTGGTTCAGAAGGGTAGGGAAAGAAGAGGAGGGCAGTAGTAATAGGGGACTCGATAGTAAGGGGGTCAGATAGGCGATTCTGTGGACGCAGTCCAGAGACCCGGATGGTAGTTTGACTCCCTGGTGCCAGGGTCCGGGATGTTTCTAATTGCGTCCAAGATATCTTGAAGTGGGAGAGTGAGGAGCCAGAGGTCGTGGTACATATAGGTACCAATGACATGGGTAGGAAAAGGGAAGAGGTTCTGAAAGGAGAATATAGAGAGTTAGGAAGGGAGTTGAGAAGAAGGACTGCAAAGGTAGTAATCTCGGGATTACTGCCTGTACCACGCGACAGTGATAGTAGGAATGCAGTGAGGTGGAGGATAAATGCGTGGCTGAGGGATTGGAGCAGGGGGCAGGGATTCAAGTTTCTGGATCTTTGGGACCTCTTTTGGCGCAGGTGTGACCTGTACAAAAAGGACGGGTTGCACTTGAATCCTAGGGGGACCAATATCCTGGCGGGGAGATTTGCGAAGGCTACTGGGGAGACTTTAAACTAGAATGATTGGGGGGTGGGAATCAAATTGAGGAGACTAGGAGAGAGGAGGTTAGTTCACAAATAGAGAAAGCCAGTAGACAGTGTGTGAGGCAGGATAAGCAGGGGACAGAGATCAGGAGCACTCAGACCGAAGATGTAGGGGAGAAAGAAGAAAAAGATAACAAAGTTGTTTGCACCATTAGGGATAAACAGAGAGTAAGAGGTGGAGAGTTTCTTAAATGCATCTATTTTAATGCTAGGAGCATTGTAAGAAAGGCGGATGAGCTTAGAGCATGGATTGATACCTGGAAATATGATGTTGTAGCTATTAGTGAAACATAGTTGCAGGAGGGATGTGATTGGCAACTAAATATTCCTGGATTTTGTTGCTTCAGATGTGATAGAATTGGAAGGGCAAGAGGGGGAGGTGTTGCATTGCTTGTCGGAGAAAATATTACAGTGGTGCTTTGGCAAGATAGATTAGAGAACTCGACTAGGGAGGCTATTTGGGTGGAATTGAGGAATGGGAAAGGTGTAGTGACGCTTATAGGGGTGTATTATAGACCACCTAATGGGGAGCGAGAATTGGAGGAGCAAATTTGTAAGGAGATAGCAGATATCTGTAGTAAGCACAAGGTTGTGATTGTGGGAGATTTTAATTTTCCACACATGGACTGGGAAGGCCATTCTGTAAAAGGACTGGATGGTTTGGAGTTTGTAAAATGTGTGCAAGATAGTTTTTTGCAGCAATACATAGAGGTACCAATTAGAGAAGGGGCAGTGCTGGATCTCCTGTTAGGGAATGAGATAGGTCAGGTGACGGAGGTATGTGTTGGGGAGCAGTTCGGGTCCAGTGATCACAATGCCATTAGTTTCAATATAATTATGGAGAAGGATAGGACTGGACCCAGGGTTGAGATTTTTGATTGGAGAAAGGCTAACTTTGAGGAGAGGCAAAAGGATTTAGGAGGAGTGAATTGGGACAATTTGTTTTATGGGAAGGATGTAATAGAGAAATGGAGGTCATTTAAAGGTGAAATTTTGAGGGAACAAAAACTTTATGTCCCTGTTATGTTAAAAGGAAAGGTTAGAAGTTTGAGAGAGCCATGGTTTTCAAGGGATATTGGAAACTTGGTTCGGGAAAAAGAGAGACATCTACAATAAATATAGGCAACACACATCAAAGTTGCTGGTGATCGTAGCAGGCCAGGCAGCATCTCTGGGAAGAGGTGCAGTCGACGTTTCAGGCCGAGACCCTTCGTCAGGACGGTCTATATAGGCATCTAGGAGTAAATGAGGTGCTTGAGGAATATAAAGAATGTAAAAAGAATCTTAAGAAACAAATTAGAAAAGCTAAAAGAAGATATGAGGGTGCTTTGGCAAGTAAGGTGAAAATAAATCCCAAGGGTTTCTACCGTTATATTAATGGTCAAAGGATAGTGAGGGATAAAGTTGGTCCCTTAGAGAATCAGAGTGGATGGCTATGTGCGGAGCCAAAAGAGATGGAGGAGATTCTTAACAATTTCTTTTCTTCGGTATTCACTAAGGAGAAGGATATTGAATTGTGTAAGGTAAGGGGAACAAGTAGAGATGTTATGGGAACTATAATGATTAAAGAAAAGGAAGTACTGGCGCTTTTAAGGAATATAAAAGTGGATAACTCTCCGGGTCCTGACAGGATATTCCCTAGGACCTTGAGGGAAGTTAGTGTAGAAATAGCAGGGGCTCTAACAGAAATATTTCAAATGTCATTAGAAACGGGGATGGTGCCAGAGGATTGGCGTATTGCTCATGCTGTTCCATTGTTTAAAAAGGGTTCTTAGAGTAAACCTAGCAATTATCCGCCTGTGAGTTTGATGTCAGTGGTGGGTAAGTTGATGGAAAGTATTCTTAGAGATGGTATATATAATTATCTGGATAGACAGGGTCTGATTAGGAACAGTCAACATGGATTTGTGCATGGAAGGTCATGTTTGACAAATCTTATTGAATTTTTTGAAGAGCTTACTAGGAAAATTGATGAGAGTAAAGCAGTGGATGTTGTCTATATGGACTTCACTAAGGCCTTTGACAAGGTTCCACATGGAAGGTTAGTTAGGGGAAGGTTCAATCATTAGGCATTAATATTGAAGTAGTAAAATGGATTCAGCAGTGGCTGGATGGGAGACGCCAGAGAGTAGTGGTCGATAACTGTTTGTCAGATTGGAGGCCGGTGACCAGTGGTGTGCCTCAGGGATCTGTACTGGGTCCAATGTTGTTTGTCATATATATTAATGATCTGGATGATGGGGTGGTAAATTGGATTAGTAAGTATGCAGATGATACTAAGATAGGTGGAGTTGTGGATAATGAAGTGGGTTTTCAAAGATTGCAGAGAGATTTAGGCCAGTTAGAAGAGTGGGCTGAAAGATGGCAGATGGAGATTAATGCTGATAAATGTGAGGTGCTGCATTTTGGTAGGACTAATCAAAATAGGGCATACATGGTAAATGGTAGGGCATTGAAGAATGCAGTAAAACAGAGGGATCTAGGAATAATGGTGCATAGTTCCCTGAAGGTGGAATCTCATGTGGGTAGGGTGGTGAAGAAAGCTTTTGGTGTGCTGGCCTTTATAAATCAGAGCATTGAGTATAGGAGTTGGGATGTAATGTTGAAATTGTACAAAGTATTGGTAAGGCCAAATTTGGAGTATTGTGTACAGTTCTGGTCACCAAATTATAGGAAAGGTGTCAACAAAATAGAGAGAGTACGGAGAAGATTTACTCGAATGCTCCCTGGGCCTCATCTCCTAAGTTACAGAGAAAGGTTGAACAAGTTGTGTCTTTATTCTTTGGAGTGTAGAAGGTTGAGGGGCAACTTGATAGAGGTATTTAAAATTATGAGAGGGATAGAAAGAGTTTTTCCATTAAGAGTGGGGGAGATTCAAACAAGAGAACATGAGTTGAGAGTTAAAGGGCAAAAGTTTAGGGGTAACATGAGGGGGAACTTCTTTACTCAGAGAGTGGTAGCTGTGTGGAACGAGCTTCCAGCAGAAGTGGTTCAGGCAGGCTCGATGTTGAAATTTAAGGTTAAATTGGATAGCTATATGGACAGGAAAGGAATGGAGGGTTATGGGCTGAGTGCAGGTTGGTGGGACTAGGTGAGAGTAAGGGTTTGGCACGGACTAGAAGGGCCGAGATGGCCTGTTTCCGTGCTGTAATTGTTATATGGTTATAAAATCCAACAAAAGGCAAATAATAAGCTATAAGAAGGGAAAAGATAAAATATGAGGCACAGAGGAGCTGCCAGGAGTAAGTTTTTTAGGTATGGAGGAAATGTTGGGGTAGTTTTTTACGCAGAGAGTGGTGAGTGCGTGGAATGGGCTGCCAGTGACAGTGGTGAAGGCGGATATGATAGGGTCTTTTAAGAGACTCCTGGACGGGTACATGGTGCTCAGAAAAATAGAGTGCTATGGGTAACCCTGGGTAATTTCTAAGATAAGGACATGGTTGGCACAGCTTTGTGGGCTGAAGGGTCTGTATTGTGCTGTAGGTTTCCTATGTTTCTATGAGGACAAACTAGCTGGTAATATAAGGCAGAATACCAAATTTTTTTTTCAGTTATATAAAGAGTAAAACGGAGGTCAGAGTTGAAATTGGATCAATGGAAAATGATGCTCGTAAGGTTGTAATGGGGGAGAAAGAAATGGCAGATGAATTTAATGGGTACTTTGCAACTGACTTCACTGTGGAGGATACTAGCAGTATGCCAGAGGTCTGTGAGTGTCAGGAAGCAGGGGTGAGTGCCATTGCCATTACAAAGGAAATAGTGCCAAGCAAACTCAAAGGTCTGAAGGTGGATAAGTCACCTGGGCCAGATGGACTAAATCCCGGAATCCTGAGAGAGGTTGCTGAAGAGATATGTCATGGTCCGGTCTGTGAAGTCCGCATTCCAGTTCACGATCCGGTCCGTGGACTCAGGACTCCGGGTCTTCCAGCTGTCCTTTGTTTTGGTTGGGTTAATCATAAGCACCTGATTCCCATCTTGGGGCTTGGAATATAAGTGGCCTTGGGGTCATGTGTGAGCTGCTGGTTTGTCTTGTCAAGATTCCCTGGGAGCAATCTGCCAGTGGAAGGCTAGAGTGACCACTTACCAGCTTTAGGCTGCGTTGGTGAACCATTGCCTCCTGGAGCCTTGCTGTCAGTAGTCAGAGCTGTCTTTGCAGTATGGATTTGGCTGTTTCCCGGGCCAGCTGAGTGGCTGTCAACCACTCCAAACTAGGTTGGAATCCAGCTGTTTCTGTAGCCAGCTGAGGTTGCTGGCTGTAACTGCGACTCGGAGCTTCCCCAGAGCAGGGATGGAACTGTCTGTCGTTCTTTGGTGTTTGTCTCTTCTTGTCCTCACCTCCGTGGGGTAAGTCAGGCTGTTTTGCTGTTGCCCTGTGGGGGGAATCTGTCTTGTCTTGTCCTTGCCTCCATGGGGTAAGTCAGGCCATTCTGCTGTTACCCTATGGTTGGACCTGTCCCCTCTTGTCCTTGCCTCTATGGGGTAAATCAGGCCGTTCTGCCATTGCCTTGTGGGGGATCTGTCTTGTCTTGTTCTTGCTTCCGTGGGGTAAGTCAGGCTGTTCTGCCGTTGACCTGCAGGGGGATCTGTCTTGTCTTTGCCTCTGTTGGGTAAGTCCGGCTGTTCTGCCGTTACCCGATGGATGGACCTATTCCACCTTGGTGTGGAGATAAAGCTGAGTCCCGGCTTGTCTAAGGATAAGTCCCGGCTCTTATTCTATGTACTGTCCAGTCTCATGTTAGTGTCGTGTTAAAGATGAGTCCCGGCTTTTCGAAGGATAAGTCCTGGCTCTATGTTGATGTACAATTCTCAGTCTGTCTCCGAGCTCCAGCCTCCAAGTTATCAGCCTCCGCATTCTTAAGACCCAAGACCCCAGCCTGTCTCCAAGCCTCAAGACTCAAGACCCCAGCCTCAAGCCTCAAGCCTCTAGACCCCAGCCACGTCATGCCCTTGCCTAGTTCTGGGGTCCGATCCCAAGGCAAGACCCAGGTTCTGGGTCCTTGTATAGTCTCTGGCTCGGAGTCCAAGCCCAGGCTCCTAGTTCATGGTTCCTTGTGCGGTTTACCTGTTTCTTGTCCATGTCCTAGCCCAGGTCCCGCATCCTAGTCCTGTCCCTAGTACTTCAGTGTCTGTGTCTTGCTTTAGGTCCGCTCCCAGCGCCCCCCGTTATGACAAGATATGGATGCATTGGTCATATTCTTTCAAGAACCACTTGATTCTGGCATGGTCCTGGAGGATTGGAAGATTGCAAATGATACTTCACTCTTTAAGAAGGGAGGAAGACAAAAGAAAGGAAATTATGGGCCTATTAGCCTCACCTTTGTGGTTGAGAAAGTATTGGAGTCTATTATTAAGGATGAAGTTTTGAGGTACTTGGAGACTAATGATAAAATAAGTCAAAGTCAGCATGGTTTCTGTAAAGGGAATTCTTGCCTGACAAATCTGTTAGAGTTCTTTGAGGAAGTAACAAGCAGTGTAGACAAAAGAGAGGCAGTGGATGTCATTAACTTAGAGTTTCAGAAGGCATTTGATAAGGTGCCACACATGAGGCTGAATAATAAGATAAAATATTATGGCATTACAGGAAGGTAGCTGGCATGAACATCAGAATAGCTGGCAGGCAGGAGGCAGTGAGTGGGAATAAAAGGGGCCTATATTGGTTGGCTGCCAGTGACTAGTGGTGTTCCTCAGGGTCAGTATTGGGACGACTGCTTTTCACATTGTTTGTCAATGAATTGGATAATGGAATTGATGGCTTTGTGGCAAAGTTTGCAGATGATACAAAGATGGGTGGAAGGGTAGGTGGTGGTGAAGAAGCAATGTGATTGCAGCAGAATGAAGACAAAGTGGAAGAATGGGCAAAAAAGTGGCAGATGGAATACGATGTTTGGAAATGTATGATAATGCGTTTTTTAAAAAAGAACAATAGTGTGGACTATTATCTAGATGAGGAGAAGGTTCAAACATCAGAAGTGCAGAGGGACTTAGTAGTCCTCATGCAAGATTCCCAGAAGGTTAATTTACAGGTTGAGTCTGTGGTAGAGAAGGCAAATGCAATGTTGGCATTTATTTCAAGGGGAATAGAATATAAAAGCAAGGAGATAATGTTGAGGCTTTATTATACACTATTTCGGCAGCACCTGGAATATTGTCAACAGTTTTGGGCCCCATATCTCAGAAAGGATGTGTTGTCATTGGATAGAGGACAGAGGAGGTTCATGAGGATGATTCCAGGAATTAAGGAGTTAACACATGAGGAGCATTTGGAATTTTGGGCCTGTACTCACTGGAATTTTGAAGAATGCAGGGGGATCTCATTGAAACCAACTGAATGTTGAAAGGATTAGACAGGGTGGACATGGAGAGGATGTTTCTTATGGTGGTGGTATCCGAAACTAGAGGGCACAGCCTCAAAATTGAGGGGCGACCTTTTAGAACAGTGGTAAGGAGGAATTTTTTTTAGCCAGAGAATAATAAATCTGTGGAGTGCTCTGTCACAGACTGCAGTGGAGGTCAAGTACGAGGGTATATTTAAGGTGGAAGTTGATCATTTCCTGATCAGTGTGGACATCAAATGATATGGTGAGAAAGCAGGTGTATGGGGTTTAGTGGGATCAGGGATCAGCCTGATGGAATGGTGGAGAAGGGCTTAATGGCCTAATTCTGCTCCCATATCTTATGGTCTTATGATTCTATACATTTCTGAAGTGACTCTTCATTCTCTAAATCAAGCAATCCTGGGCCATAACTCCAAGCCTCACCATCAGTCTGCAGTCAATTCCCAAGCCAGGAACCAATACAAAATGCCAAGTACAGAAAAGCTTTACAAGGATGGTACTGGGACTGGAGGACTGAGATATGAGGACCAGATTGGACAGGCTGGGACAGTTTTCCTTGGAGCAAAGGAGGTTGAGGGGTCATGTTATGATAGGCATAGAATCATGAGAGACATAGAGAAGGTTGGGTTAGAGATGGTCATGGCATTTTCAGAGTAAGTGAGTCTAAAGGTATAGGTCTAAGGTGAGAGTGTCACAAACGTGAGAAAATCGGCAGATACTGTTAATCTGAAGCAACACACACAAAATGCTGGAGGAACTCCATAGTCCAGGCTGCATCTATGGAAAAGAGTAAACAGTTGACGTTTCAGGCCAAGACATTATCAGGATTCATCAAAATTGAGGGGGCGACCATTTAGTTAAGGCGGAATTATTTTAGCCAGAGAGCAGTGAATCTGTGGAATGCTCTGCCACAGACTGCGGTGGAGGCCAAGTTTGTGGGTATAGTTAAAGCGGAAGTTGATTGTTTCCTGATCGGTCAGGACATCAAAGAATATGGCGAGAAGGCAGGTGTATGGGGTTGAGTGGGATCTGGGATCAGCCATGATGGAATGCCTGAGCAGACTCAATGGGCTGAATGGCCCAATTCTGCTCCTATGTCTTATGGTCTTATGGACTCACGAAAGGTCTCAGCCAAAAATGTCGACTGTTTACTCTTTTCCATAGATGCTGCTTGGTCTGTTGATTTCCTCTGGCATTTTGTGTGTATTAAGGTGAGAGTAGAAAGGTTTAAAGGGGTCCTAAAGGGCAAGTACATGGAACAAGCTGTGGGAAAATGTGGCAGAGACAGGTACAATTACAATGTTTAAAAGAGATCTGGACAGTTATAGGGATAGGAAAGGTTTTGAGAGATGTGAGCCCAGTACAGTCAATGGGATTAGCTAATAAGGTACCTTGATTAGTATGAATGAATTGGGCTGAAGGGCCTGTTTTTATGCTGAGTGATTCTGTATGCAGATGTTAATCTTTATGTCAGAGCCTGGATCTAAATCAACATAAGAACATAAGAAATAGGAGCAGGAGTCGGCCATCTGGCCCATCGAGCCTGCTCTGCCATTCAATAAGATCATGGCTGATCTGGCCATGGACTCATCTCCACCTACCTGCTTTTTCTGCATAACCCTTAATTCCCCTACAATGTAAAAATATATCCAAACTTATCTTAACTATATTTACTGAGATAGCCTCCACACTTCATCGGGCAAAGAATTCCGCAGATTCATCACTCTCTGGGAAAAGAAGTTTCTCCTCATCTTTATCCTAAATCTACTCCCCTGAACCTTGAAGCCATGTCCCCTCATTCTAGTCTCTCCTACCAGTAGAAACAACTTTCCTGCCTCTTATCTATCCCCTTCATCCCAGATAGCACATCCAGGACAAGTACCCGAGAATTCAATCCCAGATGTCATTGACAGCTGCAGTCCAGACCCATAAAGTGCTCCCCTCTGAGCTGCAGCTTAAGTCTTAGGGCCGACCTCAGACTACAGGATCTATTATAGTCCCTGGCCTTTTCCTCAGCCCCCCATCTACAAACACCAGCATTCGGCTCCATCAGTGCTCAGTTCCAGTCTCCGGTGTCAGCACAAATGGAAGTGCACCGCCTCAGCCTGCAATCCCAGGCCATGATGCCGAGACTCATAACCCCAACTATAACTAAGACCCAAACCAGTCTCGTCTCAAACCTGTACCTCACCTCAGCTTCTAAACCCTGTCCTGTACCCATGTCACGTAACACATCAGCTTGTCTGTCAAACACATTTCCAACAGTGCATCTGGAGAACTCTTACCCGTCACTTCTTCTTGCTATTTCATCGCGTAGTTTTCGAATGTCATTTCGACATTTCTCGATTTCAACGACCTTCAGCCCTTCCACTGCCACAAAACAGAAAGTTGAATGAAAACCCTACGGTAACACAGGTCCTGCAAGCTCTCCCATTCACATTTCCCCACTATTTTGATTCCTAACTTTGTCTGATATCTGCCTCCACAACCTCGCCATCAACTGTCCGCGCACTCTGGTTCCCACCCCGCTGCAAATCTAGTTAAATCCCACCATGCAGCATTAACAAGCCTTCCTGCTAATAAATTAGTCCCCTCCAGTTCAGGTGCGAACTGTCACTTCCGTACAGGTCCTATCTTTCTGTACAGGAAAACATAGAAAGGGTGCAGAAGGGATTTACAAGGATGTTGCCTGGACTGGGGAGCATGCCTTATGAGAATAGGTAGAGTGAAATCGGTCCTTGGAGCGACAGAGGTTGAAAGGTGACTTGATAGAGATGTTCAACATAATGAGAGGCATTGATCATGTGGATAGTCAGAGGCTTTTTCCCAGGGCTGAAATGGCTAACATGAGAGGGCACAGTTTTAAGGTGCTGGGGAGTCGGTACAGAGGAGATGTCAGGGGTAAGTTTTGTACGCAGAGAGTGGTGAGTGTGTGGAATGGGCTGCCGGTGGCAGTGGATGCAGAAATGATAGGGTCTTTTAAGAGACTCCTGGATGGCTACATGGAGCTTAGAAAAATAGAGGGCTATGGGTAAAACCTAGGTAGTTCTAAAGTAGGGACATGTTCGACGCAGCTTTGTGGGCCGAAGGGTCTGTATTGTGCTGTATGTTTTCTATGTTTCTGTGTTTCTATGCCATCTTTTCTGGAAGAGAGCCCAGTGATCCAAAAATCTTATGCCTTCCCTCCTACACCAATTCCTAGGCCAAGTATATAATAGAGGAGGGGAGAAGATGGCGGCGCGATGCAGCTCGCAGTGGCCACTCTGGTGGTGATATCTGTTATCTGTGAAGTAGGGGCCGTGCACAATCCTGATTTGATGGAGACGGATGTGAGAGCATGAAGGAACATCTGGTGAAACTTCTGAAATGCTTGTGTAGCCCCCCTGGCCACCCTCAGGGTCGCTCGGCTTGCTGTCGTCTAGGAAAACAGCCTCAGCCCCACCAAACTGGGTAATTAGTTTGTGTGGATGCTGTGTGATGTACCCCATGCTGCCCAAATAACAGACAATACACCAGATGCAATTAAATGATATACAGTTTATAGATATTACTGGAACTATATAATTAAAAGAGAATAAAATATAAAAGGAAAATAAAAGGTGCCACACTTATCAAAGTTCCATCTCTTCGTGCACAAAAAAACCGTTGGAGCTCAAGGACCTTCTTCTGCACCCTGCGACCCCCTCGGACCACCTCGACCGGCCGCCTGGGACCAACAACGGTGGTCGACCAGACGCTCCACACGAATCCGTCTCCGTCTCCTTGCCGAATGTCCCGCTCGGGGTCCGACCCCGTTAGCGGACTCACAGCACCTTGTCCATCCTCTGTCTCGCTCTCCCGCCTTCTGCTCCCAAAACCCCCTCGCAAACAGTATCTTCAAATACACCAAAACCATAACAACTATCCCAATTGGTTAATAACGTATTTCTTATCACCCTCTAAACCACAACAAGCTGCTAGCACAAACTTTCTCAGCGTTTAACACAACAAAGCCGCATTCCCCAGATTAACATAACAAAGACGCCATTTTAATTAGCCTCCGCAGTAACATAAAAATCGAAACCCCCGTACACTCTCCCCCCACCAAATAAAGTCATGTCCTCATGACTTCTAAATAACTCGCCACCCAGTCCTACAGCCACACAACACACACATACACAGATACACACAGTGACAGTGCTCCCCAAACAGTGGACCTTACTCCCGTCCCACGGGTGCTAAATAGGCCAACCTATCTGGGAGCTTCTTAACCCTCTGAGACCTCCGTACCCCCTCACCTAAACCCAAAAGGCTCAGACACTACTAGGGATACCTCGGGCCTGCTTGCCAACTCCTCTCTCACTCAGGCCACCACTACAGCTCGGAGCCCCCAGTCCCGTGTCCAGGGCCCCGCCTCTCCTCCTTCCCAATCCTGCCGCAACTCAGAGTGCCCACAGCTAGCCCTCCCCACTACACCTGACTCAGTGGGAGAAGGGCCAAAGGTCTCTTCCTCAATCACGGGGAAGTTAGCGAAAGGCAGCATGTTCCACATGTGCAGCACATCATCCTTCGAATCCATATCCTTCCTCATTCCCTCGATCGATAGCTGCTGGTTAAGTTTCTCCAAACTGAAACATTTAGCCGGGGCTACCCCTTCAGCCTCCTGCAGTCGAGACGTCAGCTTCTTCGGGGACTCCTTCAACTCTCGCCACAGCTTCAGCAGTTCTGACTCAGGGTTCCTGGCCATCTCAATCTGGGACGCAGATACCCCACCAGCTTCTTCCTCCCTGACCTGAAAAGCAGCAGTTAAAGGATGTTCAGCCTCCGGTTGTTTCTTCTTGAGGGCGTCCTTCAGGTCAACGTTCAGTTTTTCCACTTCATTTAAACTCGCGATAGTCATCTTCAGGTTCCTTTCAAGCGTCCGCCTCCCTTTTCCGAGATCTGTCCTCCATTTCTTTACCTCCTCGGGAATGTAGTCAAACTCCCCTCCCTGGGCTCTCGGTTTTCTGTTGACCTTAGTCAGAACACTTCCATGATCTTCCCCAACTTGCAAGTCTTCCAATCTGTTCTGAATCGACGTCTTGAGTTTCTGCTGATCCCTTCGAAGGCAGGCCATTGTTTCTTCTTGCTGGATTAATTCGTCAGTATATGACCGCAGTGCAGTGCAAATCCCCTCTCTTCCCTGTGTCTCATTCAGATTGACGACCTGGGTTTCCATCCCCCAGTCCACCACCGTCTGTCTCAACACCAGGAAGTTCAACTGGTATGTCGGGTCATTTTCCTCACATTGCACCAAACTCCTCCGGCCAAAAACTCCTCCACATTTGACACTTTGCTTCGGTCGCCCAGGCTCAGCCACTCATCTCGCCTCATAGTCCCCCCAGGCGAATCCAAGCTCTAGGCGGTCATCCACATACGTCAAAACTCCACACACCTTCATTTCCCCCATGGTCTTCCTCATGCCCTGTGGGAAGGATGCAGGGGCTCCGGATATGCCCTTGGGCATCTTTTCAGATCGGAAGAATCCTAGGGAACTAGTAAAGGCCATCTTCAGCTCAACAGCCGTACTCCTCAGGATCTGGCAACATCCACCCCTCAGATGCAGCACATTAAACCACATCGCATAATCCACACACACGCTGCCTTCATCTTCCACGCCGCTAGGGTCCAGTTGCCGCAACCTCTCTCTCACTGAGGTGTCTTCAGCGGTCAACTCCCCTCTTTCAAATAACTGACAGCTGTCACTATGGTATAAGTGAACCTGACAGCTCTAATACCGTCACCAGCCCGCCTACTCAAACTTTCAACCAATCCCTGTCGTTCTCCCTCAACCGAGCACTGCCACTCATCTAACAACTGAGAGATCTGCTCCGCCCACGTCTCACACGCCTCCGCCCCTCTTGAGGTGGACACTATCCCAAGTGCCAGGCGGAGCCTGCCAGAGCTAGAACATTTATTCGCAGACTCTACCTCCAAATCAAACCACTCTTTCCTCTCTCTCCCAACCGCATGGACAGCCCCTAGTGCCACCTCCAACTCGTCAATGCTAGTCTGAACTCGAACAAAGACCTCACCCACCACGCATACAGCAATCACCAGCAAATAACCCACAGAGACACACATTACAGATTTAAACAGGGCACCCACACAGCATACCAACAGACTCAAGCATCCCGGACAAAGCCCCCACAATGTAACCCCCCTGGCCACCCTCAGGGTTGCTCAGCTCGCTGTCGTCTAAGGAAACAGCCTCGGCCCCGCCAAACTGGGTGTCAAAGTTCAATCTCTTCGTGCACAAAAAAACCCGTCGGAGCTCAAGGACCTTCTTCTGCACCCTGCGACCCCCTCGGACCACCTCGACCGGCCGCCTGGGACCAACAACGGTGGTCGACCAGACGCTCCACACGAATCCGTCTCCGTCTCCTTGCCGAACGTCCCGCTCGGGGTCCGACCCCGTTAGCGGACTCACAGCACCTCGTCCATCCTCTGTCTCACTCTCCCGCCTTCTGCCCCCAAAACCCCCTCGCAAACAGTATCTTCAAATACACCAAAACCATAACAACTATCCCAATTGGTTAATAACGTATTTCTTATCACCCCCTAAACCACAACAAGCTGCTAGCGCAAACTTTCTCAGCATTTAAGACAACAAAGCCGCATTCCCCAGATTAACATAACAAAGACGCCATTTTAATTAGCCTCCGCAGTAACATAAAAATTGAAACCCCCGTACACTTGCTTCACTGCTGCTGTTACTGTGTGGTCCGGAATCTCCGGAAGAGAAGGCCCTGAGTCCTCAGCTTTGCTTGTTGCTTGGCAGCCGGGGTGGGTTTGAAGCGCCCAGCAGAGGATGGTGCTCGGTGCTTGGTGTCAAAGGGCTGGTCGGAGGCTCGAAGTTTTCGGACGTACTCAGAGTCCACTGCAGTCGGGTGCTTCCAATGGTGCTGCATCGGTAAGTTTGCGCCGCTTGGAGGTTCATGGCAGGGAGAGTTGCTCCCGTCTACCGTCTGTGTGAGATGATGAGGCTATCGGGACTTTGAGACTATTTTTTTACCGTGCCCATGGTCTGCTCTTTATCAAATTATGGTATTGCTTTGCACTGTTGTAACTATATGTTATAATTATGTGGTTTTGTCAGTTTTAGTCTTGGTTTGTCCTATGTTTCTTGTAATATCATTCTGGAGGAACATTGTATCATTTTTAATGCATGCATTTCTAAATGACAATAAATGAGGACTGAGTGTCCTCATAATCTGATCTAATATTCAATTTAATGATTTAGCTTTATAATTCTTAATTTGACATTTTAGCCCTGGGAAAAAGCCTCTGACTATCCACATGATCAATGCCTCTCATCATCTTGTACACCCCTATCAGGTCACCTCTCATCCTCTGCCGCTCCAAGGAGAAAAGGCTGAGTTCACTCAACCTATTCTCATAATGCACGCTCCCTAATCCAGGCAACATCCTTGTAAACGTCCTCTGCACCCTTTCTATAGTTTCCATATCCTTCCTGTAGTGAGGTGACCAGAAATGAACATAGTACTCCAAGTGGGGTGTGACCAAGGTCCGAGAACTGTAACATTACCTCTCGGCTCTTAAACTCAATCCCACTTGATCTTCCTAGTTCTGGACTCACAAGAACGTGGCACGATAAGCAATCCTGAGATCACAATCCTGGGGTTCCTGCACTTTAATTTAGCTAACACCCTGAACTCCCTATCACTATTAAGGACAACCAACATGGCTTCATGCGTTATAGGTCATGTCTTACCAAATTTAAAGAGATTTTGAGGAAGTAATAGGAACATGGATGAAGGCAAAGTCATGGAAGTTGTCTACATGGACTTTAGTAAGGTAATTGACAAGGTCCCTCTTGGGAGGCTGGTCAAGGAGGTTCAGTTGCCTGGTATTTGATATGGGGCAATAAATTCGATTAGAAATTGGTTTTGTGGGAGAAGCCAGAGAGTGGTAGTAGGGGATTGCCTCTCTGACTGGAGCCTGTGACTAGTGATGTGCCACAGGAATCAGTGCTGGGGGATCCTTTATTGTTTGTCATCTATATCAATGATCTGGATGATAATGTGGTTAACTGGATCAGCAAATTTGTGGATGACACCAAGACTGGGGATGTAGTGGACAGTGAGGAAGGCTATCATGACTTGCAGGGAGATCTGCAATAGCTAGAAAAATGGGCTGAAAAATGGCAATGGAATAAATGCAGACAAGTGTGAGGTTTTACACTTCAGTGGGACCAACCAGGGTAGGTCTTAGACAGTGAACTACAGGGCACTGAAGAGTGCAGTAGAATAAAGGGATCTGGGAATACAGGTCCATAATTCATTGAAAGTGGCATCACAGGTAGATCGGCTCGAAAAGAAAGCTTTCGGCATATTGGCCTTCGTAAATCAATGTATTGAGCGCAGAAGATGGGATGTTATGTTGAAGTTGTGTAAGACATTTGTGAGGCCTAATTTGGAGTATTGTGGGCAAGATGTAAACAAGATTGAAAAAGTGCAGAATAAATTTACTAGGATGTTGCTGGGTCTGGAGGACCTGAGTTATAAGGAAAGATTTGATACAAGTATACAAAATTATGAGGGGTGTTGATAAGGTAAATACATGCAGGCTTTTCCCACTGAGGTTGGGTGGGACTACAACCAGAGGTCATAGGTTAAGGTGAAAGGTGAAATATTTAAGGGAAACATGAGGGTAAAGTTCTTCATTCAGTGGGTCGTGAGAGTGTGGAATAGGTTGCCAGTACAAGTGGTGCATGCGAGCTCGATTTCAAATTTTAAGAGAAATCTGGGTAGGTACATGGATGGTAGGGGTATGGAGGGCTATGGTCCTGGTGCAGGTCAATAGGAGTAAGCAGTTTAGATAGTTTCAGCATGAACTAGATGGGCCAAAGGACCTGGTTCTGAGCTGTACTTCTCTATAACTCCATCACTCAAAAGCTTTGTCTTTCAATACAACCACCCGTCATTCTTCTAAATTCTAGTTAGTTTTGGTAAAGCTGCATGAAAGTCCACTGTGTAGATAACTCATGTACATTTGTTAGAGAGACCAATATTGCCCAGTGTCCCAACAGTCTTCACAAAACCGTGACCATCCCAGTAATAGACTGTGTTTCTAGTTTCTCTCCTGTGCTTTGTGAGCTCTCCTCTCTCTGTCTGAGCAGCTGCTTTTCTCTTTCTCTCTCTCTCTCCCTTTTCACCTTCTCTATCTCTTTTTTTCTATCTCTCACACTCAAACTGGGATGAACTACAACAATTCTTCATTCCAGTTTGGCAAAAGAATAAACCAGGGAAGGTAGTGCACCCGTGGCTGACAAGGGAAATTAGGGATAGTATCAATTCCAAAGAAGAAACATGCACGTTAGCCAGAAAAAGCGGCTCACCTGAGGACTGGGAGAAATTCCGAGTCCAGCAGAGGAGGACAAAGGGCTTAATTAGGAAAGGGAAAAAAGATTGAGAGAAAGCTGGCAGGGAACATAAAAACTGACTGTAAAAGCTTTTATAGATATGTGAAAAGAAAAAGATTGGTTAAGACAAATGTAGGTCCCTTACAGTCAGAAACAGGTGAATTGATCATGGGGAACAAGGACATGGCAGACCAACTGAATAACTACTTTGGCTCTGTCTTCACTAAGGAGGACATAAATAATCTTCCGGAAATAGTAGGGGACTGAGGGTCTAGTGAGATGGAGGAACTGAGGGAAATACATGTTAGTAGGGAAGTGGTGTCAGGTAAATTGAAGGGATTAAAGGCAGATAAATCCCCAGGGGCAGATGGTCTGCATCCCAGAGTGTTTAAGGAAGTAGCCCAAGAAATAGTGGATGCATTAGTGATAATTTTTCAAAACTCTTTAGATTCTGGACTAGTTCCTGAGGATTGGAGGGTGGCTAATGTAACCCCGCTTTTTAAAAAAGGAGGGAGAGAGAAACCGGAGAATTATAGACCAGTTAGCCTGACATCGGTGGTGGGGAAAATGCTAGAGTCAGTTATCAAGGATGTGATAACAGCACATTTGGAAAGCAGTGAAATCATCGGACAAAGTCAGCATGGATTTGTGAAAGGAAAATCATGCCTGATGAATCTCATAGAATTTTTTGAGGATGTAACTAGTAGAGTGGATAGGGGAGAACCAGTGGATGTGGTATATTTGGATTTTCAAAAGGCTTTTGACAAGGTCCCACACAGGAGATTAGTGTGCAAACTTAAAGCACACGGTATTGGGGGTAAGGTATTGATGTGGATAGAGAATTGGTTGGCAGACAAGAAGCGAAGAGTGGGAATAAACGGGACCTTTTCAGAATGGCAGGCAGTGACTAGTGGGGTACCGCAAGGCTCAGTGCTGGGACCCCAGTTGTTTACAATATATATTAATGACTTAGATGAGGGAATTAAATGCAGCATCTCCAAGTGCGCGGATGACACGAAGCTGGGCGGCAGTGTTAGCTGTGAAGAGGATGCAGGGTGACTTGGATAGGTTAGGTGAGTGGGCAAATTCATGGCGGATACAATTTAATGTAGATAAATGTGAGGTTATCCACCTTGGTGGCAAGAACAGGAAAACAGATTATTATCTGAATGGTGGCCAATTAGGAAAAGGGGAGGTGCAACAAGACCTGGGTGTCATTGTACACCAGTCTTTGAAAGTGGGCATGCAGGTACAGCAGGTGGTGAAAAAGGCGAATGGTATGCTGGCATTCATAGCAAGAGGATTCGAGTACAGGAGCAGGGAGGTACTACTGCAGTTGTACAAGGCCTTGGTGAGACCACACCTGGAGTATTGTGTGCAGTTTTGGTCCCCTAATCTGAGGAAAGACATCCTTGCCATAGAGGGAGTACAAAGAAGGTTCACCAGATTGATTCCTGGGATGGCAGGACTTTCATATGATGAAAGACTAGATCGTCTGAGCTTATATTCGCTGGAATTTAGAAGATTGAGGGGGGATCTGATTGAAACATATAAATTCTAAAGGGATTGGACAGGCTCACACACTCAAACACACACATTCACTCACATTCACTGTCACACAACTCACACACACACTCACACCCATACTCACTCACATTCACTCTCTCAGGCACACTCACACACACACACACACACAGTCACACAGACTCACTCACTCACACTCATTTTCCCTTGCTTTCTATGCTGGGTATTTCATGTAACGCACATTGTTCTGTATTCATCACAACATACGTACACTCCACTCTCTTCTCCAGAATGGCCAATCGATTGGTAACTTCAGATTTCAGTTCTGTAATCTTGAAAGCCCTGATTGAAAGAGAAAGTATTTAATGAACCAGCCTCATGTGTAAGTTAGCGGGAGTGATATAATGTCTTTAACAACATGGGACTTACCTGGAGAATTGTTCTGCAACCTGAGCCAGAACACTCTGGAAAACTTCATCTTTCTCTGGATTAAAATGAGAAAAGTGAAAAACATTGATTCTCACAGCTAATTAGGATGAATTGCTAAATTGCTATTTCCCCAAACACCATTTCCTTAATCATGACATTCAGAGTATGTGGACTCTCCGTTGGTTCCTCCTATCTCCTACTCTTATTCCACCCTGCTTTTGATCTTCACAATCTGCTTTCCCTAATTATCCATATCTCCTTCCCTGGTGACACTTCCCTGCCATAAACCTCCATTGGAAGCACCTGACCACAGCCAACTCTGAGTCTGTCCAAAAACTTCGAGCCTCTGACCAGCCCCTCTGACACAGCCTCTCCGAGCACCATCTTCTGCCGAGCGCTTTGACCCCACCCCAGCCGCCGAGCAACAAGCAAAGCTGAGGACTCGGGGCCTTCTCCTCCGGAGATTCTAGATCACACAGTAGCAGCGGCAGCGAAGCAGGCATTTCAGAATTTTCTCCAGATGTTCCTCCATGTTCTCATGTCTGTCTCCATCAAATCAGGATTGTGCACGGCACCCTACTTGACAGATGACAGATATCATTCACCAGAGTGGCCGCTGCGCCCTGCATCACACCGCCATCTTCTCCTCCTCTCTGACCCACCTCTGTCCATCAGACTGGTGTGCAATGTGTCCCCTTATGACATTAGTGCCATTTTGTCACAAACTATGAAAGATGGATCTGAACGTCCCACTGCATTTGCTTCAAGATCACTGGAGAACCTAGTATGGAGATTAAAGAAGTTCCACCACTACCACCACAGATAAGAGTTTACTCTACTGACAGACCACCAGCTCCTTGTGTCCATTTTCAATCCCAGTGATGTCTGCTACCTGGTTGCAACATTGGGCATTTTTCGTAGGAGCACACTCTTGTGATATAGAATTCAAGGGTACTAAACAACACACAATGCCACATCTTTTACAGCTGACAATTGAAGAAAAGACTTCATACTGTGACCCAACAGAGGTGTTCCACACAGCATTAGTGGACAGGTTGCTGGAAACAAATTCTGAAATACAAAGAGAAATAAGGAATGACCCGACATTGTCAAAAGTCAATGACATCACCATGTGAGGATGGCCAGTTCAAGGTAATTTAATGTTTCCAGATTTCTCAGTGAGATGAGACCAACCGTCTGTATGTCAAAGAACACTGATCTGTGGATCTCGTGTGTGGTTCCCTCTAACCTGCGCACCAGAGTGTTAGAGGATCTGCATGAAGGACACCTGGCTCCAGTCAAAATGAAGAGTCTTGCCAAGAGCTACATGTGGTGGCCAGGAATAGACAGATTGAAGACTTGACTAACAGCTGTTCGGGATGCCCGAAGTTCAAAATCCACCCCATAGACACTGTTACACCCGTGGGAATGGCAAAGAGTGCACATTGACTCCACGTTCCTGATTGCTGTGGATGCTCATTCAAAGTGGCCAGAGGTCATACCTATGAAGTCAACCAGATCAGAGAAGACTGATTCTACTCTGAGGACTATCTTCTCCAGAAATGGCTTAAGTCCCAAGTTGCCTTCTGACTCCTCAGAACTGGACTTTAAGTCAACCAAGTTGTCTAGAGTGCCTCCAGAATATTCAGACTTGCTGGAAGTATTCAACAAGGAAGCCACAACGCTTCCTCCATATCGACTTGCTACCAGATACTTGTCCTCCCTGGGGAAGGCTCTATGCCTTATCCATTCCACAGAGACAAGCCATACAAAGTATAGTAAGAAGACTTTGCCACCTGGGTTTACTTGACCATCCACTTGGCCTATTGGAGAGGGATTCTCTTTTGTATCTCAGGAGGATAGCGGACAGGGGTTGAATAAGTTTACTATTAAGAACCGGTATCCACTCCCTCTTATGAATATGGCATTCAGACCATTACAGGGAGCAACTGTCTTCGTGAAACCTGACCTCTGGAATGCCTACAGCCTTATCCAGATTGGAGAGGGAGAAGAATGAGAGATAGCCTTCAACACTTCCACTGGACATTATGATTATCAATGATGTGCTCCAAGAAATGCTCAACTGCTTTGTATTTGTTTATTTGGATGATATTCTTATTTTTTCTCGAATACTTCAGGAATATGTCTAACGTGTACAAGTTCTTCAATGGCTATTGGAGAATCAACTTTTTGTAAACTTGAGAATGGCAAGTTCCATGTCCCCAGAATTTCTTTCCTTGGATTTGTCATTTCCAACAGGAATATACAGATGGACACTGAAAAGACCCAAGCGGTATGGAATTGGCCACAACCCACATCGGTTAAATAGCTCCAATTCTTTTTAGGGTCTTTATACTGGTGAGACTGGTGCAGATTGGGAGACCACTTCACCGAACATCTACACTCTGTGTGGTCCCAGTGGCCACCCATTTTAATTCCACTTCCCATTCCCATTCCGATATGTCCATCCATGGCCTCCTCCACTGTCGTTTCCATTTGGGTAACCTCCAACCTGATAGCATGCACATCGATTTCTCAAACTTCCAGTAATGCCTCACACCCCTTCACAATTTCCCGTCCCCTTTTCCCTCTGTCATGTTATCTCCTTGCCCGCTCAATGGCTCCATCTGGTGCTCCTCCCCCCGTTTTTCTTCCTTCCATGACCTTCTGTCTCTTTCACCAATTAACCTCCTAGCTCTTTGCATCATTCCTCCCCCTCCAAGGTTCACCTATTGCCTAATGGTTCTCTCTCCTCTCACTCCACTTTTCAAATCTACTCCAGCTTTTTCCCTCCAGTCCTGCCGAAGGGTGTAGACCTGAAACATCGACTGTACTCTTTTCCATAGATGCTGCTTGGCTTGCTGAGTTCCTCCAGCATTTTGTGTGTGTTGCTCGGATTTCCAGCATCTGCAGATTTTTCTTGTTTGTCTTTTTAGAGTTTGCCAAATTCTATTGTTGCTTCATTCGCAACTTCAGTTCTATTGCAGCCCCATTTATGAATCTCACAAAAAGGTCTGCAGGGCCTCCCGTTGGACTTCAGAGGCAGAAGCCACTTGCTGCAACTTTAAAATCGGATTTACCACAACATCTGTACTTGTTCCCCATGATCCCGACCTATCTTTTGTAGTGGAGGTTGATGCCTCAGACATCAGTGTAGGAGCCCAGCTATCTCAATGAATCATCTCTGACCAGAAATTACACCTTTGTGCCTGCTTAAATAAATGCCTGTCTCCCGCCAAGATGAATTATGACATTGGCAACAGAGAGTTGTTTACTGTCAAGCTGGCGGTTAAAGAGTGGGGACATTGGCTGGAGCCAGCAAAATGTTGCTCTGTGGTTTGCACTGATCATAAAACTTAGTTTATATCCAAGATGCAAAGAGGCTGATCTCCCAGCAGGCACATTAGTCACTGCTTTTCTATGGATTTCATTTTAATATAACCTACAGACATGGTTCCAAGAATCAGAAACTAGATTCTCTCTAGACAGTTTGATACATCCGACAAGGAAGAAGTACCAGAGACCATTTTTCCTGGTTCATGGCTGGTGGCTCCCATTAGATGGAGATCAACTCTATTGTGCGAAAAGCCGATCCAGGCAATGGACTTCCCGGTCATATCATTGTCTCTGACATAGTTCACTCTAAGGTATTGAATTGGGAACATGCCTCCAACATGGTTGGGCACCCGAGAATTTCACACACATTAGAGTTCATTAGGAGATGATTCTGGTGGTCAGGCATAACCAAGGACATCAAGGACTATGTTTCAGTGTGTGATTGTGTCTGAAATAAGGAACCTAGATCACTGCTCCAAGGTCTTTTATAACCTTTGCCTATTCTCACCCATGCCTGGTCTTGTGTTTCCATAAGGCCATGAGATGGAGGAAAAGAATTAGGCCATTTGGCCCATCAAGTCTGCTTTACTATTTCATCATGGCTGATCCATTTCTTTCTCAGCCCCAATCTCCTGTCTTCTTACTGTATCCTTTAAATATACCCAATGTGTTGGTCTCTACAGCTACCTATGGCAACTTATTCAACCGATTCACCATGCTCTGTCTAAAGAAATTCTTCCTCGATCTCATTTCTACATGGACATCCCTTTATCCTGAGGCTGTGTCCCCGGTCTTAAACTCTCTCCATGAACACTTCTTTCGAGGCCTTTTAACATTCAATAGGTTTCAATGCTATTTCCACCCCTCATTCTTCTGAATTACAGTGAGTACAGGCCCAGAGCCATCAAACACTCCTCATATGATTAGATTATGAGGACACGCAGTCCCCTTTTATTGTCATTTAGTAATGCATGCATTAAGAAATGATACAATGTTCCTCCAGTGTGATATCACAGAAACACAAGACAGACCAAGACTGAAAAACTGACAAAAACCACATAATTATAACATATAGTTAGAACAGTGCAAGCAATACTGTAATTTGATAGAAGAACATAGAAACATAGAAAATAGGTGCAGGAGTAGGCCATTTGGCCCTTCGAGCCTGCACCGCCATTTATTATGATCATGGCTGATCATCCAACTCAGAACACCGCCCCAGCCTTCCCTCCATACCCCCTGACCCCCGTAGCCACAAGGGCCATATCTAACTCCCTCTTAAATATAGCCAATGAACTGACCTCAACTGTTTCCTGTGGCAGAGAATTCCACAGATTCACCACTCTCTGTGTGAAGAAGTTTTTCCTAATCTCAGTCCTAAAAGGCTTCCCCTCTATCCTCAAACTGTGACCCCTCGTTCTGGACTTCCCCAACATCGGGAACAATCTTCCTGCATCTAGCTTGTCCAATCCCTTTAGGATCTTATACGTTTCAATCAGATCCCCCCTCAATCTTCTAAACTCCAACGAGTACAAGCCCAGTTCATCCATTCTTTCTTCATATGAAAGTCCTGCCATCCCAGGAATCAATCTGGTGAACCTTCTCTGTACTCCCTCTATGGCAAGGATGTCTTTCCTCAGATTAGGGGACCAAAACTGCACACAATACTCCAGGTGCGGTCTCACCAAGGCCTTGTACAACTGCAGTAGTACCTCCCTGCTCCTGTATTCAAATCCTCTCGCTATAAATGCCAGCATACCATTCGCCTTTTTCACCGCCTGTTGTACCTGCATGCCCACTTTCAATGACTGGTGTATAATGACATCCAGGTCACGTTGCACCTCCCCTTTTCCTAATCGGCCACCATTCAGATAATAATCTGTTTTCCTATTTTTGCCACCAAAGTGGATAACTTCACATTTATCCACATTAAATTGCATCTGCCATGAATTTGCCCACTCACCCAACCTATCCAAGTCACCCTGCATCCCCGTAGCATCCTCCTCACAGCTAACACTGCCACCCAGCTTTGTGTCATCCGCAAACTTGGAGATGCTGCATTTAATTCCCTCATCCAAGTCATTAATATATATTGTAAACAACTGGGGTCCCAGCACTGAGCCTTGCGGTACCCCACTAGTCACCGCCTACCATTCTGAAAAGGTCCCGTTTATTCCCACTCTTTGCTTCCTGTCTGCTAACCAACTCTCCACCCACACCAATACCTTACCCCCAATACCGTGTGCTTTAAGTTTGCACACTAATCTCCTGTGTGGGACCTTGTCAAAAGCCTTCTGAAAATCCAAATATACCACATCCACTGGTTCTCCCCTATCCACTCTACTAGTTACATCCTCAAAAAATTCTATGAGATTCGTCAGACATGATTTTCCTTTCACAAATCCATGCTGACTTTGTCCGATCATTTCACCACTTTCCAAATGTGCTGTTATCACATCCTTGATAACTGACTCCAGCAGTTTCCCCACCACCGACGTTAGGCTAACTGGTCTATAATTCTCCGGTTTCTCTCTCCCTCCTTTTTTAAAAAGTGGAGTTACATTAGCCACCCTCCAATCCTCAGGAACTAGTCCAGAATCTAACGAGTTTTGAAAAATTATCACTAATGCATCCACTATTTCTTGGGCTACTTCCTTAAGCACCCTGGGATGCAGACCATCTGGCCCTGGGGATTTATCTGCCTTCAATCCCTTCAATTTACCTAACACCACTTCCCTACTAACATGTATTTCGCTCAGTTCCTCCATCTCACTGGACCCTCTGTCCCCTACTATTTCTGGAAGATTATTTATGTCCTCCTTAGTGAAGACAGAACCAAAGTAATTATTCAATTGGTCTGCCATGTCCTTGCTCCCCATAATCAACTCACCTGTTTCTGCCTGCAGGGGACCTACATTTGTCTTTACCAGTCTTTTCCTTTTTACATATCTATAAATGCTTTTACAGTCCATTTTTATGTTGCCTGCCAGTTTTCTCTCATAATCTTTTTTCCCCTTCCTAATTAAGCCCTTTGTCCTCCTCTGCTGAACTCTGAATTTCTCCCAGTCCTCAGGTGAGCCACTTTCTCTGGCTAATTTGTATGCTGCTTCTTTGGAATTGATACTATCCTTAATTTCTCTTGTCAGCCACGGGTGCACTATCTTCCTTGATTTATTCTTTTGCCAAACATGGAACAGACCATGGGCACGGGAAAAGTCTCAAAGTCTCTCGAAACTCCCAACATCTCATGCAGACGGTAGAAGGAAGAAAACTCTCCCTGCCATGATCCTCCAGCGCCGCAAACTTGCCGATGCAGCATCCTGGAAGCACCCGACCACAGTCCGACTCTTAGTCCGTCCGAAAACTTCGAGCCTCCGACCAGCCCTCCGACACCGAGCACTGAGCACCATCTCTGCCGAGCACTTCGACCCCAGCAACAGGCAAAGCCGAGGATTTGGGGCCTTCCCTCGGGAGATTCTCGATCGCACAGTGGCAGCGGCAGCGAACCGGGCATTTCAGAAGTTCCTTCAGATGTTCCTCTGTGCTTCTCACGTCCGTCTCCATCAAATCAGGATTGTGCACGGCCCCTATTTAACAAATACGATATCATTTTACCGGAGAGGCCGCGTGCGCTGCGCTGCATCGCCATCTTCTCCTCCCTCCTCTCTGATAAGCCTTTTAATCCCGGAATAATTTTTGTGAACCTTCCTTGAACGTTCTCAGCACATCCTTTCTTAGATAAAGGGCATACACTGCTCACAATACTCTGAGAAGCCTCACCAGTGCCTTATAAAGCCTCAGCATAACATCTTTGCTTTTATATTCTTGTCCTCTTCAATTGAATACTAACATTGCATTTGCCTTCTTCAACATTGACACAAATTGCAAATGAACTTTTAGGGATTCCTACATGAGGATTCCCAAGTCCCTTGGCACCTCAGATTTTTGAATTTTCTCTCCATTTAGAAAACAGTCTACTCTTTTATTTCTTTGACCAAAGTGCATGACCGCACACTTTCTGACTGTATTGGATCTGCTACTTCTTTGCCGATCTTCCTAATCTGTCTAAGTCCTTCTGTAACCTTGCTAGTTCCTCAAAACTATTTTCCTCTCCACCAATCTTCATATCATCTGCAAGCTTGGACACAAATCATTAATTCTGTCATCCAAGTCATTGTCATATAATGGAAGAAGAATTGGTCCCAACACAGATCCCTATGGAGCAGCAGACAAACAGAAAAAGTTCCCTTTATTTCCAGTCTTTGTCCCCCACCAATCAGCTGCCGCTTCAGTCATTCACAATTAAAAGAAAATCTGCAGATACTGGAAATCCAAGCAACACACACACACACAAAATGCTGGAGGAACTTAGTAGGCCAGACAGCATCTTTGGGAAAAAGTACAATCGATGTTTCAGGGCAATACCCTTCGGCAGGACTGGAGAGAAAAAGATGAGTAGATTTTAAAGGTGGGGGAGGGCAGAGAGAAGAAGCAGGATCTCCCAGTGGCCACCCATTTCAATTCCACTTCTCATTCCCATTCCAATATGTCAATCCATGGCCGCCTCCTCTGTCACAATGTGGCCACACTCGGGTTGAAGGAACAGCACCTTATATTCCATCTGGGTAGCCTCCAACCTGATGGTAAGAACAGAGATTTCTCAAACTTGTGGTAATGCCCCTCCCACCCTCTCCTTCACCAGTCCTCATCCCTTTTCCCTCTCTCACCTTATCTCCTTGCCTACCCATCACCTCTCTCTGGTGCTCCTTCCTCTTTTTCTTTCCTCCATGGCCCCCTATTCCCACCTATCACACTCCTTCTTCTCCAGCCCTGTATCTCTTTCACCAATCAAATTCCCAGCTAATTACTTCATTCCTCCCCCTCACCTATCACCTTGTGTTTCTCTCAAAGATATGCCACTTTATCCCCCTTTCCAAACTTCCTACATCTTCAGAGATGGCCAATCTTATGTTATAAAATATCTTCAAGATATACATCTTTCCCCAGGATATTGTCTCAGACTGTGACCCACAATTCATGTCTAAGTTCTGGAAGCCTTTTGTCCACTCCTTGGGGCTTCTATTAGCCTTTCTTCTGGGTTCCATCCACAAACCAATGGGCAGATAGAGAGAGTGAACCAGGATATGGAAAGATCCTTTAGGTGTTTGGTTTCAGGAAACCTGACTACATAGTGTGACCAGCTTATATGGCCAGAGTTTGCATATAATAATCCTTTACACGCCAGCGGGATGTCACTCTTTGAATATCAGTTCATGCACAGTCCTCCTCCATTCCCTGGGTAGGAGTCTGAGGTGGGTGTCCCTGCTGCCAATAAGAGGCGTAGGTAGAGATGTTCAAAAGTCAGATCAATTTTAATGGCCAGCTTCCAATAGCAGCAGCATCAGGCTAATCATCGAAAGCAACCAGGTCCTTCATTCTGTTTTGGCCAGCAGGTTTGGCTTTTCACTTGAGACTTTCCTATGTGGGTGGAATCTTGGAAATAGGCTCCGAAATACATTGGTCCTTTCAAAGTTCCACAGAGAATCAATCCAGTATCATGCTGCCTGCAATTATAATAAAACTTTGGATCCTCAGTCAATTACAGACTATCAAAGCAGATATCCAGATCACCTTGGGCCATCATGTGCCAGGGTGCCAGCCATGGAAGTGGGGATCCTGTCATGAACTCTTCAGACCAGCGTGGGGCACTGCAGAGAGTCAGGCCTGCGTATTCCAACACCTGAACATCATTGATTTGTTTAAACTAGAACTTGTTAAGCGACTGGTTTAGTTGTTAAGTTTTCCTTGTGTTTTTCATGCAACTTGTTTTTTAATACAGGTTCCTTGTGAATCCAGTTGTTAGTTTGTTGGGGTTTGGTTTTAACATGCACTATTTAAGTTTATCATGACTAGCATTTATTGCTGAGTCTTGAATTTGGGTTCAGAGTGAACTAATGGTCTGTGTACTCTATCCCTCTCAAGTAAGTCCACTGAGTCATTTGTTATTCTTCTCTTCTGTTCTTCAAATAAATCCTCATCATTGCTTTCTGCCTTTGAGTCTGGAGTTTACTCCATGCCTGAAGATCTTGTTATAATTCTGTAGATGATGACCACCCCCCCCCCCACCCAAATTTGTTAGGTTCTCTGAGAAGGAGCTTGAAAGGTGTGCAGTCAGAGTTAGGAGGTGAAAAGTAAAGGTGACTTCACCCAGGTCGAGCAGGGAGCTTTAAAAATCAGTGCTTCATAACCACGTTTTCAGAGCTTGAACAGTGGGCAAATTCAAATAAAATAAGGCAGTGACCATTGTTGGAGCAGGACAGTGTAAAGAGTGCAAAGACTTTTGACTTTGGCTCGAGGCTTGGGTGTTAACAGACGTGGGTGAGTCTGGTAAGCTTTTTCTTGTTAATTTTTTATCTGTAAGTGTATCATTTGGGCAGTGAGAATGACTCCAGTGGCTGTGCTTTGTTCTGTGTGTAAGATGTGGGCATTCTGGGAAACTAGCATTTCAGGTAACCATATCTGTATCCGGTGCTCTGAGCTGCAGCTCCTCAGAGAATGTTAATGAACTGGAGCTACAACTCGATGACCTTCAGCTCATAAGGGAAATTGAGGAAGTGATAGATAGGAGCTACAGCAATGTAGTCAGTCCTTGACTGCAGGAGGCAGGTGAATGGGTGACTGTCAGGACAAGGAAAGGAAATTGGTAGCTGGTACAGATGACCCCTATGGCCATTTCCTTTAATAACAAGTATAATGTGTTGGATACTGTTGGGTGGGGGTGGAGAAATGACCTACTGGGGGAAGGGGTCATAGTGATCGGGTCTCTGGCTGTGGCTCAGAATGAAGGGGGCAGAGGAGGAAGTGGTGGTGATAGGAGATTCCATATCTAGAGGAGTAGATGAATGCTTGTGGATGCAATAGAGAGATGTAGGTGGTACACTGCCTCCCAGGAGTTTGGGTTGAGGATGTCTCAGATCAAGGCCACAACATTCTAAAGGGGGAGGGTGAGGGTGAGCAGGCATAAGTCTTGGCTGATTTGGTACCAATGAGATTGGAAGGAAAAGAGAGGGGATCCTAAAGACAGAATTTAGAGGGCTACGTAGAAAGCTGAAAAGCAGTATCTCCAGGGTAACAATCTCTTGATTGTTGCCTGTACCACACGCCGGTGAGAGCAAGAATAGGATGATTTGCCAGATGAATGCATGGCCGAGGAACTAGTTCAGGGGGGTAGGGTTTCAAATTTATGGATCATTGGGATCTTTTCTGGGGAAGGTATGACCTGTACAAAAGGGAGGGATTACACCTGAACCCGAAGGGGACCAGTATCTTTGTGGGCAGATTTGTTAGAGCTTTTGGGAAGGGTTTAAACTAATTAGGCAGGGGGATGGGAACTGGAGTGATAGGGCTGTGGATAAGAATGGTGCTTTACCAGTAGAGGTAGTGTATTGTGAGACTGTCAGAAGATAGGGCAAAATTGTAGTCAGTGGGATAGGTTGCAGTGTAAAAGGCTGACAAAATAGAAAAGGGTGACAAATACAGGACTGAAGGACACAGTATATGAAGTAAGGCAGATGATCTTGTGGTGCAGTTAGAGATTGGCAGGTATGACATTGTGGGTATCAGAGACATGGTTGAAGGACAATTGTAGTTGAAAGCTTACCATCCAAGGATATAATTGTATCAAAAGGGCAGGCAGGTTGGCAGAGGAAAAGCAGTAGCTCTACTGGTTAAGAAAAAAATGAAATCAAATCTTTAGAAAGAGGTGGCACAGGATTGGAAGATGTGGAATCCTTGTGGGTAGAGTTAAGAAGCTGCAAGTGTAAGACTCTGATGGGAACAGGATGTGGTCTACAAATTACAGCAGGAGATAGAAAAAGAATGTCAATAAAGCAATGTTATATTACTCATGGGGGATTTTAATATTGGGAGAACTGGTGAAGTGCCTCTGAGATGACTTTTTGGGGCAGCTTGTGGTTGAGCCCACTAGGGATTCAGCAATTCTGGATTGGTTGATGTGTAATGAACTGGATATGATTAGGGAGCTTAAAGTTCTGAAACCCTGAAGAAAAAGTGATCATAATATAATAGAATTCACCCAGCAATTTGAGAGGGAGAAGCCAAAGTCAGATATATCGATATTAGAGGGGCATAGAGAGGCTCTGGATGATTGGAAAGGAACTCTATCAGGAATGACAACAGAGCAGGAATAGCTGGAGTTTCTGGGAGCAATTTGGAAGATTCAGGATATATGCATCCCAAAGAAGAGAAAGTATTCTAAAAGTAGGATGACACAGCTGTGACAGACAAGGAAAGTCAAAGCCACCATAAAAGTAAAAGAGAAAGCATACAATAAGAGCAAAAACTGTAGGAAGTTAAGAGGATTGGAAAATTTTTTAAAACCAACAGAAGCTGACTTTTTTTAAAAAAAATGCTGAGGAAATGAAATATGAAGCTAAGCTAGCCAATAATATCAAAAATGATAATGAGGTTTTTCAGATGTATAAAGAGTAAAAGGGAGGTGAGAGTAGCACTGAAAATGGCACTGGACAGATAGAAACAGGGGGCAAGGAAATGGCAGACAAACTGAATCAAAGTCTTGCACCAGTCTTCATGATGGAAGACACCAGTGGTATGCCAGATTTTTTTTGAGTGTGGCAGGGGTAGAAGTGAGTGCAGTTGCTATTACTAGGGCGATGGTGCTTGAGGAACTTAGGAGCCTTGTCTAAGAAAGAATGTCCTGACATTGCAGAAGGTTTAAAGGAGTTTCATAAAAATGATTTTGGGAACAGAAGGGTTACCAAATGAGCAGCAATTGATCATTCCAGCGGCCTAGTTAGCAGCGGGAGCAGTGCACAGTGAGGAGGTCACTTACAGGTCAGCTGCGCTCGTTTTAAAGAAGACCTTCGTGGGTGATCAATGTCATTCCTGCGGCTTGATCAGTGGCAGGAGCAGCGCAAAGAAGTATAAATGAAACTACAGAAGGGGCAAATGGAGCGGCCATTGTTGGCAGTGGGCCAGTGGTGAGAGTGGGAGTGTCAAGCTGTCCCGGAAGAGGCATTGGCTCTGAGTATGTTTCTGTAAAGTTTCCCTTTTTTCTTACTGTGTCAGGGGTACTTAGTGTGGTTTAAATGGCTGCTGTGTGTTCTTCATGCCAGATAATGGAGTCCTGGGAGACCCAGAGTCTCCCAAGGAACTACATCTTTGTAAAGTGCATCCGGCTGCAGCTCCTTGAAGACCATGTTAGGGATCTGGAGCAGTAGCTGGATGACCTTTGGCTTGTACAGGAGAGTGAGTGAGGAAGTAGTCATCCCAGAGTTGCAGGAGGTGGATAGCTGGGTGACTGTCAGGAGGAGGAATGTGAAGGTGAATACGCAGTGAGTGCAGAACATCCCTGTGGCCATTTCTCTTTATAATAAGTATACCATTCTGGATACTGTTGTGGTGGTTGACCTCCCAGGGGGATGCCATGGAAGCCAGGTTTCTGACACTGAGCACAGGTCAGTGGTGCTGAAGGAAAAGAGACAGAAAAGTTGAATGGTAGTGCTGTGTGACTCAACAGTCAGAGGACCAGATAAGAGATTCTGCAGATGTGAAAGTGACACCCAGCCTCCCAGGTACCAGGATCAGAGACATCACAGATCATGTCCATAGCATTTTGCAGGGGGAAGGAGAGCAGCCAGATGTCCTGGTACATATTGGTACCAATGATGTAGGAAGGAAAAGCAAATCAGGTTGGTAACGTATCTCAAGAGATGACTTTTTTTGAGCAGTTTATCATTTAGCCTATTAGGGAACAGCTATACTGGATTGGATGTTATGTAATGAACCGGTTACAATGAGTTCAACTTGAAATTTGATAGAGAAAATGTAAAGTCTGACATGGCAGTATTTCGGTGGAGTAAAGGAAAGTACAGTGGTATAAGAGAGAAGTTGGCCAAAGTAAATTGGAAGAAGCTGCTGGCAGGAATGACTGCAGAGCAGCTTAATTTTCTTTGGAAAAATTGAAGGTACAGAATAGATGTATTCCAAAAATGAAATGCTAAATGGTAAATTAGTACAACCTTGGATAACAAGAGAAGTCAAAGCTAATGTAAAAGCAAAAGAGAGGGCATACAACAAAGCAAAAATTAGCAGGAAGGCAAGAGGACTGGGAAGCTTTTAAAAACCTACAGAAAGCAGCTAAAATAATTATTAGGAGGGAAAAAGATGAAATACGAAAGCAAGCTAGCAAACTATATTAAGGTGGATAGAAAAAGCTTTACAAGTGTGGGGGGAAAAAAAAGAGATAAGAGTGGATATAGGACCGCTAGAAAATGAGGCTGGAGAAATAATGAGAGACAAGGAGATAGCAGAAGAACTAAGTGAGTATTTTGCATTATTCTTCACTGTGGAAGGCACTAGCAGAGTAAAGGGTGTTGATGGGTGTGAGGGAAGTGAGTGTTGTTACCATTACAAGGGAGAAGGTGCTCAAAAAGCTGAAAGACCTAAAGATACACAAGTCACCCAGACCAAATGAACTGCACCCTAGGGTTCTGAAAGAGATAGCTTAGAGATTGTGGAGGCATTCGTAATGACCTTTCAAAAATCATTGGACTCTGGCATGTTGCCAGAGGACTGGAAAATTGCAAATGTCACTTTAAGAAAGGATGGAGGCAGCAGAAAGGAAATGATAGACCAGTTAGCCTGACCTCAGTGGTTGGGAAGATGTTAGATTCAATTGTGAAGGATGAGGTGATGGAGTACTTGGTGACACAGGACAAGATAGTACAAAGTCAGCATGGTTTCCTTCAGGGAAAGTCCTGCCTGATGAACCAGTGGTTGTAGATGGGTCACATTCTACACGGAGGTTGGTGACCAGTGGTGTGCCTCAGGGATCTGTTCTGGGACTCCTACTCTTTGTGATTTTTATAAATGACCTGAATGAGGAAGTGGAGGGATGGGTTAGTAAGTTTGCTGATGACACAAAGGTTGGGGATGTTGTGGATAGTGTGGAGGGCTGTCAGAGGTTACAGTGGGACATTGATAGGATGCAAAACTGGGCTGAAAAATGGCAGATGGAGTTCAACCCAGAGAGGTATGAGGTGGTTCATTTTGATAGTTCAAATATGATGGCAGAATATAGTATTAATGGTAAGACTCTTGGCAGTGTGGAGGATCAGAGGGATCTTGTGGTCCAAGTCCACAGGACACTCAAAGCTGCTGTGCAGGTTGACTCTGTGGTTAAGGAGGCCTTCATCAACCATGGGATTGAGTTTAGGAGCTGAGAGGTAATGTTGCAACTATATAGGACCCTGGTCAGACCCCACTTGGAGTACTGTGCTCAGTTCTGGTTGCCTCACTACAGGAAGGATGTGGAAACCATAGAAAGGGTGCAGAGGAGATTTACAAGGAAGTTACCTGGTTTGGAGAGCATGCCTTATGGGAATAGGTTGAGTGAACTCAGCCCTTTCTCCATGGAGTGATGGAGGATGAGAGGTGACCTGATAGAGGTGTATAAGATGATGAGAGGCATTGATCGTGTGGACAGTCAGAGGCTCTTTCCCAGGGCTGAAATGGCTAACACGAGAGGGCACAGTTTAAAGGTGCTTGGAAGTATGTACAGAGGAGATGTCAGGGGTAGGTTTTTTATGCAGCGAGTGTGAGTGTATGAAATGGGCTGCCGGCAACAGTGGAGGCGGATACGATAGGGTCGTTTAACAGACTCCTGGACACGTACATGGAGCTTAGAAAAATAGAGGGCTATGGGTAACCCTAGGTAAATTCTAAGGTAAGGACATGTTTGATAAAGCTTTGTGGGCCGAAGGGCCTGTATTGTGCTGTAGGTTTTCTATGTTTCTTTGAGGAGATTACAAGTAGGATAGATAAAGGGGATGCAGTGGATGTTGTACATTTGGACTTTCAGAAGGCCTTTGACAAGGTGACACACGTGAGGCTACTTACCAAGTTAAGAGTCCATGGTATTACAGGAAAGCTACTGGTATGGTTGGAGCATTGGCTGATTGGTAGGGAGGCGGCAAGTGGAAATAAAAGGATCCTTTTCTGGTTGGCTATCTATGACTAGTGGTGTTCCGCAGGGTCTGGCAAATGCAATATTAGCATTCATTTCAGGAGGTCTAGAATATAAGAGCAAGGATGTGATGCTGAGGCTTTATAAGGCAATTCCGAAGCCTCACTGAGTATTGTGAACAGGTTTGGGTTCCTTATCTAAGAAAAGATGTGCTGGCATTGGAGAGAGTTCAGCTGAGGTTCACAGGGATTCCAGAAATGAAACAGTTACATGAGGAACGTTTGATAGCTCTGGGTCTGTGCTCGCTGAATTCAGAAGGATGAGGGGGAATCTCATTGAAACCTTTTGAATGTTAAAAGGCCTAGACAGAGTAGATGTGAAAAGGATTCTTTCTATGGTGAGGAGTCTAGGACAAAAGGGTACAACCTCAGGATAGAGGGGCGACCATTTAAAACAGAGATGCGGAAATATTTCTTCAGCCAGAGGGTGTTGAATTTGTGGAATTTGTTACCACAGGCAGTTGTGGAGGCCAGGTCGTTGGGTGTATTTAAGATGGAGATTGATAGGTTCTTGATTGGCCACAGCATCAAAGGTTATGGGGAGAAGGCTGGGGAGTGGGGCTGAGGAAGGGGATAAAAGGATTAGCGATGATCGAATGGTGGAGCAGACTCCAGGGGCCAAATGGCCCAATTCCACTCCTATGTTTTATGGTCTCTTGGCCTGTACTCACTGGAATTGAGAGGAATGCGGGGTGATGTTATTGAAACCTATTGAATGTTGAAATGCCTAGATAGAGTGGATGTGAAGAGGATGTTTCCTGTAGTGGGGTAGTCTAGGATCAGAAGGCACAGCCTCAAAATAAAGGACATCCATTTAGAATGGGTGAGGAGAAATTTCTTTAGCCAGATGGTGATGAATCTGTGAATTTCATTGCCACAGGCATCTGTGGAGGCCAGGACACTCTGCTTTTGAAGCAAAGGTTGAAAGGTTTTTGATTAGTCAGCATGTGAAAGGTTATGGGGAGAAGGCAGGAGAATGGGGTTGAGAGGTAAGTGGATCTTCCAGCCCTTTGTCACCTCTTTCTGATGATTTGATTTCATTTTTTACCAACAGAGCAACACCACCCTCCTGCCTTCCTGCCAGTCCTTTCGATGCATTGTGTATCCCTCTACTTTAAGCTCCCAGCTATAATGGTCTTCCAGCCATGATGAAAAGGCAGAGCAGACACGATAGGCTGAATAGCCAGATTCTGCTCTTCATTCTTGTGGTGTTCTGACGCAATATGTAGTCAGGCTGGCTAGAAGTGAGGCCATACCAGATGTGGTACTAGGCAGTGAAACTGGTCTGGTGACAGATCTCTCAAAAGGTGAACTTTTTAGGAGATGGTGACAACTTCCTGGGGTCTCTTCTGGGGAAGATATGACCTGTACGAAAAGGATGGGTTACATCTGAATCTGCAGGGGACCAATATCCTTGTGGGCAGGTTGGCTAGAGTTGTTCAGATGGGTTTAAACTAATTTGGCAGGGCGATGGGAACTGGAGTGATATTGTTGAGGACGAGGTAGTTGGTTTACGAACAGAGGCAATGTGTATTGAGGCTCCTAGCAATGAAAGGCTGATGATGGGCAGAATTGCAGTCAACTGAATGAACTAGCAACGTAAAAGGCGAACAAAATCAAAAAGGGGAAATAGAGGACTGAAGGTGTTATATTTAAATGCGTGCAGTGTACGGAATAAGGTAGATGAACTTGAAGCACAGTTACAGAATGGCATGTGTGATGTTGAATCATGGCTGGAAGACGATTATAGCTGGGAGCTTAAAGTCCAGGGATACACACTGCATCGAAGGGACTGGCAGGAAGGCAGGAGGGTGGTGTTGCTCTGTTGGTTAAAAAAAAATGAAATCAAAGCATCAGAAAGAGGTGACAAAGGGTTGGAAGGTGTTGAATTGTGGATAGACCCAAGGAAATACAAGGGTAAAAAGTCTGGGAGTTATTACAGACTCTGATCTGATATGATCATAATATGATAGAAATTCACCCTGCAATATGAAGAGGAGCTAAAGTCAGATGTATCAGTATTACAATGGAGTAAAGGGAATTACAGAGGCATGAGAGAGGAGATGGCCAGAAATGATTGGAAAAAATACCGTAAGGATGACAGCAAGGCAGCAATGGCTGGAATTTCTGAATGCAATTTGGAAGGCACAGGATATACACATTCTAAAGGCAAGATGACACAACTGTGGTAAACAAGGGAAGTCAAAGCCAACATAAAAGCCAAAGAGAGGGTATATAATAGAGCAAAAATTAGTGGGAATTTAGAGGATTTGGAAGCTTTTAAAAGCCAACAGAAGGCAACTTAAAAAGTCATTAAGAAGGTAAAGATGGAAGACGCTAGCCAATAATATTAAAGAGGATACTAAAAGTTTCTTCAGATACATTAAGTGTAAAAGAGAGGTGACCGTGAATATCAGCCCTCTGGAAAACAATGCTGAAGAGGTAGTAATGGGGGGTAATGAAATGGCAGATGAACTGAATAAGTATTCTTCACTGTGGAAGAATCTAGCATTATGGTGGAAGTTCCAGGTGTCAGGGGTCATGAAGAATGTGAAGTTACCATTACTAGGGAGAAGGTTCTTGTGAAACTAAAAGGTCTGAAGGTAGATATGTCACCGAGTTCAGATGGTTTATACCCCAGAGTTGTGAAAGAGATGGCTGAAAAGGCATTAGTAAGGATCTTTCAAGAATCACTAGATTCTGGAATGGTTCTGAAAGAATGGAAAATTGCAAATGTTACTATACTCTTCAAGAAGGGAGAGCGGCAGAAGAAAGGAAATTATAGGCCAGTTAGTCTAACCTCAATTGTTGGGAAGATGTTGGAGTCGATTGTTAAGGACATGGTTTCAGGGCACTTGGAGCCACATGTTAGATGGGTCATAGTTAGCATAGTTTCCTCAAGGGAATAGCTTGCCTGACAAATCTGTTGGAATTCTTTGAAGAAATAACAAGCAAGATAGACAAAGGAGAATTGGTTGATGTTGTGTACTTGGATTTTCAGAAGGCCTTTAACAAGGTGCCACACATGAGGCTGCTTAACAAGCTTCAAGCCCATGGCATTACAGGAAAGATTCTAGTATGGATGAACCAGTGGCTGACTGACAGGAGGCAGAGAGGGAATAAAGGGAGTCTTTTCTGGCTGGCTGTCGGTAACTAGTGATGTTCCACAGGGGTCTCTGTCGGTGACCGATTCTTTTTGCATTATATGTTAATGACTCAGTGATGGAATTGACAGCTTTGTTGCAAAGTTTGCAGATGATATGAAGATAAATGGAGGGACAGGAAGTTTTAAGGAAGTAGACAGCCTACAGAAGGACTTAGACGGATTAGGAGAATGGGCAATGCAATAGCAGGTGGAATACAGTGTCATGAAGGATATGATCATGCACATTGCTAGAAGAAATGAAAGGGATGATTATTTTCTAAATAGAGAGAAAATTCAAAAATCTGAGACACAAAGGGACTTGAGAGTCCTTGTGCAGCATTCCTTACTGATTAATTTGCAGGTTGGATCTGTGGTGAGGAAGGCAAATGCAATGTTAGCATTCATTTTGGACTAAAATATAAAAGCAAGGATATAATGTTGAGACTTTATAAAGCATAGTTCAGGCCACATTTGGAGTTGTGAGCAGTTTTGGGCCCCTTAGAAAGGTTGTGCTGAAACTGGAGAGGAATCAAAGGTTGTTCATGATTAAACAGCTTGTCATACGAAGAACGTTTTATGGCTCTGGGCCTGTATTCAAGGAAATTCAGAAGAATGAGGGATAACCTAAATGAAACCTATCAAATGGTGAAAGGCTTGATAGAGTGAGTGTGGAAATGACATGAAGTTTGGTGGTGGTGTAGATAGTGTAGACAGTTGTTGTAGTTACAACAGGACCTTGATAGGATGCAGAGCTGGGCTCAGAAGTGGCAGATGGTATTCAATCCCAAGAAGATTCACTTTGGAAGGTTGAACTTGAAGGCAGAGTACTGGATTAATGCAGATATGTTAGCAGTGCAGAAGAACAGAAGGATTTTGCGGTTCACGTCCATGGATCCTACAAAGTTGCCACAAATGTTCATAAGGTGATTAAGAAGGTTATTGTGTGTTGGCCTTCATTAGTTGGGGGACTGAGTTCAAGAGCAGCAAGGTAGTGCTGCAGCTATATAAAACTCTGGTTCAACCACATGGGGTACTGTGTTCAGTTCCTCATTATAAGAGGATATGGAAACTTTAGAGAGGGTGCAGAGGAGACTTTTATGAGGATGCTCCCTGGATTAAAGTGTATATCTGATGAGGAAAATTTGAGCAAGCTAGGCTTTTCTCTTTGGAATAGAGGATGAGAGATGACTTGATAGTGTATGAGAGGCATAGATCAAGTGGACAGCAAGGGTTTTTTTCCTCAGGTAGACTGGCTAATAAGAGGACATAATTTTAAGGTGATTGAAGATTATGTCGGAGGTAGGTTTTTCAGAGTGATGTGTGTGTGGAATGTTCTGTCTGGGGTTATGGTAGAGCCAGATCTATTAGGAACATTCAAAAGACTCTTAGATAGACACATAAATGATGGAAAAATACGTTACGTGGGAGGGAAGGGTTAGAGTGATCTAGAAATGGGTTAGAAGTTTGGCACAACATGATGGGCTGAATGGTCTGTACTGTGCTGTAATGTTCTACTTTCTACAACAGCTTACCTGATAATTGCACACCAGACAAAGTGATGACCCTGTACGGAGTGCTGGAATTAAGAGATGAAAAGAGGTTGGTTAATATGGGGGAGAAGCTGAGATACAGTAATGCTGATACTGGAAATTGTAAGTAACATCTTAACATTTCGAGTATACATTAAAGATTTTGTTGTTCAGTTAATGACTAGTTACTAAAACCATAAAACCATAGGACAGAGGAGCAGGATTAGGCCATTCAGCCCATCGAGTCTGCTCCTCCGTTCCATCATGGCTGATTATGGATCCCACTCAACCCCATACACCTGCCTTCTCGCTGTATCCTTTGATGGCCTGACCGATCAGGGAACAATCAACTTCTGCCTTAAATGTGCACGTGGACTTGCTCTCCACCACAGTCTGTGGCAGAGTATTCCACAGATTCACTATTCTCTGGCTAAAAATATTCCTCCTTGCCTCTGTTCTAAAAGGTCACCCCTCTATTTTGAGGCTGTGCCCTTTAGTTCTGGATACCCTCACTAAAGGAAACGTCCTCTCCACATCCACCTTATCAAGTCCTTTCAACATTCAGTAGGTTTAAATGAGATCCCTCCCCCGCCCCCCCCCACCCTGCATTCTTCGAAATTCCAGTGAGTACAGGCCCAAAACTGCCAAACACTCCACATATGTTAACCCCTTCATTCCTAGAATCATCCTCCTGAACCTCCTCTGGACTCTCTCCAATGACAACACATCTTTTCTCACCTATGGGGCCCAAAACTATTGACAATACTCCAAGTGTGGCCTGACTAGTGTCTTATAAAGGCTCAGCATTATCTCCTTGCTTATACAGTCTATTCCCTTTGAAATAAATTCCAACATTGCATTTGCCTTCTCTACCACAGACCCAACCTGTGAATTAACATTCTGAGTGTCTTGCACAAGGACTCCTAAGTCCCTCTGCACCTCAAATGTTTGAACCTTCTTCTCATTTAGATAATAGTCTGCACTATTGTTCCTTTTACCAAAATGCATTAACATACATTCCCCAACACTGTATTCCATGTGCCACTTTTTTGCCCATTCTTCCAATTTAAATCCTGCTGCAATCGCATTGCTTCTTCAGCACTACCGCCCCTCCAGCTATCTTTGTATCATCCGCAAACTTTGCCACAAAGCCATCAATTCCATTATCTAAATCACCGACAAACAATGTGCAAAGTAGCGGTCCTAATACTGACCCCTGAGGAGCACGACTAGTCACCGGCAGCCAACCAGAAAAGGCTCCTTTTATTTCCACTTGCTGCCCCCTGCCTGTCAGCCATTCCTCTATCCATGCCAGTATCTTTCCTGTAACGCCATATGAGCTTATCTTGTTAAGCAGTCTCATGTGTGGCACCTTATCAAATTCTTTGTGAAGTTCCAAGTAAATGACATCCACTGCCTCTCCTTTGTCCACCCTGCTTGTTGCTTCCTCGAAGAACTCTAACAGATTTGTCAGGCAAGATTTCCCTTCAAAGAAACCATGCTGACTTTGACTTATTTTATCATAAGTCTCCAACTACCCCAAAACCTCATCCTTAATAATAGACTCCAACACTTTCCCTAACCACAAAGGTTAGGCCATCTGGCCTATAATTTCCTTTCTTTTGCCCTCCTCCCTACTTAAAAGTGGTGTGACTTTTACAATATTTCACTCCTCTGGGATCATGCCAGAATCAAATGAGTCTTGGAAGATCATGACCAATGTATCCGTTACCTCTTCAGCAACCTCTCTCACGTCACTAGATGTAGTCCATCTGGTCCAGGTGAATTATCTACCTTAAAGCCTTTGAGTTTGCCTTAGCATTTGTTCCTTTGTAATAGCAATGGTACTCAGTCCTGCTCCCTGACACTCATGGACTGCAGACACACTGCTAGTGTCTTCCACAGTGAAGACTGATGCAAAGTACCCATTAAGTTCATCTGACATTTCTTTGTCCCCCATTTCTACCTCACCAGCATCATTTTCCAGTGGTCCAATTTTTAACTCACCTGCCTTTTACTCTTTATAACACTGAAAAATAAGCTTTTAGTATCCTGCTTTATATTATTGGCTAGTTTGCCATCATATTTCATCTTTTCCCTTCTTAAAGCTTTTTAAGTTGTCATTTGTTGTATTTTAAAAGCTTCCCAATCATCCAATTTCCCATTCACTTTTGCTACCTTATGTGCCTTCCCCATGGCTTTTATGCAGCCCTTAACTTCCCTTGTCTACCTCTGCCATTTGAAAACAATTTCTTCTGTGGGACATATCTATCCTGTGCCTGTGAACTATTCCCAGAAACTTCAGCCATCTCTGCTCTGCCGTCATCCCCACCAGTATCCCCCTCCAATACACCTGGGCAAGCTCCTCTCTCATGTCTCTGTAATTCCCTTTATTCCATTGTGATACTGATGCATGTGACTTGTGCTTCTCCCTCTCAAACTGCAGTATGAATTCAATCATATTATGATCACTGTCTCGTAAGTCTTTCTTTAAATTAAGCTCCCTAATGAGATCAGATTTATTACACAACACCCAATCTAAGATAGCCTTTCCCTGAGTAGGCTCAAGTAGAAGCTGCTCTAAAAAGCCATCTTGTAGGCATTCAACAAAATTCCCTCTTGTGATCTGACACCAACCTGCATATTGAAGTCCCCCATTACAACTGTGTCATTATCTTTATTACATGCCTTTTTCGGTCCCCTTTGTAATCTCAACCCTACATCTTGGCTACTATTTGGAGGCCTATATACGATTCCCATAATGGTTTTTTTTCACCCTTGCAGTTTCTTAACTTCACCCACAAAGATTCAACATTCTCTGACCCTAAGTCATCTCTTTCTAAAGATGTAATTCCATCTCTTACCAACAGAGCCACAGCACTGTCTATGCCTTCCTGCCTGTCCTTTTGATACAAAATATATCCTTTGATGTTGAACTCCCAACTATGGCCTTCTTTCAGCCACAATTCAGTGACGCCTCGAATTTCATACTGACCAATCTTTAATTGCGCCATGAGTTTGTCCACCTTATTCCGCATGTTATGCACATTTAAATACAGCAGTTTCAGTCCTCCGTTCTTAACCCTTTTGAATTTTGCCTCAGTAGTACAATTTAACTCTTTTGCTCTGTCTGCCATATTAGTTTAAACCACTTCCAACAACTCTAGTAAACCTTCCTGCAAGAATTCAAGTGCAACCAATCTCTTTTGTGCTACGGAGGTGGAGCTAGAACAGTGAATACCTTTCTGTATTTGAAGGCATAGTGGGATCAATGGAGATGATGGCATTGTCTGAATCCAGCAGAGAAATCGCCGCACTCCTGCAACACACTTGGAACAATTAGACTAAATCTGTTTGATAAATAATGGCCATTTCATAAATCCATCTTTGGGAACAGGACAAAAGTGAAGATAATGATCATCATAGCTGGTCTCCATTTCCTATAGGAAACACTTATCAACTATACATCTTCCCTTTTGACTCTTCTATCTCTGTTGGGTCAGAGTACAGTCGATGGTTTACAGTACAACGGGATGGAGAATTACAATGATTCTCAGTGTCTTGAGTAAAGAAGTTTCTCCCCACTCTATTTTTACATACTATTCCTTTTTGCAATAAATTATAACATTCTATTTACATTCATTTATGTTGTACCTGCACACTGACTGTGTTTTATATATAATTGATATATAGATTCCCTATGTACAACAGTGTTCTCAGAATCAGTATCAGCTTTATTATCACCAGCAGATATCCTGAAATTTGTTAACTTAGCAGCAGCAGTTTAATGCAATACACAATATAGAAGAAGAAAAATAAATAAGTAAATCAATTACAGTACATGTATAGTGAATAGAATAAAAATTGGGCAAAAACAAAAATAATATATGTTTAAAAAAAAAAGTGAGGTAGTGTTCATGGATTCAATGTCCATTTAGGAATCAGGTGGCAGAGGGGAAGAAGCTGTTCCTGAATCACTGAGTGTGTGTCTTCAGGCTTCTGTACCTCCTACCTGATGGTAACAGTGAGAAAAGGGCATGCCCTGGGTGCTGGAGGTCCTTAATAATGGACACTGCCTTTCTGAGACACCACTCCCTAAGATGTCCTCGGTACTTTGTAGCCTAGTACCCAAGATGGAGCTGACTAGATTTACAACCTTCTGCAGCTTCTTTCAGTCCTGTGAGTAGCAGCCCCCCCCCCCCCCCACCGCATACCAGACAGTGATGCAGCCTGTCAGAATGGTCTCCACGGTACAACTATAGAAGTTTTTGAGTGTTTTTGTTTCTACTATCTTTCTTATACATTTTACCAAAATGGATAACTTTACATTTACCTACAATGCACTCTGGCATCACATTGGATGCATGGGATGTTATGGAAGATGACTTCCAAGACTCTGTGCTGAACCCATTGATGTTTGTCCTCAATATCAATGAATTGGATAAGAATGTATAAGACACGAGAAAGTCTGCAGATGCTGGGAGTCTGAAGCAACTCTCACAAAATATATATTAATGATTTAAATGAGGGAATTAAAAGTAACATTAGCAAATTTGCAGATGACACAAAGCTGGTTGGCAGTGTGAAATGTGAGGAGGATGTTATGAGAATGTAGGGTGACTTGGACAGGTTGGGTGAGTGGGCAGATGCATGGCAGATGCAGTTTAATGTGGATAAATGTGAGGTTATCTACTTTGGTGGTAAGAATGGGAAGGCAGATTATTATCTAAATGGAGTCAAGTTAGGAAAAGGGGAAGTACAATGAGAGCTAGGTGTTCTTGTACATCAGTCACTGAAAGCAAGCATGCATGTACAGCAGGCAGTGAAGAAAGCTAATGGCATGCTGGCCTTCATAACAAGGGGAATTGAGTATAAGAGCAAAGAGGTCCTTCTGCAGCTGTACAGGGCCCTGGTGAGACCACACCTGGAGTGCTGTGTGCAGTTTTGGTCTCCAAATTTGAGGAAGGACATTCTTGCTATTGAGGGAGTGCAGCGTAGGTTCACAAGGTTAATTCCCGGGATGGCAGGACTGTCATATGTCAAAATATTGGAGCGACTGGGCTTGTATGCTCTGGAATTTAGAAGGCTGAGAGGGGATCTTATTGAAACATATAAGATTATTAAGGGATTGGACACGCTGGAGGCGGGAAGCATGTTCCCGCTGATGGGTGAGTCCAGAACCAGAGGCACACAGTTTAAGAATAAGGGGTAGGCCATTTAGAACGGAGTTGAGGAAAAACTTTTTCACCCAGAGTGTGGTGGATATATAATATAAAATAAAATGCTCTGCCCCAGAAGGCTGTGGAGGCCAAGTCTCTGGATGCTTTCAAGAAAGAGATGGATAGAGCTCTTAAAGTAAGTGGAATCAAAGGTTATGGGGATAAGGCAGGAACTGGATACGGATTGTGGATGATCAGCCATGATCACAGTGAATGGTGGTGCTGGCTTGAAGGGCCAAATGGCCTACTCCTGCACCTATTGTCTATTGTCTAAAATGCTGGATGAACTCAGCAGGTCAGGCAGCATCACTGGAAATGAGTAAACAGTTGACATTTGGGGTCCAGACCCTTCTTCAGGACTGAAATGGAAGGGGGGAGACAAGAATAAAAAGTTGGGTGGGGGGAGGAGAAGGAGGCTTGCAAGAACGTGATAGATGAAGCCAAGAGGGTGGAAAAGGTAAATGGCTGGAGAAGGATGACCCTAATACGCAAGGAGAGTGGACCATCAGAGCAAGGGAAGGAGAGGACCTGGGGGGAAGTGGTAGGCAGCTGAGAAGAGGTAAAAAGCCAAAGTGGAGATTAGAAGAGGGGAGGGAAAGGGAATTTTTTTTTAACTGGAAGGAGAAATCAATATTCATGTCATCAGGTTGGAGGGTACCTAGATAGAATATCAGGTGTTGCTCCTCCACCCTGTGGGTAGTCTTAACATGGCACAAAAGGAGACCATAGACCAGCCATGTTGGAACAGGAATGGGAACTGGCCACCATTGTAGAGGAGGCTGCATCAGGAACACTGGGCATAATAGATGACCCTAGCAGATTCGTGAGTGAAGTGTTGCCTCACCTGAAAGGACTTTTTGGAGCCCTGAGTGGAAGTGAGGAAGGATGTGAATGCCTAGGTGTAATACTTTGCTACTTGCAGGGATAAGTGCTGGGTGGGAGATTAGTGGGGAGGGACAAATGGACAAGGGAATCACAGAGGGAATGATCCCTACGGAAAGTGAATGTGGGGGGACGGAGGTAAAAATATGTTTAGTGGTAGGATCCCTTTGGAGATGGTGGAAAGTATGGAGGATGATGGGATAGTAGGTCAATACAAACTACAGACTCACTTCAAGGACTCTCGCTATTGCAAAGGAAAACGTGCGAGGCAAACTCAAAGGTCTTAAGGTGGATAAGTCACCTGGGCCAGATAGACTACAGAAAATCTGCAGATGCTGGAAATCCAAGCAAGATACCCAAAATGCTGGAGGAACTCAGCAGACCTGGCAGCATCTATGGAAAAAAAGAGTACAGTTGATGTTTTGGGCTGAAGCTCTTTGGCAGGACAGACCTGCAGAAGGGTTTCTGTCACCATGGTTTGGATATGGCCCAAGTGCGAGTGAGAGTCATTGAAGCAGGTCAATAGATCGCAGGCTTTAATTTAAAAAATGGAAGATAACACAATAAACGCTAGGCCAAACAGGGCAGCTAACTAAAACTCTCAAAAGGGAAACAAAGCCTACACTGCGGCCGAGAAGAAAATCTAAACATTAAGCGACTACCGCTAGTCTTCAGGGTCAGTTGATTTTGAAAGTCCAGTGGCTCAGGGAAGGCCAAATGCAAAACAGCTACGAAGCTTTGCTATGCTCTGTCCAAGTCTTGACAAGCACTACGACGACAAGAATGGAGTTAAATACTATCACGATTAAATAACAATTACCTGACACGTGCAAATGCAATTGCCGTATCTACTGTGCTGCCGAATCTGTGGTTGTGACAGTTTCAGCCCAAAACGTCGACCTTACTCTTTCCCATAGATGCTGCCTGGCCTGCTGAGTTCCTCCAGCATTTTAGAAAGATAGAAACATAGAAAACCTATAGCACAATACAGGCCCTTCGGCCCACAACGCTGTGCTGAACTATGCTTACTTTAGAAATTACCTAGGGTTACCCATAGCGCTCTATTTTTCTAACCTCCATGTACTGTCCAGGAGATTCTTAAAAGATCCAATTGGTATCTGCCTCCACTACCATCGCCGGCAGCCCATTCCATGCACTCACCACTCTCTGCGTAAAAACTTACCCTGACACCACCTCAGTACCTATTTTCAAGCACCTTAAAACTGTGCCCTCTTGTGTTAGCCATTTCAGCCCTGGGAAAAACCTCTGGCTATCCACACAATCAATGCCTCTCATCATCTTGTACACCTCTATCAGGTCACCTTTCATCCTCTGTCGCTCCAAGGAAAAAAGGCCAAGTTCACTCAACCTGTTCTCATAAGGCATGCTTCCCAATCCAGGCAACATCCTTGAAAATCTCCACTGCACACTTTCTACAGTTTCCACATCCTTCCTGTAGCAAGGTAACCAGAACTGAGCACAGTACTCCATGTGGGGTCTGACCAGGGTCCTATATACTGTAGCTGTAACATTACCATTTTGTGTGTGATTCTGGCATGGTCCTGGAGGACTGGAAGATTGGAAATGTCACACCACTCTTTAAGAAGGGTTGAAGGCAAAATAAAGGAAATTATAGTTCAGTTAGCTTAAACTCAGTGGTTGAGAAAATTTTGGAGTACATTATTAATGATGAGGTTTCGGGGTACTTGGAGACTATTGATAAAATATCTCAAAGTCAGCATGGTTTCTGTGATGGGAAATCTGGCCTGACAAATCAGTTAGAGTTCTTTGAGGAAGGAACAAGCAGGGTGAACAAAGGAGAGGCAGTGGATATCATTTACTTGGATTTTCAGAAGGCGCCACATATGAGGCTGCTTAACAAAATAAAATCCTCTGGCATCACGGGAGAGACACTGGCATGGATAGAGGCAGGCAGGAGGCAGTGAGTGGGAATAAAAGGGGGCCTTTTCTGTGACTAGTGGTGTTCCTCAGGGGTCAGTTTTGGGACCACTACTTTTCACATTGTTTGTCAATGATTTAGGTAATGGAATTGATAGCGTTGTGGCAAAGTTTTCCACAAAGGTAGGTGGAGGGGAGGTAGTGCTGAGGAAGCAATGCAATTGCAGCAGGACTTGAACAAAGTGGGAGAATGAGCAAAAAAGTGGCAGATGGATTGTAGTGTTGGGAAATGTATGATAATGCATTTTGGTAAAAGGAACAATAGTGCGGACTATTATCTAAATGGGGAGAAGGTTCAAACTCAGAGGTGCAGAGGGACTTAGGAGTCCTCATGCAAGACTCCGAGAAGGTTAATTTACAGGTTGAATCTGTAGTAAAGGCAAATGCAATGTTGGAATTTATTTCAAGGGGAATAGACTATGAAAGCAAGGAGATAATGCTGAGCCTTTATAAGACACTAGTCAGGCCGCACTTGGAGTATTGTCAACAGTTTTGGTCCCCAGATCTGAGAAAGGATGTGTTGTCATTGGAGAGAGCCCAGAGGAGGTTCACGAGGATGATTCCAGAAATGAAGGGGTTAACATATGACGAGGGTTTGGCAGCTTTGGCCTGTACTCACTGGAATTTAAAAGAATATGTGGAGATCTCATTGAAACCTACTGAATGTTAGGAAATGGGGGAGATCTTAAATAGGTTTTTTGCGACTGTATTTACTAAGGAAACTGACATGAAGTCTATGGAATTGAGGGAATCAAGTAGTGAGATCATGGAAACTGTACAGATTGAAAAGGAGGAGGTGCTTGCTGTCTTGAGGAAAATTAAAGTGGGTAAATCCCCGGGACCTGACGGGGTGTTCCCTCGGACCTTGAAGGAGACTAGTGTTGAAATTGCGGGGGCCCTGGCAGAAATATTTAAAATGTCGTTGTCTACAGGTGAGGTGCCGGAGGATTGGAGAGTGGCTCATGTTGTTCCGTTGTTTAAAAAAGGATCGAAAAGTAATCCAGGAAATTATAGGCCGGCGAGTTTAATGTCGGTAGTAGGTAAGTTATTGGAGGGAGTACTAAGAGACAGAATCTACAAGCATTTGGATAGACAGGGACTTATTAGGGTGAGTCAACATGGCTTTGTGCATGGTAGGTCATGTTTGACCAATCTATTGGAGTTTTTCGAGGAGGTTACCAGGAAAGTGGATGAAGGGAAGGCAGTGGATATTGTCTACATGGATTTCAGTAAGGCCTTTGACAGGGTCCCGCATGGGAGGTTAGTTAGGAAAATTCAGTCACTAGGTATACATGGAGAGGTGGTAAATTGGATTAGACATTGGCTCAATGGAAGAAGCCAAAGAGTGGTGGTAGAGAATTGCTTCTCTGAGTGGAGGCCTGTGACTAGTGGTGTGCCACAGGGATCAGTGCTGGGTCCATTGTTATTTGTCATCTATATCAATGATCTGGATGATAATGTGGTAAATTGGATCAGCAAATTTGCTGATGATACAAAGATTGGAGGTGTAGTAGACAGTGAGGAAGGTTTTCAGAGCCTGCAGAGGGATTTGGACCAGCTGGAAAAATGGGCTGGAAAAATGGCAGATGGAGTTTAATACAGACAAGTGTGAGGTATTGCACGTTGGAAGGACAAACCAAGGTAGAACATACAGGGTTAATGGTAAGGCACTGAGGAGTGCAGTAGAACAGAGGGATCTGGGAATACAGATACAAAATTCCCTAAAAGTGGCGTCACAAGTAGATAGGGTCGTAAAGAGAGCTTTTGGTACATTGGCCTTTATTAATCAAAGTATTGAGTATAAGAGCTGGAATGTTATGATGAGGTTGTATAAGGCATTGGTGAGGCCGAATCTGGAGTATTGTGTTCAGTTTTGGTCACCAAATTACAGGAAGAATATAAATAAGGTTGAAAGAGTGCAGAGAAGGTTTACAAGGATGTTGCCAGGACTTCAGAAACTCAATTACAGAGAAAGGTTGAATAGGTTAGGACTTTATTTCCTGGAGTGTAGAAGAATGAGGGGAGATTTGATAGAGGTATATAAAATTATGATGGATATAGATAGAATGAATGCAAGCAGGCTTTTTCCACTGAGGCAAGGGGAGAAAAAAACCAGAGGACATGGGTTAAGGGTGATGGGGGGTGGGAGTTTAAAGGGAACATTAGGGGGGGCTTCTTCACACAGAGAGTGGTGGGAGTATGGAATGAGCTGCCAGATGAGGTGGTAAATGCGGGTTCTTTATTAACATTTAAGAATAAATTGGACAGATACATGGATGGGAGGTGTATGGAGGGATATGGTCCGTGTGCAGATCAGTGGGACTAGGCAGAAAATGGTGCAGGATTTTGGAAGAGATAAGGGAAGTCCAAAAAGATATAAAGCAGCAACTCAATGATATAAAGTCAGCTCGCCAACGTCAATCAGACAATAGCGGTGGCAGAGACTCGAATTGAGAAGGTGGAAGATCGCGTGCAAAACGTGGAACAGATACTAAGTAAGACAATAAAAATATTAAATCAACGGGAAAGTAAATTGCTTGACCAGGAGAGAAGATCGCGATGGAAAAATATCGGGATTTATAATGTTCCCGAAGGAGCGGAGGGATTGTCGATGATGGACTTTGTAGACAAGCTACTGCGGGACGCACTGGAGATTCCCCTGACTGTGGAGATTGAAATTGAGAGGACGCATCGTTCACTGGTCCAGCGGCCTCCCAGAGACAGACAAAATGAACCGCGCTCAATAGTACTTGTATTCCTTCGATCCAAGAGCAAGGCGGAGATTCTACAAAGGGCCTGGGGTAAGAAGAGGGTTTTTTGGAACGGGAAGTTAATATACTTCGATCATAATTACCCCCCCCCCCCGGCGGTCCTACAGAAACGGAAGGAATATTCCGAAGCGAAACGCATATTAAAGCAAGAAAAGATTAAATTCCAAACCCCGTACCCTGCTAAACTGAGGGTATTTTACCAAGAAGGAATGCGACTGTACCAGACGGTGGAAGAGGCGACTACAGACATGAACAACCAAGGACTGTCCATTAGCGTGGTCAAACCAAGGGAAAGTCTGACTGAGCAGTTATCCCGATCTGCTTGGGAAATAGTAAGAGAACCGAGAAAGCAGGGGACGGGAACACGACGAGAGAAGGATATTAGGAAGAGACTGTGAGTTCTCGGAAGACAGCCCTCGCCTCCTCCAGAAGAGCCATGAGGTTTGGCTAACTTTAAAAATGCTGATAAACTGAACGGAAGCAAAAGTAGATGGTGATATACCTATCTCGAGAAATACGTGTTATAATGTGGATTTTATATTACTCAATTTTTTAAAACTCATTTATTCATTCCTTTTTCCCCACCTAAATGACAGTATATACATGGGAGGAATACACAGGGAAATCATTTCTGTGTAATGGACATAGTTTCTTTTACTTACTTTTATAGGTACTGCAGCGGGGGCCCTCAACCCACAGGTAGGAGGGGCTATCCCCCACGACTAGACTTTTCTTCTAGCCCAACCCAGGGTCATCTAGAGACCCCAGCCTTGGAATCACACCTTCGTTACCTTTTTTAATTATTCACATTTCTTGGCTTATTTGTTCAGGGAGTAAATCGATTAAGTTATCTTCTGCAAATTTCAATGATATACAAACAGGTAAATACACATGGCGAAGGTCAAAGTAAAATTCATTTCTTTTAATGTCAGTGGGCTTTTGAATCCAGTCAAGCGCAGTAAAATTCTACCGAAAATGAAAAAAGAACAAGCCTATGTAGTATATTTACAGGAAACTCACTGAAGTGATAATGAGCTTGGAAAATTAAAGAGAATGGGCTTCACTAATTTGTTTTTCTCCTCATATAAATCAGGACATAGAAGAGGAGTTCCTATCCTCATCTCAAGTATTTTAAATTTTGAAAAAGTATTTGAAATGGGAGATAAGGAGTGCAGATATATTCTGTTAAAGGGGAATATAGATGGAAATAGTTATTTTATTGAATATATACGCACCCCCAGGAAGTGATATTAGTTTCTTCCAGAAAATTACAAATATTATGGTAACGGAAACAGAAGGTCTCTTGATATGTGGGGGAGACTTAAATTTACAATTACAACCAAAGTTAGACTCTTCCAATAGAAAAACTTCTGAAACTAAGTTCCTACATAAGAAAGTTAACACTCTTTTTGAGGATGTTGGTCTGATTGATATATGGAGGAACCTTTTCCCCGACAGAAGGGATTACACTCATTATTCTGCCCCCCCCCCATTCTGTTTCTACAGGAATAGACTATTTCATAACTTTTGGAAAAGATAAAAACAAATTAATCACCCATGGAATTGGGACAATAGATGTAAGTGATCATTATCTGTTGATCTTGACCTGCAACCAAAGAATACTATTTGGAAAATAAATTCAAGTCTACTCAATGATCCCTATTTTAAGGAACAAATTAAAAAAGAAATTGGTCTTTACAATGATAATGGAGAGGTTTCACCTCCCATTCTATGGGATACTCTGAAGGCTGTCTTAAGAGGGAAAATTATAGCGATATCTTCATATAAGAAAAAAATAAGGAATAGAACATTAGAGGAATTACAAAATATGCTGAAGGAACTAGAAAGAAAATACAAATCGAGTTTGGCACAGGATACACTAGAGGAAATTTTAAAAATTAGGAATGAAATTAATAGTTTCGCTACACAACAAACTAGAAAAAAATGTTTCTGAAATAGACACTATGAAAGTGGATCTAAATCTATGAAAGTACTGGCATGGAAACTGAAAAAATATAGCAGAAAATACAATTCATAGAATAAGGGATCCAAGAACAAAAGTGATTTATAAAAAAAAAAAATAAGCTAAGTGAAATTCAAGAAGCTTTTGAAATGTTTTCCAAAGTTCCAGGGGGAAGCATAACCCAAACTGACAGAACAAAATAGAACGATGACTGCTGACATAACTGAAGCTGAACTTAAAAACTGCAATTAGTAGGCTTAAATAAAGCAAATCACCAGGATCAAATGGATATACAACAGAGTGGTATAAAGAGTTTAGAAGTGAGTTAATTCCTATTTTACTCCCCACACTGAACGGGACCCTAAGAAGGCGCAAATGCCACCCAGCTGGAAGGAGGCCATAATCTCAGTTATACCGAAAGAAGGCAAGGATAAAATGGAATGTGAGTTATTTAGACCAATATCTGTTCTTAATTCAAGATTCAAAGATTCAAACAACTTTATTGTCATTCTAACCATACATCAGCTCTGCAGGGCAGAATGAGACAGCGTTTCTCAGGAGCAGCACAATCGTAACATAACAAATGCAACACTGAATAATAAACATAACAATAAATAGTAAAACACAACAGCCACATGTCAGTTAAAATCAGTTATAAGTGTCCAGTGCAAGTTAAAAGTGTCCAAAGCAGAGTCAGGTGGAGCAGCTATTTAGCAGTCTGACTGCCTGTGGGACAAAGCTGTAGCCTTGTGGTTTTAGTTTTAATGCTCCTGTAATGTTTGCCTGATGGCAGAAGAACAAACAGTTCATGGAGAGGGTGTGAGGGGTCTTTAATGATGTACAGTGTCTTCTGGAGGCATTGACTCTGAAAGAGGTCTTAGACAGAAGGTAGGGAGTCCCCAATAACCACCTTTGCTCCCCTAACAACCCTCTGCAAGGCTTTTTTGTCGACAGGACTGCAGCTGGAGTACCAGGTTGTGATGCAAAAGGTCAGCACACTCTCAACCACGCCTCTGTAGAATGTAGTTAAGATGTTAGTGGGGAGTTTTGCTTGTTTAAGCTTCCTCAGAAAGTTCAATCTCTGCTGGCCCCGTTTCACAATCCCAGTGGTGTTCCTGGACCAGGTGAGATCATCCGAGATCTGCACCCCAAGGAACTTGATGTTTTCCACTCTCTCCACTGTGGAGCAGCTGATGCTGAGGGGTGTGTGCTCAGGCTGAGACCATCTGAAATCAACGATCATCTCCTTGGTTTTGGTGACATTAAGCATCAAGTTGTTATCCCTGCACCAGCTCTCTAGGTGTTTGACCTCCTCCCTGTACATAGTTTCATTATTTTTGCTGATGAGCCCCACCACTGTGGTATCATCTTCAAATTTAATGTGGATTATAGAATATTTACTTCCATCATGGTCAAACGATTAGAAGAGTTTCTACCCACACTGATACATAATGATCAGACAGGTTTTATACAACAACGCCAAACACAACACAATATACAAAGGACACTTCACATTATGGGTCATATTATTAAAAAAAAATGAATTTGAAGCAATAGTGATAAGCGTGGACGCTGAAAAGGCATTTGATTTGGTTAATTGGAATTTTCTCTATAGAGTTTTACATAGATTTGGTTTACATGACACAATTATTAAAACTATACAGGCACTGTATGACAATCCTACTGCCAGGATTAAAGTCAATGGATATTTATCAAATAGTTTTACCCTAGAAAGGGGCATGAGACAGGGTTGTGCATGGTCACCACTACTCTTCGCATTATATCTGGAACCATTATCTCAATACATCAGACAAAATGAAGATATCAGGGGAATTACTATTAAAGGGACAACATAAATTGGCCTGTTATGTGGATGACATTTTGATCTGTCTAGGGCAACCAACATGCTCTCTACCTAAATTGATGCAATCCTTTGAACAATATGGCCAATTATCAGGATACAAGATCAACATAGATAAAACCCAACTACTTTCATATAACTATAGCCCACCAAGAGAAATTGAAAGTAGATATCCTTGGGCATGGCAAACAGAGTCCGTCAAATATTTGGGCATCATTATGCCAAAAGATTTGGTAAAATTATCAGAATGCAATTATCAGTATGTGTGTGTGTATGTATGTGTGTGTGTGTGTATATATATATATATATATTAATTATAACAAGATGGAACCTAATTCCTTTTCTTGGTCTCAATGCAAGGATTGAATCTATTAAAATGAATTTACTGCCCAGACTACTATATCTCTTTCAGACCCTACCAATAGAGATTAAACAAAATCAATTCAATAAATGGAACAAGATGCGATCAAGATATATATGGCAAGGTAAAAGGCCTAAGGTTCGTCTCAAAACTTTGCAATTAGCCAAGGAAAAGGGGGGATGAGGCCTACCTTCTCTTAGAGATTATTATTTTGCAGCACAGTTGAGAGCTGTGATATGCTGATGCAACCCATCATATGGAGCTCAATGGAAAAACATTGAGGAGAGGATGCTTTTCATCCCCATACAGGCAATTTTGGCTGATAACCTACAAAGTTACATAAATAATATTGACAACTCGTGGGTGAAATGGACTCTTAAAATATGGAAGACTATTATAAAAGAATATAAACTGGAGAGAGACATTGCAATTCTTAAATGGTGTGCATATGACTCGGATTTTACGCTGAATAAACTGGATGCTAGATTTAAGGACTGGACAACTAAAGGAATAACAGCTATTTGCAATATAATGAAAGAAGGAACACTGTTCAGTTTTGAAATGCTCAAAGAGAAACATTTGTTAGAAAAACAAGACTTTTACCAGTATTTACAGATGTAACCAAGGCAAGTACATGTCTGATAGAGCTATTTAGAAAAGCATATTATTCAGACAACAGTAGTAGAATAATTTCAAGAGTTTATAAGGGTTTGTGAAATCTTAAAACACATTTGACTTCATACATTAAAACAAAATGGGAGAAGGAAGGAGGGATAATAATATCTGAGGAAGACTGGACAATAATATGGAGGTATCAATGGAAGTGTACCAGTTCACAGAAATGGAGGGAGTTCAGGTGGAAAAACTTGATAAGATATTTTATTACACTCGCTCAGAAATCCCATTATGATAGTAACTCCCCTGCTTGCTGGAGAAATTGTGGAAATCAAAATGCAAACCATTATCATATTTTCTGGGAATGACCCGTTATCAAAGTGGGATACATAATGCCCTACAAGGCATCTTTAAATGTAAAATACCCTTAGAAAGTAAGACCATATATTTTGGGTATATACCTCAAGAATAGTTGAAAAGAGATAAATATTTAATGAATGTACTGCTGGTGCCTGGTAAAAAGACCCTTACCAGGAAATGGTTGTTTCAGGCGAGCCCAACTTTAAATGTATGGATGGAAATTACAATGGATATTTACAAAATGGAGAAGATAACAGCATCTGTTAATCATAAGTTGGAACAATTGTATTCATACTGGAAAAATGGTTTAACTACATAACACCTTAAAGGCCTGATTTTATTCTCACAAGTCAATGAATATGTTGTAAGAAAAAATCACTCCCTACTCTGTACATCGTTTTCTCCTTTCGATTGTTTTCTTTCCTCTCCTTTCTATAAGTGTATACCTCAGATAAGTATTATGTGGAGATTTGTGACAAATATATGATATATATGTACAGTATCTGAAGTACATCTAATGGAAATGTTTGATGAAATTCAATTTAAAAAAACTACAAAAAGAAGGAAAAATAGAGGGCCATGTGATAGGGAAATTCTACAGTTGGACAGCACAACATTGTGGGCTGAAGGGCCTGTCATGTGCTGTAGATTTCTATGTTTCTATGAATGTGAGCAGTATACAGAATAAGGCAGATGAATAGTTGCTGATTAGCAGGTATCATGATGTAGGCATCACTGAATCATGGCTGAAAGATTATAACTGGGAACTTAATGTCTAAGGATACACGTATCGAAAAGATAGGCAGGAAGGCAGAGGGAGCACATTGCTCTTGATAAAAAAATGAAATCAAATCATTAGAAAAATGTGACATAGGGTCAGAAAGTATTGAATTATTGTGGATAGAGCTAAGGAACCACAAGGGTAAAAAGACCCTGCTGGGAGTTATATACAGACTCCCAAACAGTAGTCAGGATGTGGCCAATAAATTACAATGGGAGATAGAAAATCCATGCTGATAGGGCAATGTTACAATGGTCATGGGGGACTTCAATATTCAGGTAGATTAGTAAAATCAGGTTGGTGCTGGATTACAGGAGGGGGAATTTCTAGAGTGCCTATGAGATGGCTTTTTAGAGCAGCTTGTGGCTGAGCCCACTGGGGGATCAGCTATTCTGCATTGGATGTTGTGGAATGAATCAGAATTGATCAGAGACCTTAAGATAAAATATTCCTTAGGGGCAAGTGATCAAGAATTCACCTTGAAATCTGAGAAGGGGAAGCTAACGTCAGATGTATCAATATTACAGCTGAGTAAAGTGAATTACAGAGACGTGAGAGAGGAGTTGGCTGGAATTGATTGGAAAAGAACACTAGCAGGGATGACAGCAGAGCAGCAATGGCTGGAATTTCCTGAAGCAATTTGGAAGGCACAGGACATATACATCTCAAAGAGGAAGTATTCCAAAGGAAAGATGACATAATGTAGCTAACAAGAGAAGTCAAAGCCAACATAAAAGCCAAAGAGAGGGCATATAATAAAACAAAAATTAATGGGAAGTTAGAGGAATGGGAAGCTTTCAAATACCAACAAAAAGGCAACTAAAAAGTCATTAAGGTAAAGATGGAATACAAAATTAAGCTGGCCAAAAATATTTAAGAGAATACCAAAGGTTTCTTCAGGATACATAAAGTGTAAAAGAGAGGAGAGAGTGGATATTGGATCACTGGAAATGATGCTGGAGAGGTAGTAATGGGGAACAATGAAATGGCGGATTCAAGCATTTCAAGGTTCTGGAAAACTGGAGAATTGCAAATGTCACTCTACTCTTCAAGAAGGGAGAGAGGCAGAAAAAAGGAAACTGTATGCCAGTTAGTCTGACCTCAGTAGTTGGGAAGATGTTTGAGTCGAGTGCAGGGCTACTGTAGGAAACTTTGTCACATGGTGTGAGCAGAATTATCTGCAGCTTAATGTGAAAAAGACTAAGGAGCTGGTAGTAGACCTGAGGAGAGCTAAGGCGCTGGTGACCCCTGTTTTCATCCAGGGGGTCAGTGTGGACATGGTGGAGGATTACAAATACCTGGGGATACAAATTGACAATAAACTGGACTGGTCAAAGAACACTGAGGCTGTCTACAAGAAGGGTCAGAGCCGTCTCTATTTCCTGAGGAGACTGAGGTCCTTTAACATCTGCCGGACGATGCTAAGGATGTTCTACGAGTCTGTGGTGGCCAGTGCTATCATGTTTGCTGTTGTGTGCTGGGGCAGCAGGCTGAGGGTAGCAGACACCAACAGAATCAACAAACTTATTCGTAAGGCCAGTGATATTATGGGGATGGAACTGGACTCTCTCACGGTGGTGTCTGAAAAGAGGATGCTGTCTAAATTGCATGCCATCTTGGTCAATATCTCCCATCCACTACATAATGTACTGGGTGGGCACAGGAGTACATTCAGCCAGGGACTCATTCCTCCAAGATGCAGCACAGAACGTCATAGGAAGTCGTTCCTGCCTGTGGCCATCAAACTTTACAACTCCTCCCTTGGACGGTCAGACACCCTGTGCCGATAGGCTGGTCCTGGACTTATTTCATAATTTACTGGCATAATTTTACATATTACTATTTAACTATTTATGGTTCTATTGCTATTTCTATTACTATTTATTATTTATGGTGCAACTGTAACAAGAACCAATTTCCCCCATGGGATCAATAAAGTATGACTATGACTATTAAGGTTGAGGTCTCAGGGTACTTGGAAGCACATGATAAAATATAGTCAATGTGGTTTACTCAAGGGAAACTCTTGCCTGACAGATCTGTTGGAATTCTTTGAAGAAATAACACACAGAATAGACAAAGGAGATTCGGTTAATGTTGTGTACTTGGATTTTCAGAAGGCCTTTGACAAGGTGCCAGACATGAGAGTGCTTAACAAGCTATGAAGCCATGGCATGACAGCAAGGATACAATAGATATCTTGTTTGGCAAAGACCATTGCAGTGTTTCCATGCTGTATGACCTGAATGAATGATATTTACATTGCCTATAAAAAGTATTCACCCCCCCCCCCGGAAATTTTCATGTTTTATTGTTTTACAACATTGAATCACAGTGGATTTAATTTGGCTTTTTTGACACTGATCAACAGAAAAAGACTCTTTCGTACCAAAGTGAAAACAGATCTCTACAAAGTAATCTAAATTAATTACAAATATAAAACATAAAATAATTGATTGCATAAGTATTCATCCCCCTTTAATATGACACACCAAGTCATCACTGGTGCAGCCAAACATAATGAGTTAAATGGAGACCTATGTGCAGTCAATGTGTTTCAATTGATTGTAGTAAAAGGTACGCCTGTATCTGGAAAGTCCAACTGCTGGTGAGTCAGTATCCTGGCAAAAACTACACCATGAGGACAAAAGAACACTCTAAACAACTCTGCGAAAAGGTTTTTGAAATGCTCAAGTCAGGAGATGGATACAAGAAAATTTCCAAGTTAATGAATATTCCTTGGCGTACAGTTAAGTCAATCATTAAGAGATGGAAAGAATATGGCACAGCTGTAAATCTGCCGAGAGCAGGTTGTCCTCAAAACCTGAGTGACCCTGCAAGAAGGGGATTTGTGAGGAAGGCCACCAAGAGACCTATGACAACTCTGGAGGAGTTGCAAGCTTCAATTGCTGAGATGGGAGAGACTGCGCATACAACAACTGTTGCCCAGGTGCTTCACCAGTCTCAGCTTTATGGGAGGGTGGTAAAGGGAAAGCCTCTGTTGAAAAAACCCACATGAAATCTCAGCTAGAGTTTGCCAGAAGACATGTAGGAGACTCTGAAGTCAGCTGGGACCAAAATTGAACTTTTTTGGCCATTGGACTGAACACCATGTTTGGCATAAGCCAAACACTGCACATCATCAAAAACACACCATCCCTACCATGAAGCACGGTGGTGGCTGCATCATGCTGTGGGGATGCTTCACTGCAGCAGACCCTGGAAGCCTTGTGAAGGTAGAGGGTAAAATGAATGCAGCAGAATACAGGGAAACCCTAGAGGAAAACCTGATGCAGTCTGCAAGAGAACTGTAACTTGGAAGAAAATTTGTTTTGCAGCAAGACAATGACCCCAAGCATAAAGCCAAAGCTACACAGGAATAGCTTAAAAACAACAAAGTTAATGTCCTGGAGTGGCCAAGTCAGAATCAAGATCTCAATCCAATTTAGTTTGTGGCTGGATTTGAAAGGGGCTGTTCACTCACGGTCCCCAAGCAATCCGACAGAGCTTGAGCCATTTTGTGAAGAAGAATGGGGAAAAATTGCAGTGTCGAGATGTGCAAAGCTGATAGAGACCTATCCACACAGACTCAAGACTGTATTGCTGACAAAGGTGCATCTTCTAAATACTGACTTGAAGGAGGTGAATACTTGTGCAATCAATTATTTTGTGTTTTTTATTTGGAATTAATTTAGATCACTTTGTAGAGATTTGTTTTCACTCTGACATGAAAGAGTCTTTTTCTGTTGATCAGTGTCAAAGAAGCCAAATTAAATCCACTGTGATTCAATGTTGTAAGACAATAAAAAACATGAAAACTTCCAAGAGGGGTGAATACTTTTTATAGGCACTGTATATATTGGATATAGTTCAGGGAATATTTACCAGATGATCCCGGGAGTGGATAAATTGTCTTACAAGGAAAGGTTGGACAGATATCTGCTGGAGTTCAGAAGAGAGAAAGAACTTAAATTTTATTATATTTTATTAATTTATGTTAACATCTTGTTTTTGTGCTGTGTGTAGTATATGCTTTGTGGGTGCTCTGTGGTCTGGAGGTTGTTTGGTTGTATATGTGTATAGACAGATGATACTAGACTTGAACTTCACTGAAATGTAAGATCTTGAGGGACTCTGTGGTGGATACAGACTATGTGTGTTTCACAGAAATTTACAGCACATTACAGGCCCTTTGGCCCACAACGTTGTGCTGACCATGTAACCTATTCTAGAGACTACCTAGAATTTCCCTAGCTCAGTTTTCTTCTGAGGGAGGACCTGCAACTACCAACATTATTTAAAGTAAGGACAGTCATTTATTTCAGAGGCAAATCAAAACTCTTTCTCTAAAGATTCTGGAACTCTTCCTCAAAGGATGTGTTGAATATGAGGCATGGTAAGATAAAACTCCACCATGGACAGTCTCAAGCCTGGCAGCGAAAGGAGCAGGTTTGGGCATGGGGCCTGCAGCTCTATCCCTAAAAGCTAAGAGCTATAAAAGCTTTAAAGACCCTATCCTTGGGAGAGGAAGGTTCCCAGTAAGGGTGATGGGCTTAAGGGGGATGGTTAGAGAGAATTTTGTGATGTAAGGACTGAATGGTTTCTGAAGGTAGACTTGAAAATGGATTTGAGTTTACAATCAGGTATACAGGCTCCTAGTTCATGTCTCAGAAAGAGATTTCCAGAACCACGAGAGAAAATTATTTTCCTCATCTTTACTCGTCTGTAAGATTAGGGGGATTAGAGAGTTTTATCACATTTAAACACTATTTAGAAGTGCTCTTTACTAGAACAGGAATAACCTAGTGCTGAAAATTAGGTTCAGGCTGAGCAGTTTTCTTGCAACTCATGTAGACACTTTGGCCTAAATGACTTCCTCAATTCTCTCTGACTCAGTGTCTAACCCAATGTCCTTAGCCTGAGAGGGCCTGATAGGTCCGTAGGGAGGAGAATTCACTCTGATTCTAATCCCTGCTGTCCTTGACCTGAAAGTATTCAGGCCTGGGAAATTGACAGAATTATTTAAAATATCTGAGCATGTGTCACATTTGTGAGAGCCTGTGACTGTATTGTCTCTGACTGCAAGGATGTGATTGATCTCACCGAGCTAGTCCAGCTGTGTTGCACAGCAGCTCCCTGATGTCACTTGGGCTGCAATAGCGGCTGAAAAGCACCTGTTGAAACAAAAGAGCAGAGAAAGGAAGAAAACATTAAGGCCAGGCTGTGTAGTAGATGATAACACAGGATACGGGCAGAGAAGGAAGGATGAAAGGAACCTTGCTTATCACGTGAGGTGGTGTATCTAGTCAACCAGATATGGGAAGCGTATGTAAGCTATAGGAACCTAAAATCAAACAGAGCACTTGAGGTGGCTTTGTGAATAACGTAGAAGATTACCCAAGGAAACAAGAGGATAGATACTCAGTGGCCACTTAACTGTGTATTTCTTGTACCTAATAAAATGGCCCTTGAGTATATGCTTATGGTCTTCTACTGTGGGCCATCCACTTTAAGGTTTGACGTGCTGTGCATTCAAAGATGCTCTTCTGCACACCTCTGTTGTAACACGTGGTTAGTTGAGTTACTGTCACCTTCCAGCCAGCTTTTTTTAACAAAACTACAAAAGTTTATTCACTCAATAAAACACAAAGTGCAAACATCAAGACAGTGAACAAATTCAAACAGCCAATTCCCTGGGGGAGCCCACCGTTCCTGGAAATCCCCCACTGTACCCATTGTGATTTGCGTACTCCCTCTCCGAAGACACCCGGACATGGAAGTATTCTCAGAAGAGGAGCAGACAGTTGGCCTTGACTGTTTGTTACCTGGACCCATGAATGGCCATCTTGGTCAGGCCCAGGAGCAAGCCCAACAGTAGATCCTACGAGTGACCTGCCCTTTTCCATACTGGGTGCACTTATATCAGGAGTGTGATGCTGAAGTGTATTCAGAAACTGAGGAGCAGCCCCTTCAGATATTCAGACAGGAGCTGCAACCTCTTACACTCCATATCTGGCCATTCTGCTCTGACCTCTCTCACTAACAACGGATTTTTGTCTACAGAACTGCTGCTCACAGGATTTTTTTTTCCACTATTCTCCTTGGTACCTTGGCAATTGTAGGGGTGACTTACAGTGGACTAAAATGCTTGAGTGTATAGACATTAAAAAGAGGATTTGCTGATGCTTTTGAAAGCTACTAAGTTAGATAAGTCGCTGGGACCAGACAGGTGAGATATACCCCAGGCTACTGTGGGAAGTGAGGGAGGAAATTTCTCAGCCTCTGGTGATGATCTTTGCATCATCAACAGAGACAGAAGTACTGGAGGATTAGAGGGCTGCAAATGTTGTTCCCTTGTTCAAGAAAGGGAGTAGAGATAACCCAGGAAATTATAGACCAGTGAGTCTTTCTTCAGTGGTGGGCAAGTTGTTGGCGAAGATCCTGAAATGCAGGATTTAATGAGCATTTGGAGAGGTATAATATGATTTGGGATAGTCAGCATGTCTTTGTCAAGGGCAGGTCATGCCTTACAAGACTGATTAAATTCTTTGAGGATGTGACTAAACACATTGATGAAGGTAGGGCAGTGGATGTAGTGTATATGGATTTCAGTAAGGCATTTGATAAGGTTCTCCATGCAAGGCTCATTCAGAAAGTAAGAAGGCATGGGATCCAAGGAGACCTTGCTTTGTCGATCCAGAATTGGCTTGCCATGGAAGGCAAAGGGTGGTTGTAGATGGTTTGTATTCTGCATGGAGGCTGGTGACCAGTGGTGTGCCTCAGGGATCCTTTCTGGGACCCTTACTCTGTGATTTTATAGATGACCTGGAAGAGGAATTAGAGGGTGGCTTAGTAAATTTGCTGATGACACAAAAGTTGGGGGTGTTGTGGATAGTTTGGAGGGTTGTCAGAGGCTACAGAGGGACATCGATAGGATGCAGAACTGGGCTGAGAAGTGGCAGATGGAATTCAACCCAGCGTGAAGTGGTTCATTTCGGTAGGTCAAATTTGAAGACAGAATATAATATTAATAGTAAGACTCATGGCTGTGTGGAAGATCAGCGAGATCTTGGGATCCGTGTCCATAGGACACTCAAATCTGCTGCACAGGTTGGCAGTGTTGTTAAGAAGGTGCATGGTGTGTTGGCATTCATCAACTGTGGAACCGACTTCAAGAGCCAGGAGGTAATGTTACAACTATATAAGATCTTAGTCAGATCCCACTTGAAGTACTGTGTTCATTACTGGTCACCGAACTACAGGAAGGATGTGGATACTAAAGGGAGAGTGCAGAGGAGGTTTACAAGGATGTTGCCTGGATTGGGGGGTGTACCTTATGAGAATAGATTGAGTGAACATGGCCTTTTCTCTTTGGAGCAACGGAGTATGAGAGGTGACCTGATAGAGGTGTATAATATGATAAGAGGGCATTGATCATGTGGATAGCCAGAGGCTTTTTCCCAGGTCTGAAATAGCTAACAGGAGGGGGCATAGTTTTAAGGTGCTTGGAAGTAGGTACAAGGGGGATGTCTGAGGTAAGTTTTTCACACAGAGAGTGGTGGGTGCATGGAATGCCTTGCCAGCAACAGTTGTAGAGGCAGATACAATTGAGTCTTTTAAGAGACTCTTAGATAGATACTTGGAGCTTAGAAAAATAGAGGGCTATGCAGTTGGGAGCTTCTAGGTAGTTTCTAGAGTAGGTTACATGGTTGGCACAACATTGTGGGCCGAAGGGCCTGTAATGTGCTGTAGATTTCTATTTTCTATGTTCTATGTTCTGTAATCTCTAGAGATTGTTATGAATGAAAATCCTAGGAGATCTAGCACCAACAATCATTTCATTATCAAAATACTTCGATCACATTCTCTTCATTCTAATACACACACAGCTCCAGTTGGCCAATCAACTTTGCAGATGACATGACATTAATGGCCTTATTTTCAACAATGCCGAGGCAGCCTGCAGAGGAGAAGTCAACACCCGACACAATAGTGCCAAGAAACCAACCTCTCTCTCAATGTTGAAAAAAACAAAGGAGTTGATAGTGGATTACAGGAGGAATGGAGACAGACTAGTCCCTTATTGACATCAGTGGGACTGTAGTTGACAGACGTGCGTAGTTTCAAGTTCCTCAGGAAACACATCACCGAGGATCTTAAAAACGCAAACAGGAATTCTGCAGATGCTGGAAATTCAAGCAACACACATCAAAGTTGCTGGTGAACGCAGCAGGCCAGGCAGCATCTCTAGGAAGAGGTACAGTCAACGTTTCAGGCCAAGACCCTTCGTCAGGACTAACTGAAGGAAGAGTTAGTAAGAGATTTGAAAGTGAGAGGGGGAGAGGGAGATCCAAAATGATAGGAGAAGACAGGAGGGGGAGGGATGGAGCCAAGAGCTGGACAGGTGATTGGCAAAGGGGATTTGAGAGGATCATGGGACAGGAGGTCCGGGGAGAAAGACAAGGGGGGGGGGGAACCAGAGGACAGGCAAGGGGTACAGTCAGAGGGACATAGGGAGAAAAAGGAGAGTGAGAGAAAGAATCTTACCGAGGATCTTACCTGGACTGTACATACCAGCTATGTGGTGAAAAAGCACAACAGCCCCTCTTTCACCTCAGAAGGCTGAGGAAATTCATCATGAGCCCCCAGATCCTCAGGGCTTTCTACAGGGGCACCATCGAGAGCATCCTGACTGGCTGTGTCATTGCCTGGTATGGGAACTGCACTACCCTCAATCGCAAGGCACTGTAGAGAGTGGTGCAGACAGCACAGCACTTCTGTGAATGTGAATTTTCCACTGTTCAGGACATTTACAGCAGCAGGTGCTTGAAAAGGGTCCGAAGGATCATTAGAGAATCCAGCTACCCCAAACACAAACTGTTCCAGCTGATACCGTCTGGCAAATGGTACCACAGCATTAAGACCATAAAATACAAGAGCAGAAGCAGGCCATTTGGCCCATTGAGTCTGCTCTGCCATTCAATCATGGGCTGATACAATTCTTCCAGTCTCCCCTCTCCCTTGCCTTCTCCCATACCCTTTGATGCCCCGGCTACTCAAGAATCTATCTATCTCTGCCTTAAATACACTCAATGACTTGGCCTCCACAGCCGCTCCTGGCAACAAATTCCACAGATCTACCACCCTCTGACTAAAGTAATTTCTCTGCATCTCTGTTCTAAATGGGCATCCTTTAATGCTGAAGTCATGGCCTCTTGTCCTAGAACCCTATACCATGGGAAATAACTTTGCCATAACTAATCTGTTCAGGCCTTTCAACATTTAGAATGTTTCTATGAGATTCCCCCCTCATTCTGCAGAACTCCAGGGAATACAGCCCAAGAGCTGCCAGACGTTCTTCATAGGGTAACCCTTTCAGTCCTGGAATCGTTCTCGTGAATCTTCTCTGAACCCTCTCCAATGTCAGTATATCCTTTCTAAAATAAGGAGCCCAAAACTGCACACAATACCCAAGTGTGGTCTCACGAGTGTCTTATAGAGCCTCAACATCACATCCCTGCTCTTATATTCTATACCTCTAGAAATGAATGCCAACTTTGCACTTGCCTTCTTCACCACTGACTCAGCCTGGAGGTTAACCTTTAGGGTGTCCTGCACAAAGACTCCCAAGTCCCTTTGCATCTCTGCATTTTGAATTCTCTCCCCATCTAAATAATAGTCTGCCCGTTTATTTCTTCCACCAAAGTGCATGACTGTACACTTTCCAACATTGTATTTCATTTGCCACTTCTTTACCCATTCCCCTAAACTAAGTCTCTCTGCAGGCTCTCTGTTTCCTCAACACTACCTGCTCCTCCACCTATCTTTGTATCATCGGCAAATTTAGCCACAAATCCATTAATACCGTAGTCCAAATCATTGACATACATCGTAAAAAGCAGTGGTCGCAACACCGACCCCTGTCCACTGGTAACCAGCAGCCAGCCAGAGTAGGATCCCTTTATTCCCACTTTCTGTTTTCTGCTGACCAGCCAATCCTCCACCCATGCTAGTAACTCCCCTGTAACTCCATGGGCTCTTACTTTGCTAAGCAGCCTCATGTGCAGCATTTTGTTAAAGGCCTTCTGAAAATCCAAGTACACGACATTGCAGTAGGTTTGTCAGGCAATATTCCCCTTTCAAGAAACCATGCTGGCTTTGGCCAATCTTGTCATGTGCCTCCAGATACTCTGTAATCTCATCCTTAACAATCGATTCCAACAACTTCCCAACCACTGATGTCAGGCTAACAGGTCTATAGTTTTTTTTCTGCTGCCTCCCACCCTTCTTAAAGAGCGAAGTAACATTTACAATTTTCCAGTCATCTGGTTCAATGCCCGAATCTATCAATTCTTGAAGATCATCATTAATGCCTCTGCAATCTCTCCAGCTACTTCTTTCAGAACTCAAGGGTGCATTCCATCAGGTCCAGGAGATTTATCCACCCTCAGACTATTAAGCTTCCTGATCACCTTCTCAGGTGTAATTTTCACTGCACAAACTTCACTTCTCTGACACTCTTGAATGTCTGGTATACTGCAGACGTGTTCCACTGTGAAGACTGATGCAAAATATGCATTCAGTTCCTCTGCCATCTGTGCATCTCTCATTACAGTATCTCCAGCGTCATTTTCTATTGGTCTTGTATCTACCCTCAACTCTCTTTTACCCTTCATATACTTAAAAAAAAGCTTTTAGTATCTTCTTTGATACTAGTCGCCAGCTTCCTTTCATAATTCATCTTTTCCTTCCTAATGACCTTCTTTGTTTCCTTCTGCAAGTTTTTAAAAGCTCCCCAATCCTCTATCTTCCCATTAGTTCTGGCTTCCTTGGATGCCCTCTCTTTTGCTTGTACTTTGGCTCTGACTTCATTTGTCAGCCACGGTAGCGTCCTTCTTCCCTTTGAAAATTTCTTCTTATTTGGAATATATCTGTCTTTCACTTCTCTCATTTTCAGCAGAAACTCCAGCCACTGCTGCTCTGCTGTCCTTCCTGAAAATGTCGCTTTCCAGTCAACTTCGGCCAATTCCCCTCTCATGCCATTGTAATTTCCTTTATTTCACTCAAATACCGACACATTGGATTTTATTTCTTCCCTTTCAAATTTCAATGTCAATTCGATTATATTGTGATCATTGTTCCCTAAGTGTTCCTTAACTTTGAGCTCTCTTATCACCTCCGGATCATTGCACAACATCCACTCCAGCACAGCCGATTCCCTAGTGGACTCAACAACAAGCTGTTCTAAAAAGCCATCCCTTAGACATTCTACAAATTCTCTCTCTTGAGGCCCAGTACTGGCCTGGTTTTCCCAATCCACTTTCATGTTGAAATCCCCAACGATTATCATGACAATGCCTTTCTGACACGCCTTTTCTATCTCCTGCTGTAATTTGTAATCCACATCCCGGCTGCTGTTTGGAGGCCTGTATACAACTGCCATTAGGGTCCTTTTACCCTGACCATTTCTTAACTCAGCCCATAGAAACTGTACACCTTCCGATCCTGTGTCATCTCTTTGTAATTATTTAATATTATTTCTTTTACACAGAGCCATACCACCCCCTCTGCCTACTAACCTATCTTTCCGATACACCGTTTATCCTTGGACATTCAGCTCCCAATGGCAGCCATCCTTTAGCCAAGATTCAGAGATGGCCACAATGTCATATTTGCCAATCTGTAGCTGAATTTCAAGATTGTCCATTTTATTCCTTATGTTGCATGTATTCAAATATAACACTCTCAGTCCTTTGTTGCTTTCTGTTTTAATTGCACCATGCCTCTAATGCCCTGTAACTCGTGCCACTGGCTGTGATTAAGCCTTATCTCCTGCCCATTCTTTCTATCATCTCTGTTGCACGCTATCTTTGATATATTTCTGTTTTCCCCTTCCTTAGTCCTATCACTCTGGTTCCTATTCCCCTGCCAAATTAATTTAAACCCTCCCTAACAGCTCTATTAAATGTGCCCGGTAGGATATTGGACCCCTTTGGGTTCAGGTGTAACCTGTCCTTTTATTGTAGGTCGTACCTCCCCCAGAAGAGGCCCCAATGATCCAGGAATCTGAAGCCTGCCCCCTACACCAGTCTCTCAGTCACACATTAATATGCCTGATCATGCTATTCTTGCACTCGTTAGCACGTGGCACAGGCAGCAATCCTGAGATTATTACCCTAGAGGTCCTGCTATTCAGCTTCCTACCCAACTCCCTGAATTCTCCCTTCAGGACTTCCTCCCTTTTTCTACCTATGTTTTTGGTACCAATGTGTACCAAGACTTCTGGCTGTTCACCCTCTCCCTTCAAAATACTCTATACCCGATCTGAGACATCCTGTACCCTGGCACCTGGGATGCAACGCACCATGTAGGTATCTCTATCAGGCTGACAGAACCTCCTGTCTGTTCTCCTCACTATGGAATCCCCTATCACTACCACAGTCCTCATCTTCCTCTTTCCCTTCTGCACCACGGAACCAGGCTCAGTGCCAGAGACCCGATCGCTTGCTACCGGATATATCTATCCCGCACCTTTCTCAGTTTTTCCAGAAACTCACGCCATTGCTGCTCTGCTGTCATTCCTGCCAGCATCTCCTTCCATTTCACTTTGGTCAACTCCTCTCTCATACCACTGTAATTTCCCTTACTCCACTGAAACACTGTTCCATCAGACTTTACTTTCTCTCTATCAAATTTCAAGTTAAACTCAACCATATTGTGATCACTGCCTCCCAAAGATTCTTTTACCTTAAGCTCCTTAATCACCTCTGGTTCAGTATGTAACATCCAATCCAGTATAACTGAATCCCTAGTAGGCTCAATGACAAACTGCTCTAAAAAGCCATCTCGCAGGCATTCAACAATCTCACTCTCTTGGGATCAATTTCCAAACTGATTTTCCCAATCGACCTGCATGTTGAAATCTCCCATGACTATTATAACATTGCCTTTTCCATTTCCTGTTGCAATCTGTGTTCCACACCCCAGCTACTGTTGAGAAGCCTGTATATAGCTGCCAACGGTGCCCTTTTACCCTACAAGGTCTTTTAAACCTATGTCACTACTTTCTACTGATTTGATGCCATTCTTTACCAGCAGAGGCAAGCCACCCCCTCTGCCTACCTTCCTGTCCCTCTGATATAATGTATAATCTTGGACATTCAGCTCCCAACTACAACTATCCTTCAGCCACGACTCAGTGATTTAGAATCTCAGTTTGTGGACCAGACCTATCTTTTTCCTTATTTACTTTGAAACTAATGGCATTGTGATTGCTAGATACGAAGTGTTCCCCTACCAAACTTGTCACCTGCCCTGTCTCAATCCCTAATAGTAGATCAGGTGTTGCACACAATCTCGTTGGAACTTCTACGTACTGATGAACTAAACTTTCCTGAATACATCTGACAAACTCCATCCTATCCAGTCCTGTGATACAGCAAAGGGTTGTCCCTCTTCAGCCCACAATATTGTGCTGAACCAATTAAATTAGTTATGAAATGTCCAACTGAATTAATCCCTTCTGCCTATACAATATCCACATATTTCCATTTCCCTCACATTCACGTGCCTATCTAAACATCTCTTAAAGGTCCCCAATGTTTCTCCCCTGCCACTATCTGAGAGAGCTCATTCCAGGCACCTACCACTCTGTGTAAGAAAACTTTACAACTCCACCTTCAATATGTGCTCTCTGGTATCAGACATTTCAACCCTGGGAAAAGATACTGTCTAACTACTCTATCTCTGCTTCTCATAATCTTATAAACCTCTATCAGATCTCCCATCAGTATCCACCGCTCCAGAGAACATAGCCCAAGTTTGTTCAATCTCTCATTGTAGCACATGCCCTCTAATCCAGACAGCATCCTGGTCAACCTCTTCTGCACCCTCTCCAAAGCCTCGACATCCTTCCTGTAATGGGGTGACCGGACTGTATGCAAAACTCCAGATGCAGCCTAACTAGAGTTTATGAAGTTGCAACATAACTTCCTGACTTTTGAATGCAAAGCCTCGACTAATAAAGAAAAGCCTATCATAAGCCTTCTTAACCACCTTATCAACCTGTGTAGCCACTTTCATGGAGCTTGAACTTGGACCCCAACAGTGTACTGTTTCTTTACATTTGGCCTACTGAGGTGAAATGCCTCACATTTATCTGGGTTAAACATCTGCCATTTCTCCACCCATATCTGCAACTGATGTATATCCCACTGTATTCTTTACCAGTCTTCTATACTATCCACAACACCACCAATAATATCATCTGCAAACTTACTAACCCACCCATCTACATTCACAACCCACCCAGGTCATTCATGAACAGCTGAGGTCCGAGTACAGATCCCAGTGGAACACCTCTCATCACAGACCTCCAGCTCAAAAAAGTCCCTTGGATTACTACCCTCTGTCTTCTGTGGCAAGCCAGTTCTGAATGTAAGTGGCCAATTCACCATGGATCCCATGCATTGGAATCTGGATGAGCCTCCCATGAGGGACCTAGACAACTTTATTAGACCTATATGCTTTATTAAAATCTCACGGATGTACTGTATATGGTGACATATATGCACTTTGATAATACATATACTTTGAACTTTAAAATCTATGAGGACAACACCCACAGCTCTACCTTCATCAATTATCCTCATCACTTCATCAAAAAACTCCATAAGACTATAAGACCATAAAACATAGGACCAGCATTAGGCCATTCAGTCCATTGAGTCTGTTCCGCCATTCCATTATGGTTGATTCAAGATCCCAGATCCCACTCAATCCCATACACCTGCCTACTCGCCATATCCTTTGATGCCCTGACTGATCAGGAAACAATCAACTTCAATCTTAATTACACCCTCGGACTTGGCCTCCACTGCAGTTTGTATAAATGGCAGACGGAGTTTAATACAGACAAGTGTGAGGTATTGCACTTTGGAAGGACAAACCAAGGTAGAACATACAGGGTAAATGGTAAGGAACTGAGGAGTGCAGTAGAACAGAGGGATCTGGGAATACAGATACAAAATTCCCTAAAAGTGGCGTCACAGGTAGATAGGGTCGTAAAGAGAGCTTTTGGTACCTTGGCCTTTATTAATCAAAGTATTGAGTATAAGAGCTGGAATGTTATGATGAGGTTGTATAAGGCATTGGTGAGGCCGAATCTCGAGTATTGTGTTCAGTTTTGATCACCAAATTACAGGAAGGATATTAATAGGGTTGAAAGAGGGCAGAGAAGGTTTACAAGGATGTTGCTGAGATTTGAGAAACTCAGTTACAGAGAAAGGTTGAATAGGTTAGGACTTTATTCCCTGGAGTGTAGAAGAATGAGGGGAGATTTGATAGAGGTATATAAAATTATGATGGGTATAAATAGAGTGAATGCAAGCAGACTTTTTCCACTGAGACAAGGGGAGAAAAAAACCAGAGGACATGGGTTAAGGGTGAGGGGGGGAAAAGTTTAAAGGGAACATTAGGGGGGGCTTCTTCACACAGAGAGTGGTGGGAGTATGGAATGAGCTGCCAGACGAGGTGGTAAATACTGGTTCTTTTTTAACATTTAAGAATAAATTGGACAGATACATGGATGGGAGGTGTATGGAGGGATATGGTCCGTGTGCAGGTCAGTGGGACTAGGCAGAAAATGGTTCGGCACAGCCAAGAAGGGCCAAAAGGCCTGTTTCTGTGCTGTAGTTTTTCTATGGTTTCTATTATCACACCAGCATCATTTTTCAATATCAATGCTGACTTCCCATTTACTCTATATATAGTTGAAAAATCTTTGTTATCCTGCTTTATATTATTGGCTAGTTTGCCCTCATATTTCATTTTTTCCTTTCTTATAGTTTTTATAGTTGCCCTTTGTTGGATTTTAAAAGCTTCCCTATCATCCAACTTCCCACTCATTTTTGCTACCTTAATGCCCTTTCCTTGGCACTTATGCAGTCCTTACTTTCCTTGTCAGCCATGGTTGCCGACCCCTGCCATTTGAGAACTTGTTCCTCTATGGGACATATCTATCTGCACCTTATGAACTATTCCCCAAAATTTCAGCCATCCCTGCTCTGCCATCATCTCTGCCAATATCCCTCTCCAATCCACCAGGGCGAGCTTTTCTCTCATGCCTCTGTAATTCCCTTTATTCCATTGTGATAATGATACATGTATCATTGGATACATCTTGGATCTTGGATAGATCTTGGATCTTTTCCTTCGATACATTGACGACTACATTGGTGCTGCTTCCTGCATCCATGCTGAGCTCGTCAATTTCATCAACTTTACTTCAAACTTCCACCCAGCCCTCAAATTCACTTGGTCTATCTCGGACACTTCTCTCCCCTTTCTCAATCTCTCGGTCTCCATCTCTGGAGACAGACTGTCCACTGACATCTTCTACAACCCCAATGACTCTCATAACTACCTCAACTATACCTCTTCCCACCCCGCCACATGCAAAAATGCCATTCCCTATTCCCAGTTCCTCTGTCTCTGCTGCATCTGCTCCCAGGATGAGGCTTTCCGTTCCAGGACATCTCAAATGTCCTCTTTCTTTAAGGATCGTGGTTTCCCTTCTACGGTGATCAATGATGCCCTCACCCGCATCTCCTCCATTTCCCGCTCTTCGACCCTCACCCCATCTTCCCGCCACCACAACAGGGACAGAGTTCCCCTTGTCCTCACCTACCACCCCACCAGCCTCTGGATCCAGCACATTATCCTCGGCAACTTCCGCCACTTTCAACAGGACCCCACCACTAAGCACATCTTTCCCTCTCCACCCCTCTCCGCTTTCCGCAGGGATCGATCCCTCCGCGACTCACTTATCCGCACGTCCATCCCCATGGATCTCCCACCCAGCACTTATCCCTGTAAGCGTAAGTGCTACACCTGTCCCTACACCTCCTCTCTTGCCACCATTCAGGGCCCCAAACAGTCCTTCCAGGTGAGGCAACACTTCACTTGTGAGTCTGTTGGGGTCATCTATTGCATCCGGTGCTCCCGGTATGGCCTCCTCTACATCAGTGAAACCCGACGCAGATTGGGGGACCGCTTCATCGAGCACCTCCGCTCCATCCGCCACAACAAACAGGATCTCCCGGTAGCCACACACTTCAACTCTGCTTCCCACTCCCATTCGGATATGTCCGTACATGGCTTCCTCTACTGCCATGATGAGGCTAAACTCAGGTTGGAGGAGCAACACCTCATATACCGTCTAGGTAGTCTCCAGCCCCTTGGTATGAACACAGAATTCTCCAACTTCCGGTAATTCCCTCCCCCTCCCTTCATTTATCCCTATTTCACATCACCTCCGTCATAGTTCCGCCTCCTACTACTGCACATTATTTCCTGCCAATCACCTCCCTGCTTCCCCTCCCCCACCCCTTTGTCTTTCAAATTACTGTTTTTTTCAACTACCAGCATTCTTCAAACCCTCCCCAAAGTTCTTCCTTCAGTTCTGACGAAGGGTTTCGGCCTGAAACGTCGACTAATCTTTTCAACTGATGCTGACTGACCTGCTGAGTTCCTCCAGCGCATTGTGAGTGTTTCTTTGGGATCTCTTCTGGGAGAGGTATAGAACATAGAACATAGAACATAGAATAGTACAGCACATTACAGGCCCTTCGGCCCACAATGTTGTGCCGATCCTCAAACCCTGCCTCCCATATAAACCCCCACCTTAAATTCCTCCATATACCTGTCTAGTAGTCTCTTAAACTTCACGAGTGTATCTGCCTCCAACGCTGACTCAGGCAGTGCATTCCATGCACCAACCACTCTCTGAGTAAAAAACCTTCCTCTAATATCCCCCTTGAACTTCCCACCCCTTACCTTAAAGCCATGTCCTCTTGTATTGAGCAGTGGTGCCCTGGGGAAGAGGCGCTGGCTATCCACTCTATCTATTCCCCTTATTATCTTGTACACCTCTATCATGTCTCCTTTCATCCCCCTTCTCTCCAAAGAGTAAAGCCCTAGCTCCCTTAAACTCTGATCATAATGCATACTCTCTAAACCAGGCAGCATCCTGTTAAGTCTCACACTTTCCAATGCTTCCACATCCTTCCTATAGTGAGGCGACCAGAACTGGACACAGTACTCCAATTGTGGCCTAAACAGAGTTTTATAGAGCTGCATCATTACATTGCGACTCCTAAATTCTATCCCTCGACTTATGAAAGCTAACACCCCATAAGCTTTCTTAACTACCCTATCTACCTGTGAGGCAACTTTCAGGGAACTGTGGACATGTACCCCCAGATCCCTCTGCTCCTCCACACTACCAAGTATTCTGCCATTTACTTTGTACTCTGCCTTGGAGTTTGTCCTTCCAAAGTGTACCACCTCACACTTTTCTGGGTTGAACTCCATCTGCCACTTCTCAGCCCACTTCTGCATCCTATCAATGTCTCTCTGCAATCTTTGACAATCCTCTACACTATCTACAACACCACCAACCGTTGTGTCGTCTGCAAACTTGCCAACCCACCATTCTACCCCGACATCCAGGTCATTAATAAAAATCACGAAAAGTGGAGGTCCCAGAACAGATCCTTGTGGGGCACCACTAGTCACAATCTTCCAATCTGAATGTACTCCCTCCACCACGACCATCTGCCTTCTGCAGGCAAGCCAATTCTGGATCCACCTGGCCAAACTTCTGTGGATCCCATGCCTTCTGACTTTCTGAATAAGCCTGCCGTGTGGAACCTTGTCAAGTGCCTTACTAAAATCCATATAGATCACATCCACTGCACTACCCTCATCTATATGCCTGGTCACCTCCTCAAAGAACTCTATCAGGCTTGTTAGACACAATCTGCCCTTCACAAAGCCATGCTGACTGTCCCTGATCAGACCATGATTCTCTAAATGCCTATAGATCCTATCTCTAAGAATCTTTTCCAACAGCTTTCCCACCACAGACGTAAAGCTCACTGGTCTATAATTCCCTGAGCTATCCCTACTACATTGTTTGAACAAGGGGACAACATTCACCTCTCTCCAATCCTCCGGTACCATGCCCGTGGACAACGAGGACATAAAGATCCTAGCCAGAGGCTCAGCAATCTCTTCCCTTGCCTCATGGAGCAGCCTGGGGAATATTAGGTCAGGCCCCGGAGACTTATCCATCCTAATGTATTTTAACAACTCCAACACCTCCTTTCCCTTAATATCAACATGCTCCAGAACATCAACCTCACTCATATTGTCCTCACCATCATCAAGTTCCCTCTCATTGGTGAATACTGAAGAGAAGTATTCATTGAGGACCTCGCTCACTTCCACAGCCTCCAGGCACATCTTCCCACCTTTATCTTTAATCGGTCCTACCTTCACTCCTGTCATCCTTTTGTTCTTCACATAATTGAAGAATGCCTTGGGGTTTTCCTTTACCCTACTCGCCAAGGCCTTCTCATGCCCCCTTCTTGCTCTTCTCAGCCCCTTCTTAGCTCCTTTCTTGCTTCCCTATATTCCTCAATAGACCCATCTGATTCCTGCTTCCTAAACCTCATGTATGCTGCCTTCTTCCACCTGACTAGATTTTCCACCTCACTTTTCACCCATGGCTCCTTCACCCTACCATTCTTTATCTTCCTCACCGGGACAAATTTATCCCTAACATCCCGCAAGAGATCTCTAAACATCGACCACATGTCTATAGTACATTTCCCTGCAAAAACATCATCCCAATTCACACCCGCAAGTTCTAGCCTTATAGCCTCATAATTTGCCCTTCCCCTATTAAAAATTGTCCTGTCCTCTCTGATTCTATCCTTTTCCATGATAATGCTAAAGGCCAGGGAGTGGTGGTCACTGTCCCCCAGATGCTCACCCACTGAGAGATCTGTGACCTGACCCGGTTCGTTACCTGGTACTAGATCTAGTATGGCATTCCTCCTAGTTGGCCTGTCCACATACTGTGACAGGAGTTCGTCCTGGACACACTTAACAAACTCTGCCCCATCTAAACCCTTGGATCTAATCAGGTGCCAATCAATATTAGGGAATATTAAGTCACCCATGATAACAACCCTGTTATTTTTGCACCTTTCCAAAATCTGCCTCCCAATCTGCTCCTCTGTATCTCTGCTGCTACCAGGGGGCCTATAGAATACCCCTAATAGAGTAACTCCTCCCTTCCTGTTCCTGACTTCTACTCATACTGACTCAAAAGATGATCCTGCTACATTACCCACCCTTTCTGCAGCTATAATGGTATCCCTGACCAGTAATGCCACCCCCTCTCCCCTCCCCCCCCATCCCTTTTAAAGCAGTGAAATCCAGGAATATTGAGAATCCATTCCTGCCAGTGCCAGCCAAGTCTCTGTAATGGCCACTACATCATAATTCCATGTATGCAAGCTCTCAGTTCATTACCTTTGTTCCTGATGCTTCTTGCATTGAGGTACACACACTTCAGCTCTTCTGCCTTACTACCTTTACACCATTTATTCTGCTTCTCTTTCCTCAAAGCCTCTCTATATGTTAGATCTGGCTTTACTTCATGCACTTCTTTCACTGCTGTATCGCTCCGGGTCCCATCCCCCTTGCAAATTAGTTTAAACCCTCCCGAACCATGCTCTGTATGATCTGTTCAAAAGTGATGGGTTGCACCTGAACCTTAGGGGAACAGATATTCCTGTGGGCAGGTTTGTTAGAGAAGTTGGGGAAGGTTTAAATTAATTTGGCAGAGTGAAGGGACTCAGGATAGGATGGATGGTAAAAAATGCATAGATAGTGTGTAGTCAGACTGCCAGAAAGTGCAGGCAGGTGATGGGACATGAATGTAGCCAGCAGGGTGAGTATCAGTGCATGAGGGATGCAGAATCAAAAAGGGTAGCAAATTCAGTATTCAAAGTGTTATATCTCATTGCACGGTGTGTAAGAAATAATGTGGGTGATCTTGTTGCACTATTACAATGATGTTGTGCCCATCACTGAATCGTGGCTGAAGGATGGTTGTAATTGGGAGGTAAATACCCAAGCTTACACGTTGTATCGGAGGGATAGGAAGGTCAGCAGAGGGGTGGCAGGGGAAAAGGGGAAAAGAATGGCATCAAATCAGTAGAAAGATGTGACATAGGATGGGAAGATGTTGAATCCTTGTGAGTTGAGTTAAGAAACTGCAATGGTAAAAGGACCTTGAAGGCAATTACATACAGGCCTCCCAAAAACAGCTGGGATGTGGACCACAGATTATAACAGGAAATAGAAAAAGCATGTCAAAAGGGCAATGTTATGACAGTCATGAAAGATTACAGTATGCAGGTTGATTAGGAAAATTAGGCTGGAAATGGATCTCAAGAGAGTGAGTTTGTTGGATGCCTGTGACATAGATTTTTTAGAGCAGTTTGTCATTGAGACCACTAGGGGATTAACTATACTGGATTGGGTATTACGTAATGAACCAGAGGTGATTAGGGAACTTAAGGTAAAAGAACCCTTAGGAGGCAGTGATCACAATATGATTGAGTTCAACTTGAAATTTGATAGGGGGAAAGTAAAGTCTGATGTAGCAGTATTTCAGTGGAGTAAAGGAAATTACATTGGTATGAGTGAGAAGTTAGCCAAAGTAAATTGGATGAAGATGCTGGCAGGGATGACAGCAGACTAGCAAAGGTGTGAATAATGAGGAAAGGTACATGATAGATGTATTCCAAAAACAAAGAAATACTCAAATGACAAAATAGTACAACTTTGGCTGACAAGCCAAGTCAAAGCTAATTGATAAGTAAAAGTGAGGGCATATAACAAAGCAAATGTAATGCCTTAGGAAAGAGTTCATGGCTGATGTAATGGTTTCTCTGTGGCTGCAGTGTTTGGGTTATGACTAGAGATAACGGGGGCTGTGGAATGTGTACTGGCCAATGATGGGAGGTGTTTTTCTTTCTTATGAGAGAAGGGATTTTGTGGTCTTTTGTCAGCTAGAGATGAAGAGAGAAGCCGCGAGTGGAGAGAGTTGGTAGACCACAGGACAGAGTGGACTTGGAGCGAGGGTCCGGGAATTGCCGATGCTTGAAGGAGGTTGATGGAGAAGAAATGGACAGACAACTATGAGGTCCACCATGCACGTTAGTCTGTTTCATTAAAATGGGCCCTTTTTCTTTTCGTTTTCTTTACTAACCCTATCATCAGACCAAGAATTATAAAGCTCAATCGTTTAATTACATATAGTGTACTGTCTGATATTTTGTGGTAAGGATTTTTAACCAGGCAACACATCATGCAGCATCCACACAAACAAGATTACTCAAGTCTGGCTGTCTTCCCCTGGACAAACACATGCTGGCCGAACCTGAGTGTTACACAAAGATTAGCGGGAAGACAGAGGATTGGGAAGCTTTTACCAGCCTACCGAGAGCAACAAGAAGAGTCATTAGGAAGGAAAAGATGACATATGAAAGCAAGCTAGCAAACTGTATCAAAGTAGACAATAAAAGCCTTTTCAAGTATGTAAAAAATAAAAGAGGGATGAGAGTGGATTATAGGACCGCTAGAAATTTAGGCTGGAGAAAGAATAATGGGGGCCAAGAGATGGCAGATGAACTAAATGTGTTTGGAAGTAGGTACAGAGGAGATGTCAGGGGTAAGTTTTTTTTAAAAACGCAGAGAGTGGTGAGTGTGTGGAATGGGCTGCCGGCGGCAGTGGTGGAGGCAGAAACGGTAGGGTCTTTTAAGAGACTCCTGGATGGGTACGTGGAGCTTAGAAAAATAGAGGGTAAGTTCTAAGGTAGGGACATGTTTGGAACAGCATTATGGGCCAAAGGTCCTGTATTGTGTTGTATGTTTTCTATGTTTCTGTGTTTCTAAGTGAGTATTTTGCACCAATCTTCACGGTGGAAGACGCTAGCAGTGTGTCAGATGTTGAAGGGTGTGAGGGAAGAGAAGTGAGTGCAGTTACTATTACAGGAGAGAAGGTGCTCAAAAAACTGAAAGATTTAAGGGTACATAAGTCACCCCGGACCAGATGAACTTCACCCCAGATTTCTGAAAGGGGTAGCAGTAGAAATTGAGGAGATGTCAGTAAGGATCTTTCAAGAATCATTGGAAGCTGGCATGATGCCAGGGGACTGGAAAATTGCAAATGTCACTCCACTCTTTAAGAAAGGAAGAAGGCAGCAGAAAGGAAATTATAGACCAGTTAGCCTGAAATCAATGCAGGAGTCAATTGTAAAGGATGAGGTGATGGAGTACTTGGTGACACAGGACAAGATAGGACAAGTCAGCATGGTTGCCTTCAGGGAAAATCCTTCCTGATGAACTTGTTGGAATTCTTTGAGGAGATTACGAGTAGGATAGATAAAGGGAATGCAGTGGATGTTACATATTTGGACTTTCAGAAGGCCTTTGACAAGGTGTCACACATGAGGCTGCTTACCAAGTTAAGAGTCCATGGTATTACAAGTAAGTTACTAACACAGTCAGAGCATTGGCTGATTGGTAGGAGGCAGCGAGTAGGAATAAAAGGATCCTTTCCTGGTTGGCTGCCAGTGGCTAGTGGTGTTCCACGGGGGTCAGTGTTGTGATCAATTCTTTTTATGTTGTATATAAATGATATAGATGATGGAACAGATGGCTTTGTTGTCATGTTTGCAGATGGTACAAAGATTGGTGGAGGGGCAGATAGTGTTGAGCAAGCAAGTAGGCTGCAGAAGGACTTAAACAGATTAGTAGAATGGGCGTAGAACATAGAAATTTACTGCACATTACTGTAGATTATGATGGCAGAATATAGCATTAATGGTAAGACTATTGGCAGTGTGGAGGATCAGAAGGATCTTGGGGTCCGAGTCCATGGGACACTCAAAGCTGCTAAGCAGGTTGACTCTGTGGTTAAGAAGGCAATACGGTGCATTGGCCTTCAACAATCGTGGGATTGAGTTTAAGAGCTGAGAGGTAACATTGTAGCTATATAGGACCCTGGTCAAACCCCACCTGAAGTACTGTGCTCAATTCTGGTCGCTTCACTATAGGATGGACATAGAAACCATAGAAAGGGAGCAGAGGAGATTTACAAGGATGTTGCCTGTATTGGGGAGCATGCCTTATGAGAATAGACATAGACATAGGCATAGAATAGTACAGCACAGTACAGGCCCTTCGGCCCACAATGTTGTGCCGACCCTCAAACCCTGCCTCCCATATAAGCCCCCACCTTAAATTCCTCTATATACCTGTCTAGTAGTCTCTTAAACTTCACTAGTGTATCTGCCTCCAACGTTGACTCAGGCAGTGCATTCCACGCACCAACCACTCTCTGAGTAAAAAACCTTCCTCTAATATCCCCCTTGAACTTCCCACCCCTGATCTTAAAGCCATGTCCTCTTGTATTGAGCAGTGGTGCCTGGGGGAAGAGGCGCTGCCTATCCACTCTATCTATTCCTCTTATTATCTTGTACACCTCTATCATGTCTCCTCTCATCCTCCTTCTCTCCAAAGAGTAAAGCCCTAGCTCCCTTAATCTCATAGGTTGAGTGAACTTGGACTTTTCTCCTTGGAGCGATGGAGGATGAGAGGTGACCTGATAGAGGTGTATAAGATGATGAGAGGCATTGATTATTTGGATAGTCAGAGGCTTTTCCCCAGGGCTGAAATGGCTAGCATGAGAGGGCATAGTTTTAAGGTGCTTGGAAGTAGGTACAGTGGAGATGTCAGGGGTAAGTTTTTTTTAAAAAACGCAGAGAGCGGTGAGTGCGTAGAATTGGCTGTTGGCAGCGGTGGTGGAGGCAGGAACGATAAGGTCTTTTAAGAGACTCCTGGATGGCTACATGGAGCTTAGAAAAATAGAGGGCTATGGGTAAAGCCTAGGTGGTTCTAAGGTAGGGACATGTTCAGCACAGCTTTGTGGGCCAAAGGGCCTGTATTGTGCCGTATGTTTTCTATGTTTCTATTGCTTTGGAAACTGCCTAGAAGTACCCTAATGCATAGCCTTCTATTTTCCTAAGCTCCTTGTGTCGATCTAAGAGTCTCTTAAAAGACACTAGTATATCTGACTCCACTACTGTCGCCAGCAGTGCATTCCATGCACCCACCATTCTGTGTGAGAAACTTACCTCTGACATCCCTTCTGTATGTACTTCCAAGCATTTTAAAACTATGCCCCCTTGTGTTAGCCATTGCAGCCCTGGGAAAAAGCCTCTGGCTATCTGCATGATCAATGACTCTCAACATCTTATACACCTGTATCAGGTCACCTGGGGAACCTTATCAAATTCCTTACTGAAATCCATATACACGACATCCACTCCTCTACCTTCATCAGTGTGTATTTTTACATCCTCAAAGAATTTAATCAGGTTCGTAAGGCATGACCTGTCCTTGACAAAGCCATGCTGACTATTCCTAATCAGATGATGACTCTCCGAATATTCATAAATCCTGTCTCTCAGGATCTTCTCCAACAACTTGCCCACCACTGAAGAAAGACTCACTGTTCTATAATTTCTTGGGTTATCTCTACTCCCTTTCTTGAACAAGGGAACAACATTTGCAACCCTCCAGTCCTCCAGTACTTCTCTGTCCTTCTTGATGATGCAAAGATCATTGCCAGAGGCTCAGCAATCTCCTCCCTTGATCTCATAGTAGCCTGGGGTATATCTCATTCAGTCCCGTTGACTTATCTAACTTAATATTTTTCAAAAGCTCCAGCATATCCTCTTTCTTAATGACTCTATGCTCAAGTATTTCATTCCAGTGTAAGTCATCCCCACAGCTGCCAAAGTCCTTTTCCCTGGTCAATGCTGAAGCAAAGTATCCTTTAAGTACCTCTGCTACCTCCTCCAATTCCATGCACAAGTTTCCACATTGCACCTGATTGGTCCTACTCTCTCACAGCTCATCCTCTTGCTCTTCGCATACTTGTAGAATATCTTATGCTTTTCCTTCTCGCCAAGGCCTTCCCATGGCCCCTTCTAACTCTCCTAATTTCATTCTTAAGCTCTTTCCTGACAACTTTGTAATTTTTTAGACCTCTAACAGTACCTAGTTTCTTGAACCTTTCGTAAGCTTTTCTTTTCTTCTTAACTGGATTTTCTACATAGTTTGTACACCATAGTTCTTTTACTCTACCATCCTTTCCCTGCCTCAGTGGAACATGCCTATGGAGAACACTGTGCAAATATTCCCTGAACATTTGCCACATTTTTCCCGTGCATTTCCCTGAGAACATCTGCTCCCAATTTATGCTCCTAAGTTCCTGCCTAATAGCATCATATTTCCACTTACCCCAATTAAATGTTTTCCCAAATTTCTTGCTCCTATCCCTCTCCAGCACTATGGTAAAGGAGATAGAGTTGTGATCACTACCTCCAAAATGCTCTCTCACTGAGAGATCTGACATCTGACAAGGTTCATTTCCCAATACCCAATCAAGTACAGCTTCTCCTCTAATGGGCTTATCTACATATTGTGTCAGGAAACCTTCTTGAACAAACCCAACAAACTCCGCCCCATCTAAACCCCTTGCTGCAAGGAGATGCCAGTCAATATTAGGGAAGTTAAAATCACCTATCACAACAACCCTATTATTATTGCACCGTTCCAGAATCTGCCTCCCTATCTGCTCCTCAATGTCTCTGTTACTATTGGGAGGTCTATAAAAACACCTGGTAGAGTTATTGCCCTCTTCCTGTTTCTAACTTTCACCCACATTGACTCAGTAGATAAACCCTCCATGATTTTCTCCTTTACTGCAGCCATGACACTATCCCCATTAACAATGCCATGCTCCTACCTCTTTTGCCTCCCTCCTTGTCCTTTTTGAAACATCTGAAGTCTGGCGCAACATCATAGTTCCACGTATTGATCCATGCTCCAAGTTCGTCAAGAGAGTGGCAATGAAGTACAATGTTGGAAAATGCATTGTCATACAATTTGGTAGTAGAAATAAACGTGCAGATTGTTTTCTAATTGGCGAGAAAGTCTAAAAATCTGAGATGCAATTGGACCTGGGAGTCCTTGTGCAGAACACAAGTAGAGCCAGTGGTGAGGAAGGCAAATGCAATGTTAGCATTCGTTTCAAGAGATCTAGAATACAAGATCAGGGATGTGATGCTGAGGCTCTGTTAGGCACTGGTGAGGCCTCACCTTGAGTTTTGTTAACAGTTTTGGGCTCCTTATCCAATAAAAGATGTGCTGGCATTGGAGAAGGTTCAGAGGAGGTTCACAAGGAGGTTCTGGAAATGAAAGGATTATCATACAAAGAATATTTGATAGCCTTGGGTCTGTACTCACTGGAATTTAGAAGGATGAGGGGAGATCGTATTGAAACATTTCAAATGTTGAAAGGCCTAGACAGAGCAGATGTGAAAAGGATGTTTCCCATGGTGGGGGAGTCTCGGACCAAAGGGTACAGCCTCAGGATAGAAACATAGAAAATAGGTGCAGGAGTAGGCCATTTGGCCCTTCGAGCCTGCACCGCCATTTGGTATGATCATGGCTGATCATCCGACTCAGAACCCTGTACCTGCCTTCTGTCCATACCCCCTGATCCCTTTAGCCACAAGGGCCATATCTAACTCCCTCTTAAATATAGGCAATGAACTGGCCTCAACTGTTTCCTGTGGCAGAAAATTCCACAGATTCACCACTCTCTGTGTGAAGAAGTTTTTCCTAATCTCGGTCCGAAAAGGCTTCCCCTTTATCCTCAAACTGTGACCCCTCATTCTGGATTTCCCCAACATCGGGAACAATCTTCCTGCATTTAGCCTGTCCAATCCCTTTAGAATTTTATACGTTTCAATCAGATCCCCTCTCAATCTTCTAAATTCCAGAGAGTATAAGCCTAGTCGATCCAGTCTTTCACTGTATGAAAGTCCTGCCATCTCAGGAATCAATCTGGTAAACCTTCTTTGTACTCCCTCTATGGCAAGAATGTCTTTCCTCAGATTAGGGGACCAAAACTGCACACAATACTCCAGGTGTGGTCTCACCAAGGCCCTGTACAACTGCAGTAGTACCTCCCTGCTCCTGTACTCGAATCCTCTTGCTGTGAATGCCAGCATACCATTCGTCTTTTTCACCGCCTGCTGTACCTGCATGCCCACTTTCAATGACTGGTGTACAATGACACCCAGATCTTGTTGCACCTTCCCTTTTCCTAATCGGCCACCATTCAGATAATAACCTGTTTTCCTGTTCTTGCCAACAAAGTGGATAACCTCACATTTATCCACATTAACTTGCATCTGCCATGAATTTGCCCACTCACCAAACCTATCCAAGTAACCCTGCATCCTCTTAGCACCCTCCTCCCAGCTAACACTGCCTCCCAGCTTCGTGTCATCCGCAAACTTGGAGATGCTGCATTTAATTCCCTCGTCTAAGTCATTAATATATATTGCAAAAATACTGGGGTCCCAGCACTGAGCCTTGCGGTACCCCACTAGTCACTGCCTGCCATTCTGAAAAGGTCTCATTTATTCCCACTCTTTGCTTCCCGTCTACCAACCAATTCTCTATCCACATCAATACCATACCCCCAATACCGTGTGCTTTAAGTTTGCACCCTAATCTCCTGTGTGGGACTTTGTCAAAAGCCTTTTCAAAATCCAAATATACCACATCCACTGGTTCTCCCCTATCCACTCTACTAGTTACATCCTCAAAAAATTCTATGAGATTCATCAGACATGATTTTCCTTTCACAAATCCATGCTGACTTTGTCCGATGATTTCACCGCTTTCCAAGTGTGCTGTTATCACATCTTCGATAACTGACTCTAGCATTTTCCCCACCACCAATGTCAGGCTTACTGGTCTATAATTCCCCGGTTTCTCTCTCCCTCCTTTTTTAAAAAGTGGGGTTACATTAGCCAATCCTCAGGAACTAATCCAGAATCTAAAGAGCTTTGAAAAATTATCACTAATGCATCCACTATTTCTTGGGCTACTTCCTTAAGCACTCTGGGATGCAGACCATCTGGCCCTGGGGATTTATCTGCCTTTAATCCCTTCAATTTACCTAACACCACTTCCCTACTAACATGTATTTCCCTCAGTTCCTCCATCTCACTAGACCCTTGGTCCCCTACTATTTCCGGAAGATTATTTATGTCCTCCTTAGTGAAGACAGAACCAAAGTAGTTATTCAGTTGGTCTGCCATGTCCTTGTTCCCCATGATAAATTCACCTGTTTCTGTCTGTAGGGGACCTCCATTTGTCTTAACCGTTCTTTTTCTTTTCACATATCTATAAAAGCTTTTACAGTCAGTTTTTACATTCCCTGCCAGCTTTCTCTCATAATCTTTTTTCCCTTTCCTAATTAAGCCCTTTGTCCTCTTCTGCTGGACTCTGAATTTCTCCCAGTCCTCAGATGAGCCGCTTTTTCTGGCTAATTTGTATGTTTCTTCTTTGGAATTGATACTATCCCTAATTTCTCTTGTCAGCCACGGGTGCACTACCTTCCCTGGTTTATTCTTTTGCCAAACTGGGATGAACAGTTGTTGTAGGTCATCCATGCGATCGTTAAATGCTTGCTATTGCATATCCACCGTCAATCCTTTAAGTATCATTAGCCAGTCTATCTTAGCTAATTAACGTTTCATACCTTCAAAGTTACCCTTCTTTAAGTTCATTTAGAGGAGTGAATATTTCAAACAGAGATGCGGAGAAATTTCTTTAGCCAGAGGGTGATGAATTTCTGCAATTTATTACCACAGGCAACTGTGGAGGCCAGGTTGTTGGGTGTATTTAAGGCAGAGCTTGATAGGTTCCTGACTGGACATGGCATCAAAGGTTATGGGATGAAGGCCAGGGAGTGGGACTGAGGAGGGGATGAAAAAGATCAGCCATGATTGAATGGCAGTGCAGGTTTGTTTTTTTTTTTTGCATTGGCCTGCGTGCGTGCGAGTCTGTTCGTGTGCGTGCGCATCTGCGTGTCTGTGCGTGCATCCGTGATGATGTCTTTTTCATGGCTTTTACAAGGCGTGGAGCGAGAGAGAGAGACTCTGTGGCGCGCCACTCCTCACACAGACATTTTTGCAGTATTTTCCTTCTATTTTACAAGGTTGAGTTGTGATCCCGACACTCAACCCGGCACGGATGGAAAACGTACTCGGGAGCGGACCTGACTAATTTTGAACCCGGGAACCTCCGCCGATGTCGTTGTGCCAACAGCCGGCCCGGCAGTGCAGATTTGATGGGACAAATGGCCTAATTCTGGCCCTATGTCTTATGGTCATATGGTCTTATGTGACTTATGCTTCTCTCTCTGAAATTGCAGTATGAATTCAATCATTTTATGATCACTTTCTCCTGAGGGTTCCTTTACAATAAGCCTCCTAATTAAGATCTGAGTTATTACACACCACCAAATCTAAGATAGTCTTTCCTTTTTTAGCTATTCTACAAAGCCATTTTGTAAGCATTCAACAAATTCCCTCTCTTGCTATCGAACACCAACCTGATTTTCCCAATCCTTCACACCTCTGACACTCAACACAGGAGCACCTCAGGGCTGTGTACTAAGTCCCCTCCTTTACTTCCTGTATACCCATGATGGCGTCGCCACCTACAGCTCTAATGTTCTAATTAAATTTTCCAACACTACATTGATCGGCCTAATCTCAATCAATAACGAGGTGGTCTACAGGGAAGAAGTCATCTCTCTGACACAGTGGTGTCAAAAAAACAACACACTCTCAATGTTACAAAAACAAAGGAGCTGGTTGTGGATGACAGGAGGGATGGAGACAGGCTATTGACATCAATGGATCTGGGATTGAGAGGGTACACAGCTTTAAGTTCCTCAGCAGCCACATCACTGAGGACCTCACGTGGTCTGTACACACCAGCTGTGTGGTGAAAAAGGCATAACAGCGCCTCTTTCATCTCAGACGGTTGAGGAAGTTTGGTATGGGCCCCCAAATCCTAAGGATTTTCTACAGGGGGCATAATTGAGAGCATCCTGACTGGCTGCATCACTGCCTGGTATGGGAACTGTACCTCCCTTAATCATAGGATTCTGCAGAGAGTGATGCGGACAGCCCAGCGCATCTGTTGTTGTGAACTTCCCATGATTCAGAACATTTACAAAGAGGTGTGAACAAAGGGCTCAAAGGTTCATTGGGGACCTGAGTCACCCCAACCACAATCTATTGCAGCTGCTATCATTTGGGAAATGGTACCGCAGCATAAAAGCCAGGACCAACAGGCTCTGGGACAGCTTCTTCCACCAGACCATCAGACTGATGAACTCACACTGATTTGAGTGTATTTCCATGTTACATTGACTGTTCTATTTATTATAAATTATTATAAATTACTATGATTGCACATTGCACATTTAGACAGAGATGTAACATAAAGATTTATACATGTATGTGACAGATGTATGAAATAAAGTCAATTTGATTCAATTCAGTTCAATACCCTTGCATATTGAAGTCTCCCATTACAATTGTGTCATTACCCTTATTACATGCTCTTTCCAGCTCCCTTTGCAATCTCAACCCCACATCTTGGCTACTATTTGGAGGCCTTTATATGATTTCCATCATGGCTTTTTTTTATTACCCTTGCAGTTTCTTAACTGCACTCACAAATATTCAACATTCTCTGACCCTATGTCACCTCTTCCTAAAGATGTAATTGCATCTCTTACCAACAGAGCCACACCACTGCCTATGCCTTTCTGCTTGACCTTTCAATTCAAAGTATATCCTTTGATGTTAAGCTCCCAACTATGGCCTTTGTTCAGCCACGATTCAGTGATGCCCACAACGTCATACCGACCAATTTCTAATTGCGCTATGAGTTCATCCACCTTATTCTGAATGCTACATGCATTTAAATACAGCACCTTCAGTCCTGCATTCTTTGCCCTTTTGAATTTTGCCTGTGTGGAACAAATTAACTCTTTGCTCTGTCTGCATTTGTACCCAATCATTGGCTTGTCCTTCGTTACATTCATGTTACATCCATCATCTACTTGTACACTCAGTCAAGTTAGTAAGACACAACTTAACCCGTACAAATCCATGTCAGGTGTCCATAACTAGGCCATGGTTTTCCAAATGCTCATGAATCCCAACCCTGTGAATTTCCTCCAGTAACGTCCCTACCTCTGGCATGAGATTCACCAGTCTATAGTTTCCAGGATTATCCCTGGGTCCCTTCATGAATAATGGAACAACATTAGCTGCTTGACAGTCCTCTGGGACCTCGCCTGTGGTGAGAGAGGACACAAAGATATTGATCAAGGCACCAGTAATCTCATTTGATTCTCGCTTTCTAAGCTTTACATATTTTCCCTTTTTCTTTTTGACCAAATTCATCACCTCTCTCGATATCTTCTGACTGGAACATACATGTCCTGTACTCTGCGCAGTTGGTCCTTAAACACCCTCTACAAGGATGTGTGCATAACCCTCTATTTTTCTAAGCTCCATGTACCTACCTAAGAGTCTCTCTGTTACAAGGTGGGTGTTGATGGCGGACCCAAATGCAAGACACAGACACTGAAGTACTAGGAACTGGGCAATGAGTTTATCAAGAAAGCAAGAGGAGAGAGGAAGAAACAACGTTGGCCATTGACACAGGCCCTGGACGAGACTAGGATTCAGGGCCTGGTAGGACTTGGGCGAGAAGCACGGCACCCAGACGTGGAACTAGGAACAAGGAGCCTGGACTAGGAACTCGGAACTCCAGAACCAGAGTCTGGACAAGGATCCACAACCTGGGACTCGGAACCAGAGTCTTGACTCGGAACCAGAACCTGGGTCTAGGCTAGGACTCGGGACTAGGATCTTGGCAAGGACAGGACGAGGTAATCCAACACAAGATGAGGTACCCCAGCACAGGACGAGGAATCTCCAGCACTGGGCTGGGCGAAGAACCCCTGGGCTGGATGAGGCACCAGAACTAGATGAGGACATGAAGCTCAGATTTGGACAGGGCTAGAACACGGCACTTGGACTTGGTCTTGGAACACAGGAACACAGAGCCTTGGATGTGGACTGGATGCTCAGAGCCTCGGACATGGACTGGACAAGGTACTCCAGGGCAGGACGTGGCTCATGGACCAGGTTTGGCTTGGCTCTTGGACTCGGCTTGGTTAGGCTCTTGGGTACGGAGCCGGGACTCCTCCTTGGAGCGCAGGGCCAGGACCCTTTCTAGGACGCTGGGCCGGGATGACTGCTGAGGTAAACTGCCGAGGATTTAGATGGAGACAATCCAGCACAGGATGAGGAATCTCCAGCACCGGGCTGGGCGAGGCACCAGAACTAGATAAGGACAGAAAGCTCAGATTTGGACAGGGCTGGAACACAGCGCCTGGAACTTGGAACACAGAACACAGAGCCGGGACCCCTCCTTGGGAACAGGGCTTAGGGCCGGGGCTTTATACAGAGTCAGGACCCCTACTTGGGGACAGGACCGAGGGCCGGGACTCTTCTTTGACACCGCCACTAAACACAGGGACACAAAGAGACAGTTCCAAACTCAACAATAGATACATCCTTATCTTGGTGTGGCAAGGCTCCGGTCTCACTCCGGCGGTTGAACTAGGCAGCGATAAAGGCAAGGACACAGGTGAGGTTGCAGGCGAGGTAGCAGGCGAAAGTAACAGATGAAGATTACAGATGAAGATTAGTGCCGAAGTAACTGTTGAGATGAACTGCCAACGTAACTGCCAGGGATTCAGATGGGGAGGGGAAGGGAACAATCCAGCAGGAAATCCTTGGCTTGAGAGGTATGTGTCAGCCCAAAATGAGAATCAGGTTCCTCAATTAAGGCACCCAATGGTACAAGGGAAAACAGGAAAACCCAGAATAAGGAATTGACGGACCAGACCGTGAACCGGAATGCAGTCTTCACAGATCAGACCATGACACTCTCAAAAGAACCTATTGTATCTGCTTCCACCACTGTCGCTGGCAGCCCATTCCACGCACCCACCACTCTCTGTGTAAAAAACATACCCCTGACATCTCCTCTGTTCCTATTTCCCAAGCACCTTAAAGCTGTGCCCTTCATGCTAGCCATTTTGGACCCGGGGAAAGCCTCTGGCTATCCACATGATCAATGCCTCTCATCATCTTATACACCTCTATCAGGTCACCTCTCATCCTCCATCGCTCCAAGGAGAAAAAGCTGAGTTCTCACAACCTATTCTCAGAAGGCATGCTCCCCAATCCAGGTAACATCCTTGTAAATCTCCTCTGCACTCTCTCTATAGTATCCACATACTTCCTGTAGTGAGATGACCAGAACTGAACACAGTACTCCAAGTGGGGTCTGACCAACACTGTTGTTAAGCAGCTTCGAGAGTCCTATCGAGACAGAGCACAGGATCTTGCTGATCCTCTCCACTGCCAAGTGTCTTACCATTAATACCGCATTCTGCCTTCAAATTTGACCGACCAAAATGAACCACTTCACACTTATCTGGGTTGAACTCCATCTGCCACTTCTCAGCCCAGTTTTGCATCCTATTGATGTCCCGCTGTAACCTCCGACAACCCTTCACACTATCCACAACAACCCCAACCTTTGTGTCATCAGCAACCTTATTAACCCACCCTTCTTCCTCACCTACTTCCTCTTCCAGGTCATTTATAAAAGTCACAAAGAGGAGGGATCCCAGACAGATTCCTGCAGGACACCACTGGTCACCGACCTCCATGCAGAATATGAACCATCGACAACTACCCTTTGTCTTCTGTGAGCAAACTGATTCTGGATTCACAAAGCAAAGTCTCCTTGGATCCCATGCCTCATTACTTTTTGCATGAGCCTCGCATGAGGAACCTTATCAAATGCCTTACCGAAATTCACATACACTACATCCGGAGAAACCGGGGAATTATAGACCAGTAAGCCTGACATCAGTGGTGGGGAAAATGCTAGAGTCAGTTATCAAAGATGTGATAACAGCAAATTTGGAAAGCGATGAAATCATCGGACAAAGTCAGCGTGGATTTGTGAAAGGAAAATCATGTCTGACGAATCTCATAGAATTTTTTGAGGATGTAACTAGTAGAGTGGATAGGGGAGAACCAGTGGCTGTGGTATATTTGGATTTTCAAAAGGCTTTTGACAAAGTCCCACACAGGAGATTAGGGTGCAAACTTAAAGCACACGGTATTGGGGGTATGGTATTGATGTGGATAGAGAATTGGGTGGCAGACAGGAAGCAAAGAGTGAGAATAAACGGGACCTTTTCAGAATGGCAGGCAGTGACTAGTGGGGTACCGCAAAGCTCAGTGCTGGGACCCCAGTTGTTTACAATATATATTAATGACTTAGATGAGGGAATTAAATGCAGCATCTCCAAGTTTGCGGATGACACGAAGCTGGGCAGCAGTGTTAGCTGTGAGGAGGATGCTAAGAGGATGCAGGGTTACTTGGATAGGTTTGGTGAGTTGGCAAATTCATGGCAGATGCAATTTAATGTGGATAAATGTGAGGTTATCCACTTTGGTGGCAAGAACAGGAAAACAGATCATTATCTGAATGGTGGCCGATTAGGAAAAAGGGAGGTGCAACGAGACCTGGGTGTTATTGTACACCAGTCATTGAAAGTGGGCATGCAGGTACAGCAGGCGGTGAAAAAGGCGAATGGTATGCTGGCATTCATAACAAGAGGATTCGAGTACAGGAGCAGGGAGGTTCTACTGCAGTTATACAAGGCCTTGATAAGGCCACACCTGGAGTATTATGTGCAGTTTTGGTCCCCTAATCTGAGGAAAGACATTCTTGCCATAGAGAGTGCACAAAGAAGGTTCACCAGATTGATTCCTGGGATGGCAGGACTTTCATATGATGAAAGGCTGGATCGATTAGACTTATACACTCTGGAATTTAGAAGATTGAGGGGGGATCTGATTGAAACGTATAAAATTCTAAAGGGATTGGACAGGCTAGATGCAGGAAGATTGTTCCCGATGTTGGGGAAGTCCAGAACGAGGGGTCACAGTTTGAGGATAAAGGGGAAGCTTTTAGGACCAAGATGATGAAAAACTTCTTCACACAGAGAGTGGTGAATCTGTGGAATTTTCTGCCACAGGAAACAGTTGAGGCCAGTTCATTGGCTATATTTAAGAGGGAGTTAGATATGGCCCTTGTGGCTAAAGGGATCGGGGTATGGGGGGAAGGCTGATACAGGGTTCTGAGTTGGGTATCAGCCATGATCATACTGAATAGCGGTGCAGGCTCGAAGGGCTGAATGGCCTACTCCTGCACCTATTTTCTATGTTTCTATGCCCTCATGATCTTATATTTGTCCATTAGTTCAATCTCTTACATTCTAGGGAATAAATCCTTGTTTCTCCACCTCTCCTTGAAATTGAGGTCCAAGTCCAGACAACATCCTAGTAAATCTTTTATGCATTCTTTTTTTCTTTTTAATAGTTTTCCTATAATGGAGGGATTAAAATGCACACAATACTGCAAGATGTGGCCTCCCCAATATCTTGTATAACTGATCATAACCTCCAAACTCTTATACATAGTGCCCTGACTGATGAAGGCCAGCATGCCTTCCTTATCAGCCTGTCTAGAACATAGAACATAGAATAGTACAGCACAGTACAGGCCCTTCAGCCCACAATGTTGTGCCGACCCTCAAACCCTGCCTCCCATATAAGCCCCCACCTTAAATTCCTCCATATACCTGTCTAGTAGTCTCTTAAACTTCACTAGTGTATCTGCCTCCACCACTGACTCAGGCAGTGCATTCCACGCACCAACCACTCTCTGAGTAAAAAACCCTTCCTCTAATATCCCCCTTGAACTTCCCACCCCTTACCGTAAAACCATGTCCTCTTGTATTGAGCAGTGGTGCCCTGGGGAAGAGGCGCTGGCTATCCACTCTTATCTATTCCTCTTATTATCTTGTACACCTCTATCATGTCTCCTCTCATCCTCCTTCTCTCCAAAGAGTAAAGCCCTAGCTCCCTTAATCTCTGATCATAATGCATACTCTCTAAACCAGGCAGCATTCTGGTAAATCTCCTCTGTACCCTTTCCAATGTTTCCACATCCTTCCTATAGTGAGGTGACCAGAACTGGACACAGTATTCCAAGTGTGGCCTAACCACAGTTTTATAGAGCTACATCATTACATCGCGACTCTTAAACTCTATCCCTGGACTTATGAAAGCTAACACCCCATAAGCTTTCTTAACTACCCTATCCACCTGTGAGGCAACTTTCAGGGATCTGTGGACATGTACCCCCAGATCCCTCTGCTCCTTCACACTACCAAGTATCCTGCCATTTACTTTGTACTCTGCCTTGGAGTTTGTCCTTCCAAAGTGTACCACCTCACACTTCTCTGGGTTGAACTCCATCTGCCACTTCTCAGCCCTCTTCTGCATCCTATCAATGTATCTCTGCAATCTGTGACAATCCTCTACACTATCTACAACACCACCAACCTTTGTGTCATCTGCAAACTTGCCAACCCACCATTCTACCCCAACATCCAGGTCGTTAATAAAAATCATGAAAAGTAGAGGTCCCAGAACAGATCCTTGTGGGACACCACTGGTCACAATCCTCCAATCTGAATGTACTCCCTCCACTACCACCCTCTGCCTTCTGCAGCCAAGCCAATTCTGAATCTACTTGGCCAAACTTCCCTGGATCCCATGCCTTCTGACTTTCTGAACAAGCCTATCGTGTGGAACCTTGTCAAATGCCTTACTAAAATCCATATAGATCACATCCACTGCACTACCCTCATCTATGTGCCTGGTCACCTCCTCAAAGAACTCTATCAGGCTTGTTAGACACGATCTGCCTCTGGTCTCTTTGAGCCAATATCAGATGTAGTTAAACCATTAAGCTGGCTTACAACAAGTAACTTGATGTTTCAGTCATCCTCGTCCTTTAAATAATCTGATACTATTTTGTACCAATTTTCTTCAAACAGCAATGATTAAATGGTGGATCAGCCTCAATGGTCTGACAGGTCTGATTCTCTCCTGCATCTCATTCTGGTCCTACAATAGGAAGCAATGCCCTTCTGATAACGATCCCCGAAGATTAATCCCTGTCGCACTGAGTGTACACTGTAACCAGTGTTTCTACCTTTTGTATGCGTCCCTCGATGTCCAGGAAGATAGCTCTGGGCTGGTAGGCGGACGATGCAGATCCCATTGCACTGCAATGAAGTTGATGCTGAACTGCTCGCTCAGCCTCCTTTGTAGACTAGCATTTAATCTTAGCTCCTCACACTCAGCTGCTTACTCTGCTACTGACACACTGACCTGCTCTCTGCTCGCTCCTTTCTCAGACACAGCTATCCACCCGCACAATTGTTTAGCATGGTGCTCAGCTCTTGTTTCTAGCCACTCAGGATCTCCATAGCAACATACAGAAGAGACAGAAGCATCTGGTCTTAAATTCTGTAATTACCACAGTTTGAAAGGAACCCTTTAGAAATTAGAGATCATTAGTAGGATTAAGCTGACCCAGTCCTTTCAGCCCTAGAGCTAAGCAGAAGACCATGCCAAGGGTAGTCAAAAGTAAGGTGACTATTCTAAACCAAAAAGTAAAACATTGAAATGTTGGTTGTACATTATACACTTCCAGGATAGACAGAGCATGGATTAGATGGAATAAAACTCTTTCTACACTGCCACATTGAATGCTGCCAGAACAGTGTCAATACTGGTGAGATATGGTGTAATCTTCCTCCTTTCTTTCCATTCAAACATTCATAAGACATCTCCCTTTAAGACAGAGCCTTTTTCCCATGCCACCATGGAGATAAACTGCTCCCCCCACCCCATAGGACTCAGCCATTCCTGTTATGGGTGGCATATTTTTTCCATCCTTGCGTACCTTGGGAAGGTGATGGTGAGCAGGACACCAGCCTTTCACCTGTTCCTGTACCTACTGTATTTATATGATTGACCTGTTAGGTTTTAGAGTGATGGAGCTATATAGCACAGAAACAGGCCCTATGGCCCAAATTGACAAGAGGAGGCATGAGATCGAGGGAAACCGCTGTGTGGATACAGAATTGGCTTTCCCACAGAAAGCAGAGTATGGTGTATTCTGCCTGGAGGTTAGTGACCAGTAGTGTTCCAAAGGGATTTGCTCTGGGACCGCTGCTCATTGTGGTTTTTATAAAACACTTGGATGAGGAAGTGGAAGGGTGGGTTAGTAAGTTTACAGATAACACAAATGTTGGTGGTATTATGAATAGCATAGAAGGTTGTCATAGTTTATAACAGGATATTGACAGGATGCAGAGCTGGGCTGAGAAATGGCAGACGTTGGTTGCAATTCTGGTTGTGAGGTAATGTTGCAGTTCTATAAAACCTGGTTATACCACACTTGGAATATTGTATTCATTTCATAATGGGTAACCTCATAATAGGAAGGGTGTAGAAGTTTTAGAGAGGACAGCCAGCACCTTTTTCCCAGCACAGCAATGGTCAGTGCCCAAAGGTGGAGGGAAGTATAGGGGGGATGTCAGAGGTAGGCTTTTTACACAGAGAATGATATGTGCTGAGTTGGTGGTAGAGGCAGATACATTAGGGACACTTAAGAGAGATTTAGATAGGCACATGGATGAAAGAAAAATGGAAGGCTATGTAGGAGGGAGGGTTAGATTGATCTTGGAGTGGTTTAAAAGGTTGGCATAACATCACATGCTGAAGGGTCTGTACTGTGCTATACTGTTTTATGTTCGATGTTCATTTGTGGCAACCAAGTTGCCTAGTTTAGCTAGTCCTATTTTCCTGCATTTGCTCCATATCCCTCTAAACCTTTCCCATCCATGTAACTATTCACTTAACTGTCATAAATGTGCCTGCCTCTACCACTTCCTCTTGCAGCTCATTCCATAGACATCACTCTCTGTGTGAAAAAAATGTCCCTCAGCTCCCTTTTAACTGTTTCCTTTTTCACTTTAAAGCTATGCCCTCTAGTTTTCGATGCCTTACCCCATCAAAAAGACTGTGGCTGTGCACCTTACTGAGGTGCCTTTGATTTCTCTGGGCCTGTACTTCATGGAGTTTAGATGACTGAGGGGGGAATCTACCTGAAACCTGCTGAATACTGAAAGCCCTGGATAGAGTGGACATGGAAGAGGCTCTTTCCATTTGTGGGAGAGTCTAGGAGTCATAGAGTCATACAAAAGTACAGTACAAAATAGACCCTTTGGCCCATCTAGTCCATGCTGAAACATTTAAGCTTCCTACTCCCATCAATTTGCACCAGGTCTATAGCCTTCCATACCCCTACCATCCACGTACTTATCTAAACTTCCTTTAAGTGTTGAGATCGAGCATTCATGCACCACTTGCACTTATAGCTCATTCCACCATCACACAACCCTCTGAGTGAAGAAGTTTCCCCTCATGTTCCACTTAAATTTTTCACCTTTCACCTTTAACACATGAACTGTAGTTGTAGTCCCACCCAACCTCAGTGGAAAAAAACATGCTTGATTGACCCTACCTATACCCCTTATAATTTTGTATATACCTCTATCAAATCTCTCCTCAATCTTCTTTGTTCTTAGGAATAAAGTCCCAACCTATTCAATCTTTCCTTATAACTCAGGTCCTCCAATCCAGCAATATCTTTGTAGATATTCTCTGTACTCTTTCACCTTATTTACATCTTTTTTGTAGGTACATGAAAAAAAACTGCAGGCAATACTCCAACTTAGGCCTCACCAATAGCTTATACAACTTCAACATAACATCCTGTCTCCTGTATTCAATAATATAGAAACATAGAAAACCTACAGCACAATACAGGCACTTCATCTCACAATGCTGTGCCAAACATGTAATTACTTTAGAAATCACCTAGGGTTACCCATAGCCCTCTGTTTTTCTCAGCGCCATGTGCCTATCCAGGAGTCTCTTAAAAGACCCTATCGTATCCGCTTCCACCACCGTCGCCAGCAGCCCATTCCATGCACTCACCACTCTTTCCGTAAAAAAACTTAACCCTTGAGATCTCCTCTGTACTTATTTCAAAGCACCTTAAAACTGTGCCCTTTCGTGTTAGCCATTTCAGCCCTGGGAAAAAGTCTCTGACTATCCACATGATCATAGAACATAGATCATAAAATAGTACAGCACAGTACAGGCCCTTCGGCCCACAATGTTGTGCCGACCCTCAAACCCTGCCTCCCATATAAGCCCCCACCTTAGATTCCTCCATATACCTGTCTAGTAGTCTCCTAAACTTCACTAGTGTATCTGCCTCCACCACTGACTCAGGCAGTGCATTCTACGCACCAACCACTCTCTGAGTAAAAAACCTTCCTCTAATATCCCCCTTGAACTTCCCACCCCTTACCTTAAAGCCATGTCCTCTTGTATTGAGCAGTGGTGCACTGGAGAAGAGGCGCTGGCTATCCACTCTATCTATTCCTCTTATTATCTTGTACACCTCTATCATGTCTCCTCTCATCCTCCTTCTCTCCAAAGAGTAAAGCCCTAGCTCCCTTAATCTCTGATCATAATGCATACTCTCTAAACCAGGCAGCATTCTGGTAAATCTCCTCTGTACCCTTTCCAATGCTTCCATATCCTTCCTATAGTGAGGTGACCAGAACTGGACACAGTACTCCAAGTGTGGCTTAACCAGAGTTTTATAGAGCTACATCATTACATCGCGACTCTTAAACTCTATCCCTCGACTTATGAAAGCTAACACCCCATAAGCTTTCTTAACTACCCTATCCATCTGTGAGGCAACTTTCAGGGAACTGTGGACATGTACCCCGAGATCCCTCTGCTCCTCCATACTACCAAGTATCCTGCCATTTACTTTGTACTCTGCCTTGGAGTTTGTCCTTCCAAAGTGTACCACCTCACACTTCTCCGGGTTGAACTCCATCTGCCACTTCTCAGCCCACTTCTGCATCCTATCAATGTCTCTCTGCAATCTTTGACAATCCTCTACACTATCCACAACACCACCAACCTTTGTGTCATCTGCAAACTTGCCAACCCACCCTTCTACCCCAACATCCGGGTCGTTAATAAAAATCAAGAAAAGTAGAGGTCCCAGAACAGATCTTTGTGGGACACCACTAGTCACAATCCTCCAATCTGAATGTACTCCCTCCACCACCACCCTCTGCCTTCTGCAGGCAAGCCAATTCTGAATCCACCTGGCCAAACTTCCCTGGATCCCATGCCTTCTAATTTTCTGAATAAGCCTACCGTGTGGAACCTTGTCAAATGCCTTACTAAAATCCATATAGATCACATCCACTGCACTACCCTCATCTATATGCCTGGTCACCTCCTCAAAGAACTCTATCAGGCTTGTTAGACACGATCTGCCCTTCACAAAGCCATACTGACTGTCCCTGATCAGACCATGATTCTCTAAATGCCTATAGATCCTATCTCTAAGAATCTTTTCCAACAGCTTTCCCACCACAGATGTAAGGCTCACTGGTCTATAATTACCCGGACTATCCCTACAACGTTTTATGAACAAGGGAACAACATTCGCCTCCCTCCAATCCTCTGGTACCATTCCGCTGGACAACGAGGACATAAAGATCCTAGCCAGAGGCTCAGCAATCTCTTCTCTCTTGCCTCATGGAGCAGCCTGGGGAATATTCCATCAGGCCCCGGGGACCTATCTGTCCTAATGTATTTTAACAACTCCAACACCTCCTCTCCCTTAATATCAACATGCTCCAGAACATCAACGTCACGCATATTGTCCTCACCATCATCAAGTTCCCTCTCATTGGTGAATACCAAAGAAAAGTATTCATTGAGGACCTCGCTCACTTCCACAGCCTCCAGGCACATCTTCCCACCTTTATCTCTAATCGGTCCTACCTTCACTCCTGTCATCCTTTTTTTCTTCACATAATTGAAGAATGCCTTGGGGTTTTCCTTTACCCTACTCGCCAAGGCCTTCTCATGCCCCCTTCTTGCTCTTCTCAGCCCCTTCTTAAGCTCCTTTCTTGCTTCCCTATATTCCTCAATAGACCCATCTGAGCCTTGCTTCCTAAACCTCATGTATGCTGCCTTCTTCCACCTGACTAGATTTTCCACCTCACTTGTCACCCATGTTTCCTTCACCCTACCATTCTTTATCTTCCTCACCGGGACAAATTTATCCCTTACATCCCGCAAGAGATCTCTAAACATCGACCGCATATCCATAGTACATTTCCCTGCAAAAACATCATCCCAATTCACACCCGCAAGTTCTAGCCTTATAGCCTCATAATTTGCCTCATAATTATAAAGGCCAGGGAGCGGTGGTCACTGTCCCCCAGATGCTCACCCATTGAGAGATCTGTGACCTGACCCGGTTCATTACCTAGTACTAGATCTAGTATGGCATTCCCCCGGTCGGCCTGTCCACATACTGTGACAGGAATCCATCCTGGACACACTTAACAAACTCTGCCCCATCTAAAACCTTGGAACTAATCAGGTGCCAATCAATATTAGGGAAGTTAAAGTCACCCATGATAACAACCCTGTTATTTTTGCACCTTTCCAAAATCTGCCTCTCAATCTGCTCCTCCGTATCTCTGCTGCTACCAGTAGAGTAACTGCTCCCTTCCTGTTCCTGCTTTCCACCCATATTGACTCAAAAGAGGATCCTGCTACATTACCCACCCTTTCTGTAGCTGTAATAGTATCCCTGACCAGTAATGCCACCCCTCCTCCCCTTTTTCCGCCCTCTCTATCCCTTTTAAAGCACTGAAATCCAGGAATATTGAGAATCCATTCCTGCCCTGGTGCCAGCCACGTCTCTATAATGGCCACTACATCATAATTCCATGTATGTATCCAAGCTGTCAGTTCATCACCTTTGTTCCTGATGCTTCTTGCATTGAGGTACACACACTTCAGCCCTTCTACCTTACTGTCTTTACACCGTTTATTCTGCTTCTCTTTTCTCAAAGCCTCTCTGTATGTTAGATCTGGCTTTACTCCATGCACTTCTTTCACTGCTCTATCGCTCTGGGTCCCATCTCCCTTGCAGATTAGTTTAAACCCTCCCTCAATGCCGTTCATCATCTATACTCCTCTATTAGGTCACCTCTTATCCTCCGTCGCTCCGAGGAGAAAAGGCCAAGTTCACTCAACCTATTCTCTTAAGGCATGCTCCCCAATCTGAGAAACATCCTTGTAAATCTCCTCTGCACCCTTTCTATAGTTTCCACATCCTTCTTGTAGTGAGGTGAGCAGAAATGAGCACAGTATTCCACGTGGGGTCTGATCAGGGTCTTATACAGCTGTAACATAACTTCTCGGCTCTTGAACTCAATCCCACGGTTGATGAAGGCCAATGCACCGTATGCCTTCTTAACCACACAGTCAATCTGTGCAGCAGCTTTGAGTGTCCGATGGACACAAACCCCAAGATCCGTCTGATCCTCCACATAGCCAAGAGTCTTACCATTAATACTATATTCTGCCATCATATTTGACCTACCAAAATGAATCACCTCACACCTATCTGGGTTGAACTCCATCTGCCATTTCTCAATGTCCTGCTGTAACCTTTGACAGCCCTCCACATAATCAACAACACCCCCAACCTTTGTGTCATCAGCAAATTTACTAACCCATCCCTCTACTTCCGCATCCAGATCATTTATAAAAATCACAAAGAGAAGGGGTCCTGGAACAGATCCCTAAGGCACACCACTGGTCATCGACCTCTGTGCAGAATGTGACCCATCTACAACCACTCTTTGCCTTCTGTGGGCAAGCCAGTTCTGGATCCACAAAGCAATGTCCCCTTGGATCCCATGCCTCCTTATTTTCTCAATAAGCCTTGCATAGGGTACCTTATTAAATGCCTTGCTGAAATCCATATACACTACATCCACTGCTCTACCTTCATCAATGTGTTTAGTCACACCCTCAGAAAATTCAATCAGGCTCGTAAGGCACGATCTGCCTTTGACAAAGCTATGCTGACTATTCCTAATCGTATTATGCCTCTCCAAATGTTCATAAATCCTGCCTCTCAGGATCTTCTCCATCAACTTACCAACCACTGAAGGAAGACTCACTGGTCTATAATTTCCTGGGCTATCTCTGCTCCCTTTCCTGAATAAGGGAACATCTGCAACCTTCCCCCGGAACTTCCCCTGTCCCCATTGATGATGCAAAGATCATTGTCAGAGGCTCAACAATCTCCTCCCTCGCCTCCCGCAGTAGCCTGGGGTATATCTAGTCTGGTCCCAGTGACTTATCCAACTTGATAAGTCAAGTTGGATAACTTGACTTATCACACTCCAGCTCCAGCACATCTTCTTTCTTAATGTCTATATGTGCAAGCTTTTCAATCCGCTGTAAGTCATCCCTGCAATCGCCAAGATCATTTTCCGTAGAGAATACTGAAGCAAAGTATACATTAAGTACTTCCACTACCTCCTCCAGTTCCATACACACTTTTCCACCGTCACACTTGATTGGTCCTATTCGCTCACATCTTTTCGAAACATAGAAACATAGAAAATAGGTGGAGTAGGCCATTCGGCCCTTCGAGCCTGCACCGCCATTCAGTATGATCATGGCTGATCATCCAACTCAGAACCCTGTACCAGCCTTCCCTCCATACCCCCTGATCCCTTTAGCCACAAGGGCCATATCTAACTCCCTCTTAAATATAGCCAATGAACTGGCCTCAACTGTTTCCTATGGCAGAGAATTCCACAGATTCACCACTCTCTGTGTGAAGAGGTTTTTCCTCATCTCAGTCCTAAAAGGCTTCTCCTTTATCCTCAAACTGTGACCTCTTGTTCTGGACTTCCCCAACATCGGGAACAATCTTCCTGCACCTAGCCTGTCCAATCCCTTTAGGATTTTGGCCTTTATTAATGCTGGCCTTTACTAATCAGAGCATTGAGTATAGGAGTTGGGATGTAATGTTGAAATTGTATAAGGCATTGGTAAGGCCAAATTTGGAGTATTGTGTACCATTCTGTTCACTGAATTATAGGAAACATGTCAATAAAATTGAGAGAGTACAGAGGAGGTTTATGAAAATGTTGCCTGGGTTTCATCTCCTAAGTTACAGAGAAAGGTTGAACAAGTTAGGTCTTTATTCTTTGGAGCGTAGAAGATTGAGAGGGGACTTGACAGAGGTGTTTAAAATTATGAGGGGGATTGATAGAGTTGACGTGGAAAGGCTTCTTCCATTGAGAGTGGGGGAGATTCAAACAAGACGTGAGTTGAGAGTTAAAGGGCAAAAGTTTAGGGGTAACATGAGGGGGAACTTTTTTACTCAGAGAGTGGTAGCTGTGTGGAACAAGCTTCCAGCAGAAGTGGTTGAGGCAGGTTTGATGTTGTCATTTAAAGTTAAAATGGACAACTATATGCAGGAAAGGAATGGAGGGTTATGGACCAAGTGCAGGTGGGACTAGGTGAGAGTAAGAGTTCAGCACAGACTAGAAGAGCCGAGATGGCCTGTTTCCGTGCTGTAATGGCAGGCGGTGACTAGTGGGGTACCGCAAGACTCAGTGCTGGGACCCCAGTTGTTTACAATATATATTAATGACTTGGATGAGGGAATGAAATGCAGCATCTCCAAGTTTGCGGATGACACGAAGCTGGGTGGCAGTGTTAGCTGTGAGGAGGATGCTAAGAGGATGCAGGGTGACTTGGATAGGTTGGGTGAGTGGGCAAATTCATGGCAGATGCAATTTAATGTGGATAAATGTGAAGTTATCCACTTTGGTGGCAAAAATAGGAAAACAGATTATTATCTGAATGATGGCCGATTAGGAAAAGGGGAGGTGCAACGAGACCTGGCTGTCATTATACACCAGTCATTGAAAGTGGGCATGCAGGTACAGCAGGCGGTGAAAAAGGCGAATGGTATGCTGGCATTTATAGCGAGAGGATTTGAGTACAGGAGCAGGGAGGTACTACTGCAGTTGTACAAGGCCTTGGTGAGACCACACCTGGAGTATTGTGTGCAGTTTTGGTCCCCTAATCTGAGGAAAGACATCCTTGCCATAGAGGGAGTACAAAAAAGGTTCACCAGATTGATTCCTGGGATGGCAGGACTTTCATATGAAGAAAGACTGGATGAACTGGGCTTGTACTCGTTGGAATTTAGAAGATTGAGGGGGGATCTGATTGAAACGTATAAGATCCTAAAGGGATTGGACAGGCTAGATGCAGGAAGATTGTTCCCGATGTTGGGGAAGTCCAGAACGAGGGGTCACAGTTTGAGGATAAAGGGGAAGCCTTTTAGGACCGAGATTAGGAAAAACTTCTTCACACAGAGAGTGGTGAATCTGTGGAATTCTCTGCCACAGGAAACAGTTGAGGCCAGTTCATTGGCTATATTTAAGAGGGAGTTAGATATGGCCCTTGTGGCTACGGGGGTCAGGGGGTATGGAGGGAAGGCTGGGGCGGGGTTCTGAGTTGGATGATCAGCCATGATCATAATAAATGGCGGTGCAGGCTCGAAGGGCTGAATGGCCTACTCCTGCACCTATTTTCTATGTAAATTGATAGATATATGGACAGGAAGGGAGTGGAGGGTTATGGACAGAGTGCAGGTTGGTGGGACTAGGTGAGAGTAGGAGTTCGGCACAGACTAGAAGGGCCGAGATGGCCTGTTTCCGTGCTGTAATTGTTATATGGTTAATTTTATACATTTCAATAAGATCTGCCCCTCAATCTTCTAAATTCCAGCGAGTATCAGCCTAGTCGATCCAGTCTTTCATCATATGAAAGTCCTGCCATCCCAGGAATCAATCTGGTGAACCTTCTTTATACTCCCTCGATGGCAAGAATGTCTTTCCTCAGATTAGGGGACCAAAACTGCACACAATACTCCAGGTGTGGTCTCACCAAGGCCTTGTACAACTGCAGTAGTACCTCCCTGCTCCTGTACTCGAATCCTCTTGCTATGAATGCCAGCATACCATTTGTCTTTTTCACCACCTGCTGTACCTGCATGCCCACTTTCAATGACTGGTGTACAATGACACCCAGGTCTCGTTGCACCTCCCCTTTTCCTAATCAGCCACCATTCAGATAATAATCTATTTTCCTGTTTTTGCCACCAAAGTGGATAACCTCACATTTATCCACATTAAATTGCATTTGCCCACTCACCTAACCTATCCAAGTCACCCTGCATCCTCTTAGCATCCTCCTCACAGCTAACACTGCCGCCCAGCTTCGTGTCATCCGCAAACTTAGAGTTGCTGCATTTAATTCCCTCGTCTAAGTCATTAATATATATTGTAAACAACTGGGGTCCCAGCACTGAGCCTTGCAGTACCCCACTAGTCACCGCCTGCCATTCTGAAAAGGTCCCATTTATTCCCACTCTTTGCTTCCTGTCCGCCAACCAATTCTGTATCCACATCAATACCATATCCCCAATACCGTGTGCTTTAAGTTTGCACACTAATCTCCTGTGTGGGACCTTGTCAAAAGCCTTTTGAAAATCCAAATTTACTACATCCACTGGTTCTCCCCTATCCACTCTACAAGCTACATCCTCAAAAAATTCTATGAGATTCGTCGGACATGATTTTCCTTTCACAAATCCATGCTGACTCTGTCCGATGATTTCACCGCTTTCCAAATGTGCTGTTATCACATCTTTGATAACTAACTCTAGCATTTTCCCCACCACCGATGTCAGGCTTACCGGTCTATAATTCCCCAGTTTCTCTCTCGCTCCTTTTTTAAAAAGCGGGGTTACATTAGCCACCCTCCAATCCTCAGGAACTAATCCAGAATCTAAAGAGTTTTGAAAAATTATCACTAATGCATCCACTATTTCTTGGGCTACTTCCTTAAGCACTCTGGGATGCAGACCATCTGGCCCTGGGGATTTATCTGCCTTTAATCCCTTCAATTTACCTAACACCACTTCCCTACTAACATGTATTTCGCTCAGTTCCTCCACCTCACTAGACCTTTGGTCCCCTACTATTTCTGGAAGATTATTTACGTCCTCCTTAGTGAAGACAGAGCCAAAGCAGTTATTCAATTGTTCTGCCATGTCCTTGGTCCTCATGATCAATTCACCTGTTACTGACTGTAAGGGGCTTACATTTGTCTTAACCAATCTTATTCTTTTCACATATCTGTAAAAGCTTTTACAGTCAGTTTTTACATTCCCTGCCAGCTTTCTCTCATAATCTTTTTTCCCTTTCCTAATTAAGCCCTTTGTCCTCTTCTGCTGGACTCTGAATTTCTCCCAGTCCTCAGATGAGCCGCTTTTTCTGGCTAATTTGTATGTTTCTTCTTTGGAATTGATACTATCCCTAATTTCCCTTGTCAGCCACGGGTGCACTACCTGCCCTGGTTTATTCTTTTGCCAAACTGGGATGAACAATTGTTGTAGTTCATCCATGCGATCGTTAAATGCTTGCCATTGCATATCCACCGTCAACCCTTTAAGTATCATTTGCCAGTCTATCTTAGCTAATTCACGTCTCATACCTTCAAAGTTACACTTCTTTAAGTTCAGAACCTTTGTTTCTGAATTAACTATGTCACTCTCCATCTTAGTGAAGAATTCCACCATATTCCACCATTTAGGGATAGAGTTTAAGAGTCGCGATGTAATGATGCAGCTCTATAAAACTCTGCTTAGGCCACACTTGGAGTACTGTGTCCAGTTCTGGTCGCCTCACTATAGGAAGGATGTGGAAGCATTGGAAAGGGTACAGAGGAGATTTACCAGGATGCTCCCTGGTTTAGAGAGTATGCTTTATAGAAACATAGAAAACATAGAAAATAGGTGCAGGAGTAGGCCATTCGGCCCTTCGAGCCTGCACCGCCATTTATTATGGTCATGGCTGATCATCCAACTCAGAACCCCGCCCCAGCCTTCCCTCCATACCCCCTGACCCCCGTAGCCACAAGGGCCATATCTAACTACCTCTTAAATATAGCCAATGTACTGGCCTCAACTGCTTCCTGTGGCAGAGAATTCCACAGCTTCACCACTCTCTGTGTGAAGAAGTTTTTCCTAATCTCTGTCCTAAAAGGCTTCCCCTTTATCTTCAAACTGTGACCCCTTGTTCTGGACTTCCCCAACATCGGGAACAATCTTCCTGCATCTAGCCTGCCCAATCCCTTTAGGATTTTATACGTTTCAATCAGATCCCCCCTCAATCTTCTAAATTCCAACGAGTACAAGCCCAGTTCATCCAGTCTTTCTTCATATGAAAGTCCTGCCATCCCAAGAATCAATCTGGTGAACCTTTTTTGTACTCCCTCTATGGCAAGGATGTCTTTCCTCAGATTAAGGGACCAAAACTGCACACAATACTCCAGGTGTGGTCTCACCAAGGCCTTGTACAACTGCAGTAGTACCTCCCTGCTCCTGTACTCAAATCCTCTCGCTATAAATGCCAGCATACCATTCGCCTTTTTCACCGCCTGCTGTACCTGCATGCCCACTTTCAATGACTGGTGTATAATGACACTCAGGTCTCGTTGCACCTCCCCTTTTCCTAATCGGCCATCATTCAGATAATAATCTGTTTTCCTATTTTTGCTACCAAAGTGGATAACTTCACATTTATCCACATTAAATTGCATCTGCCATGAATTTGCCCACTCACCCAACCTATCCAAGTCACCCTGCATCCTCTTAGCATCCTCCTCACAGCTAACACTGCCACCCAGCTTCGTGTCATCCGCAAACTTGGAGATGCTGCATTTAATTCCCTCATCCAAGTCATTAATATATATTGTAAACAACTGGGGTCCCAGCACTGAGCCTTGCGGTACCCCACTAGTCACCGCCTGCTAGGTGCTAGGGCTTTACTCTTTGGAGAGAAGGAGGATGAGAGGAGACATGATAGAGGTGTGCAAGATATTAAGAGGAATAGATAGAGTGGATAGCCAGTGCCTCTTCCCCAGTGCACCACTGCTCAATACAAGAGGACATGGCTTTAAGGTAAGGGGTGGGAAGTTCAAGGGGGATATTAGAGGAAGGTTTTTTACTCAGAGAGTGGTTGGTGCGTGGAATGCACTGCCTGAGTCAGTGGTAGAGGCAGTTACACTAGTGAAGAGACTACTAGACAGGTATATGGAGGAATTTAAGGTGGGGGGGTTATATGGGAGGCAGGGTTTGAGGGTCGGCGCAACATTGTGGGCCGAAGGGCCTGTAATGTGCTGTAGTATTAAAAAAAAATATTATGGTCACTCTTACCCAAGAGGCCTCGCACAACAAGATTGCTGACTAACCCTTCCTCATTGGTCAATACCCAGTCTAGAATGGCGTGCTCTCTAGTTGGTTCCTCAACATGTTGGTTCAGAAAACCATCTCACATACATTCCAAGAAATCCTCTTCCTCAGCACCCTTACCAATTTGGTTCACCTAATCTATACGTAGATTGAAGTCACCCATTATAACTGCTGTTCCTTTATTGCACACATTTCTAATTTCCTGTTTAATGCCATCCCCAACCTCACCACTACTGTTAGGTGGCCTGTACACTACTCCCACCAGCGTTTTCAGCCCCTTAGTGTTACGCAGCTCTACCCATATCAATTCCACATCCTCCAGGCTAACGTCCTTCCTTTCCGTTGCATTAGTCTCCTCTGTGACCAGCAATGCTACCCCACCTCCTTTTCTTTCACGTCTATCCCTCCTGAATATTGAATATCCCTGAATGTTGAGCTCCCAACCTTGGTCACCCTGGAGCCATGTCTCTGTGATCCCAACTATATCCTATTCATTAATAACTATCTGCACATTCAGTTCATCCACCTTGTTACGAATGCTCCTTGCATTGACACACAAAGCCTTCAGGCTTGTTTTTACAACACTCTTAGCCCTTATACAATTATGTTGAAAAGTGACCCTTTTTGATTTTTGCCCTGGATTTGTCTGCCTGCCTGCCTGCCACTTTTACTTTTCACCTTACTACTTTTTGCTTCTACCCTCATTTTACACCCCTCTGTCTCTCTGCACTTGTTCCCATCCCCCTGCCACATTAGTTTAAATCCTCCTGAACAACAGTAGCAAATGCTCCCCCTAGGACATTGGTTCCAGTCCAGCCCAGGTGCAGACCGTCCTGTTTGTACCAGTCCCACCTCCGCCAAAACTGGTTCCAATACCCCAGAAATCTGAATCCCTCCCCCTTGCACCATTTTTCAAGCCACGTATTCATCCGATATATCCTCCTATTTCTACTCTGACTAGTATGTGGCACTGGTAGTAATCTAGAGATTATTACCTTTGTGGTCCTACTTTTTAGTATATCTCCTAACTCCCTCTTGCTTTTCACATACTTATAGAATTCCTTGGGGTTTTCCTTAATCCTGCTCGCCAAGGTCTTCTCATGACCCCTGATGGCTCTCCTAAGTTCATTTTTAAGCTCCTTCCTGCTAGCCTTATAATTTTCTAGATCTCTATCATTACCTAGTTTTTTGAACCTTTTTCAAGCTTTCTTTTCTTCTTGACCAGATTTTCAACTGCTTTTCTACAACACTGTTCCCGTACCCAACCACCCTTTCCCTGTATCATTGGAATGTACCTGTGCAGAATGCCACACAAATATCCTCTGAATATTTGCCACATTTTTGTTGTACATTTCGCTGAGAATATCTGTTCCAAATTCCTGCCTGATAGCTTCATATTTCCTCTTACTCCAGTTAAACTTGTCTGCTCCTATCCCTCTCTAAAGCTATGGTAAAGGAGATAAAATTGTGATCACTATCTCCAAAATGCTCTCCCACTGAGAGACCTGACACCTGACCAGGTTCATTTCCCAATACCAGACTAAGTACAGCCTCTCTTCTTGTAGGCTTATCCACATACTGTGTCAGGAAACCATCCTGAACACACCTAACAAACTCCACCCCATCTAAACCTTTCGCTCTAGGGAGATGCCAATCAATATTGGGGAAATTAAAATCCCCCGTCACGACAATCCTGTTATTACTGCACCATTCCAGAATCTGTCTCCCTGTCTGCTCCTCGATGTCCCTCTTACTATTGGGTGGTCTATAAAAAACACCCGGTAGATTTATTGACCCCTTCCTATTTCTAACTTCCACTCACAGAGACTCAGTAGACAGTCCCTCCATGACTTCCTCCTTTTCTGCAGCCATGACACTATCTCTGATCAACAGTGCCACGCCCCCACCTCTTTTGCCTCCTTCCCTGTCCTTTCTGAAACATCTAGAGCCTGGCACTCTTAAGTAACATAGAACCAGCATACTCTTTACCTAAATTGATGCAATCCTTTGAACAATATAGCCAATTATCAAGATACAAGATCAACATAAAACCCAACTACTTTCATATAACTATAGCCCACCAAGAGAAATTGAAAGTAGATATCCTTGGGCATGGCAAACAGAGTCCGTCAAATATTTGGGCATCATTAAGCCAAAAGGTTTGTCAAAATTATCAGAATGCAATTATCAGCCTATATATAAAAAATTAAGGAAGATTTAACAAGATGGAACCTAATTCCTTTTCTTGGTCTCAGTTCAAGGATTGAATCTATTAAAATTAATGTACTGCCCAGACTACTATATCTCTTTCAGACCCTACCAATAGAGATTAACCAAAATCAATTCAATGAATAGAACAAGAGGCTATCAAGATATATATGGCAAGGTAAAAGGCCTAAAGTTTGTCTCAAAACTTTGCAATTAGGCAAGGAAAAGGTGGGGGTTGGGGGATGGAGCCTACCTTCTCTTAGAGATTATTATTTTGCAGCACAGTTGAGAGCTGTGATATGTTAGTGCAACCCATCATATGGCGCTTAATGACAAAACATTGAGGAGAGGATGCTTTCCATCCCCATGCAGGCAATTTTGGCTGATAACAACCTACAAAAGTACATAAATACTATTGATAATCCATGGGTGAAATGGACTCTTAAAATATGGAAAACTATTATAAAAGAATATAAAATAGAGGAAGCTATTGCAATTCTTAAATGGTGTGCATATGATTCAGATTTTACGCCAAACAAACTGGATGCTAGATTTAAAGACTGGACAGCTAAAGGAATAACAGTTCTTTGCAATATAATGAAAGAAGGAACACTGTTCAGTTTTGAAATGCTTAAAGAGAAATACTTATCAGAAAAACAAGACTTTTATCGGTATCTACAGATGCGACAGTATGTTAATAGGAGGGTTAAAAATGTAACCAAGGCAAGTACATGTTTGATAGAGCTATTTAGAAAAGCATATAATTTAGCTAACGGTAGTAGAATCATTTCAAGTGTGTATAAGGGTTTGTCAAATCTTAAAACACATTTGACTTCACACATTAAAACAAAATGGGAGAAGGAAGGAGGGATAATTATATCTGAGAAAGAATGGACAATAATATGGAGGTATCAGTGGAAGTGTACCAGTTCACAGAAATGGAGGGAGTTTGGATGGAAAAACTTGATAAGATATTTTATTACACCCTCGCAGAAATCCCATTATGATAGTAACCTCCCTGTTTGCTGGAAAAATTGTGGAAATCAAAATGCAAACTATTATCATATTTTCTGGGAATGCCCCGTTATCAAAGACTATTGGAGTGGGATACACAATGCCCTACAAGACATTCTAAAATGTGAAATACTCTTAGAAAGTAAGACCATATATTTTGGGTATATACCTCAAGAATGTTTGAAAAGAGATAAATATTTAATGAATATACTGCTGGTGGCTGGTAAAAAGACTCTTACCAGGAAATGGTTATCACAGGAGAGCCCAACTTTAAACGCATGGATGGAAATTACAATGGACAGTTACAAAATGGAGAAGATAATGGCATCTGAATCATAAGTTGGAACAATTTGATTCATACTGGAAAAAATGGTTCAACTACATAACACCTTATAGGCCTGATTTTATTCTCACAAATCAATGAATATGTTGTAAAAAAAAGATCACTCCCTACTTGTACACAGTTTTCTCCTTTGATTGTTCTTTCTTTTCTCTCTGTTCTATAGGTGTGTACCTCAGATAAATATTATGTGGAGATTTGTGGCAAATATGATCATATGATATATATGTACAATATCTGAAATACATCTTACAGAAATGTTTGATGATGAACTTCAATAAAAAATAAATTACAAAAAAAGAAGAGAAATGAGAATGGAAATAGGACCACTAGAAAGTGAGGCAGGAGAAATAATAACTGGGAACAAGGAGCTGGCTGATGAACTAAATGAGTATTTTGCGTCATTCTTCACTGTGGAAGACACTAGCACTATGCCTGATGTTGTAGCGTGTGAAGGAAGAGAAGTGGGAACAGTTACTGTTACAAGAGAGAAGATGCTCAAAAGCCTTAAAGACCTAAAGGTACATAGTCACCCGGACCAGAGGAAATGCACCCTAGGGTTCTGACAGAGGTAGCATTAGAGATTGTGGTGGCATTAGAAATGATCTTTCAAAAATCATTGGACTCTGGCATGGTGCTAGAGGACTGGAAAATTGTAAATGTCACTCCATTCTTTAAGAAAGGAGGAAGGCAGCAGAAAGGAAATTATAGGCTAGTTAGCCTGACCTCAGTGGTTGGGAAGATGTTCAAGTCAATTGCTAAGGATGAGGTGATGGAGTACTTGGTGGCACAGGACAAGATAGGACAAGTCAGCATGGTTTCCTTCAGGGAAAATCCTGCCTGATGAACTTGTTGGAATTCTTTGAGGAGATTACAAGTAGGATAGATAAAGGGGATGAAGTGGATGTTGTATATTTGGACTTTCAGAAGGCCTTTGATAAGGTGCCACACACGAAGCTGCTTACCAAGTTAAGAGCCCACGGTATTACAGGAAATTTACTAACATGGTTAGAGCATTGGTTGATTGGTAAGAGGCAGCAAGTGGGAATAAAAAATTCCTTTCTGGTTGGCTGCCAGTGACTAGTGGTGTTTCGCAGGGGTCAGTGTTGGGACCACTTCTTTTTATGCTGTACATCAATGATTTAGATGATGGAATAGATGGCTTTGTTGCCAAGTTTGCAAATGATACAAAGATTGGTGGAGGTTAGGGTTAGGGTTAAGATTGGCAGAGGGAGAAAGAGGTCAGCTCAGGGTCCCTCTGTGGCCATTCCCCTCAGCAAAAGGTAACCCCTTTGGATTCTGCTGAGGAGGATGATCTATCTAGGCAAGGCAACAGCAGCCAGACCAATAGACCTGTGGTCAGCTCTGGGCCTCAGAAGACCATAAGACCATAAGACATAGGAGCAGAATTAGGCCAGCTGGCCCAACGAGTTTGCTCCACCATTCAATCATGGCTAATTCTCCTTTTTATCTCCTCCTCAACCCCAGGTCCTGACCTTCTCCCCATAACCTTTGATACCATGTCCAATCAAGAACCTATCAATCTCTGCTGTTAAATACACCCAACAACCTGGCCTCCACAGCTGTATGTGGCAACAAATTCCACAAATACACCACCCTTTGGCTAAAGAAATTTCTCCGCATCTCTGTTTTGAAAGGGCGCCCCTCAATCCTGAGGCTGTGCCCTCTTGTACTCTGTCTAGGCCTTTCAATATTTGAAAGGTTTCAGTGAGATGCCCCCCCATTCTTCTGAATTCCAGTGAGTACAGACCCAGAGCCATCAAACGTTCCTGGTATGATAACCCTTTCATTCCTGGAATCATCCTCGTGAACCTCCTCTGGACCCTCTCCATTACCAGCACATCTTTTCTGAGATGAGGAGCCCAAAGCTACTCACAGTACTCAAGGTGAGGCCTCACCAGAGCTTTATAAAGCCTCAGCATCACATCCTTGCTCTTGTATTCTCTATCTCATGAAATGAATGCTAACATGGCATCTACCTTCCTCACCACCGACGCAACCTGCAAGTTAACCATCAGGCTGTTCTGCACATGGATTCCCATGTCCCTCTGCATCTCAGATTTTTGGATTTTCTCCCTGTTTAGAAAATAGTCCGCACATTTATCTCTGCTTCCAAAGTGCATGATCATGCATTTTCCAACATCGTTTTTCATTTGCCACTTTCTTGCCCATTCCTACCTGTTTCCCCAATACTACCTGCCCCTCCACCAAATATTTTGTGTTTTATATTTGTAATTAATTTAGATCACTTTGTAGGGATTTTTTTTCACATTGACACGAAAGAGTCTTTTTCTGTTGATCAGTGTCAAAGAAGCCAAATTAAATCCACTGTGACTCAAAGTTGTAAAACAATAAAACATGAAAACTTCCCTGGGGGCGGGGGAATACTTTTTTTTTAGGTACTGTAGATTGCACCTACTGCTATCTATAAAAATCCACCCAGTGCTCCATGTTTCCTAGCTGAAACGGATACTACCTCCTCCCTGGCTCCAGTCACCCAACCTCTCCTCCTCCCTACCTGCTGGATGGTTCCCTGATCTATACTGGCATCACATCGGGTACATGCAGGGTCCAGTACCTCATGAATTGGGAAGAGTATGGTCCTGAAGAATGTTCTTGGTTCCTGGTGGATGACAACTGGACAAATCTCTCACTCAGGACTTCCAGCAGACACAATTGTGTGGTGCATTGGGAGTTGCGCATAGGGAGGAGGAGCCCTGTCACAACCATGGATTTTGCTCTGGGGTCTACGCAGCCCTGCAGGCAGTCTGCGCAACACATTCTACAATTGCGCTAGTGGGCATGCATGTTCCAGCTAATTACTGTGTCATTGTAGTGGTATTTAACTCCCGTGTTTTCTTTGTGACCTTGTCATGACTTGACCCAAAGCACAACAAAGTTATGCTCCCTACTTACCTTTGTCTGCGGAAGAGGGCTACTGTTTCGACTAATGCTGGAAAGGAGCAGCATTCTTTCTGTATTTAGGTATTCCTTTCAGCTGTGCTGTTGCCACTTAGCTTTCAGTTTGAGAGCTTTAGTTAACAGCTCTGTTGGCCTAAATTCTGCAGCTATGTCGACTCAGGCCTAGGGGGCCGGCATCGGGCAAAATTCTGCAACAGTTCTCATTAAAGTCAGTGAACTGTCCACCTGCTTCAGTGTCTCTCTGCACATGTTCACAACAGCCCTAAGATTCAATTTAAGACCATGAGACCATAAGACGTAGGAGCATAACTGGGCCATTCAGCCCATTGAGTCTGCTCCACCATTCCATCATGGCTGATTTCAATTTCAAGTAGCAAGGTATTCTCCAACTGACTATATATTTACAATGAAATGACACAACATTCATCAGACAATGGTGCACCAATATATTACCACAAATAAGTCAATAAAATATAATCTAAAATACATGAAAAGAGCACAGTACAGATAAATTGACCCTCCACACACTACACTTCCATAGAACCATAGAACCATGGAACACTACAGCACAGAAACTAGGACATTCAGCCCTTCTAGTCTGTGCCAAAACTTTATTCCGCTAGTCCCATTGACCTGCACCCAGTCCATAACCCTCCAGACCTCTCCTATACATGTATCTATCCAATTTATTCTTAAAATTTAAGAGTGAGCCCACATTTACCACGTCAAATGGCAGCTCGTTCTACACTCCCACCACTCTGAGTGAAGAAATTCCCCCAATGTTCCCTCTAAACCTTTCCCCTTTCACCCTAAAGCCATGTCCTCTCGTGTTTATCTCTCCTAAACTAATTGGAAAGAGCCGACTCCCATTTACTCTGTCTATACTCCTCATTATTTTGTAAATCTCTATCAAATCTCCCCTCATTCTTCTACGCTCCAAGGAATAAAGTACTAACCTGTTCAATCTTTCTCTGTAACTCAACTCCTGAAGACCCAGCAACATCCTAGCAAATCTTCTCTGCACTCTTTCAATCTTACTGATATCCTTCCTATAGTTAGGTGACCAGGACTGCACACAATGCACCAAAATTTGGCCTCACCAGTGTCTTATACAACCTCACCATAACATCCCAACTCCTGTACTCAATACTTTGATTTATGAATGGCAGGATGCCAAAAGCCTTCCTTACAACTCCGTCTACCTGTGACGCCACTTTCAAGGAATTATGCATCTGAACTCCCAGATCCCTTTGTTCCTCCACACTCCTCAGTGCCCTACCATTTACTGTGTATGTCCTACCTTAATTTGTCCTTCCAAAATGCAACACCTCACACTTGGCTGCATTAAATTCCATCTGCCATTTTCTGGCCCATTTTTCCAGTTGGTCCAGATCCCTCTGCAAGCTTTGAAAGCCTTCCTCACTGTCCACAACGCCTCCAATCTTAGTGTCATCAGCAAACTTGCTGATCCAATTTACCACATTATCATCCAGATCATTGATATAGACAACAAACAACAATGGTCCCAGCACAGATCCCTGAGGCACACCACTAGTCACTGGCCTACAGTCTGAGAAGCAATCATCCACTACCACTCTCTGTCTTATCCAACATAGCCAATTTCGAATCCAGTTTACAACCTCTCCATGGATACCTCGTGTCTGAACCTTCTGAACTAACCTTCCATGTGGGACCTTGTCAAAGGCCTTACTAAAGTCCATGTAGACAACATCCACAGCCTTTTCTTCATCTACTTTCTTGGTAACTGCCTCAAAAAACTCTACAAGGTTCGTTAAACACGATCTACCACGCACAAAGCCATGCTGACTATCCTTAATCAGCCTTTGGCTGTCCAAATACTTGTATATCTGATCTCTCAGAACACCTTCCAATAATTTACCTACTACTGATGTCAGTCTCATCGGCCTGTAATTACCTGGTTTACTTTTGGAGCCTTTTTTAAACAGAACAACATTTGCTACCCTCCAGTCCTCGGGCACCGCACCCGTGGCTAAGGACATTTTAAATATAAAATAACCTGCAGATGCTAGGGTCAAAGCAACAGTCACAACACACTGGAGGAACTCAGCAGGTCGGGCAGTATCCGTGGACAAGATCGGTCCTGATGAAGGGTTCCGGCCCGAAACGTCGACCGATCTTTTCCACTGATGCTGCCCGACCTGCTGAGTTCCTCCAGCGTGTTGTGAGTGTGACATTTTAAATATTTCTGCCAGGGCCCCTGCAATTTCAACACTAGTCTCTCTCCGAATGGCCTACTCCTGCACCTATTTTCTATGTTTCTATGTTTCTATGTTTCAAGGTCCAAGGAAATATCATGTCAGGCCTGGGGGATTTATCAAACTTTATTCGCTGTAAGGCAGCAAGCACCTCCTCCTCTTTGATCTCTATATGTTCCATGACACTACTGCTTGTTTCCCTTCCTTCTATATACACTCTGCCAGTTTCCTGAGTAAATGCTGATGAAAAAAAACTGTTTACGATCTCCCCCATCTCGTGACGCTCCACACATAGAGGAGCACTCTGATCTTCTAGGGGACCAATTTTGTCCCTTACTATCCTTTTACTCTTAATATACTTATAGAAACCCTTTGTGTTTACATTATCTGCCAAAGCAACCTCATGTCTTCTTTTTGCCTTCCTGATTTCCTTCTTTAGTATTTTCTTACATTTTCTATACTCTTCAAGTACCTCATTTTTTCCTTGTTGCCTATACCTGCTATACACCTCTCTCTTTTTCTTAACCAGATCACCAATATCCCTTGAAAACCAAGGTTCCCTATGCCTGTTAACTTTGTCTTTAATCCTGGCAGGAACATGCAAACTCTGCACTCTCAAAATTTCACCTTTGAAGGCCTTCCACTTACTGAACACATCCTTGCCAAAAAACAATTTATCCCAATCCACTCTTCCTAGATCCTTTCTTATTTCCACAAAATTGGCCCTTCTCCAATTTAGAACCTCAACTTGAGGACCAGACCTATCCTTATCCATAATTAACTTGAAACTAATGACATTAGGGTTATTTGCCAAGGAAAATCTCACATGCAATTGTGGTTGTTGTGTACATCCCTCCCTCTGCCAACCCGACGTCGGCATGTAACATCATTTACACCGTCATAGCCAGATTACAAACCCAGCACCCGAGTGCCCTTATTACCATCTCGGGTGACTTCAACCATGTTACCATGGCTAGAACACTGCCCAACTTCACGCAGTATGTGAGCTGTACAACCAGAGGGGAGAGGACTCTGGATTTGATGTATGCTAACGTTAAGGATGCATACAGCTCCTCTCCCCTCCCCCCCATTGGGAAGGTCAGATCACAACCTGGTGCATCTAAAACCCTGCTACGTGCGTCTGGTGAAGAGTAAACCTGCAACCTCGAGGACAGTGAGGAGATGGTCGGAGGAGACTTATGAGGCGCTCCAGGGTTGTTTTGAGGTGACAGACTGGCAGGCACTCTGTGAGCCACATGGAGAGGATATTGATAGGCTCACAGAGTGCATCACTGGTTACATCAACTTCTGTGTGGACTGCAATGTTCCGACAAGAACTGTCCTTTGTTATTCAAATAACAAGCCATGGGTAACAAAGGACATTAAGGACATCCTGAACACTAAAAAGAGGGTGTTTAGAGATGGAAATAGGGAGGAGCTGAGGGCAAAATAGAGGGACCTGAAAGCCAGGATCAGGGAGGCTAAAGACAGGTATAGGAGGAAGCTTGAGTGGAAACTCAGCGGAACAACATGAGAGAGGTCTGGAGTGGGATGAGGACCATCACTGGGTTCTGGCAAACTAGTAACAGAGGAGCTGAAGGCAGTGTGGACAGGGCCAACGAACTTAACATGTTCTTTAACAGATTTGACGTTGTGGTCCCTGCCCATCCCCCACGTGAGTCATCTGTTGTCGGCCCCCAACCATCACATATTCCACTCTCCCCTCCTACCCCTCCTCACAGTCCCCCACCCTGCTCTCATGACTATACCCCTTCCCCACATGAAACCACCACGGTGGGCTTCACAGCTGAACAGGTGAGAAGACAGTTGAAACGTCTCAACCCAAGCAAGGCTGCAGGCCCGGATGGTGTCAGTACCAGGGTGCTCAAAGCCTGTGCCCCTCAGCTATGTGGAGTACTTTGCCATGTCTTCAACCTGATCCTGAGTCTCCAGAGGGTTCCTGTGCTGTGGAAGACATCCTGCCTCGTCCCTGTGCCGAAGACGCCGCGCCCCAGTGGCCTCAATGACTACAGACCGGTGGCATTGACCTCCCACATTATGAAGACCATGGAGAGACTTGTTATGGAGCTGCTCCGGCCTATGGTCAGGCCACACTTAGATCCCCTCCAGTTTGCCTAACAGCCCTGACTAGGAGTTGAGGATGTCATCGTCTACCTGCTGAACCATGTCTACGCCCACCTGGACAAGCCAGCAAGCACTGTGAGGGTCATGTTTTCTGACTTCTCCAGTGTGTTCAACACCATCCGCCCTGCTCTGCTGGGGGAGAAGCTGACAGCGATGCAGGTGGATGCTTTCCTGGTGTCATGGATTCTTGATTACCTGACTGGCAGACCACAGTACGTGTGCTTGCAACACTGTGTGTCTGACAGAGTGATCAGCAGCACTGGGGCTCCACAGGGGACTGTCTTGTCTCCCTTTCTCTTCACCATTTACACCTCGGACATCAACTACTGCACAGAGTCTTGTCATCTTCAGAAGTTTTCTGATGACTTTGCCATAGTTGGATGCATCAGCAAGGGAGATGAGGCTGAGTACAGGGCTACGGTAGGAAACTTTGTCACATGGTGTGAGCAGAATTATCTGCAGCTTAATGTGAAAACAACTAAAGAGCTGGTGGTGGACCTGAGAAGGGCTAAGGCACTGGTGACCCCTGTTTCCATCCAGGGGGTCAGTGTGGACATGGTGGAGGATTACGAATACCTGGGGATATGAATTGACAATAGACTGGACTGGTCAAAGAACACTGAGGCTGTCTACAAGGGTCAGAGCCGTCTCTATTTCCTGAGGAGACTGAGGTCCTTTAACATCTGTTGGACGATGCTGAGGATGTTCTACGAGTCTGTGGTGGCCAGTGCTATCATGTTTGCTGTTGTGTGCTGGGGCAGCAGGCTGAGGGTGGCAGACACCAACAGAATCAACAGACTTATTCGTAAGGCCAGTGATGTTGTGGGGATGGAACTGGACTCTCTCACGGTGGTGTCTGAAAAGAGAATGCTGTCCAAGTTGCATGCCATCTTGGACAATGTCTCCCATCCACTACATAATGTACTGGTTGGGCACAGGAGTACTTTCAGCCAGAGACTCATTCCACCAAGATGCAGCACTGAGTGTCATAGGAAGTCATTCCTGCCTGTGGCCATCAAACTTTACAACTCCTCCCTTGGAGGGTCAGACACCCTAAGCCAATAGGCTGGTCCTGGACTTATTTCCTGGCATAATTTACATATTACTATTTAATTATTTATGGCTTTATTACTATTTAATTATTTGTGGTGCAACTATTACGAAAACCAATTTCCCTCGGGATCAATAAAGTATGACGATGACTATGATTATGGTCACTGGACCCAAAATGTTCGCCTACCTATACTTCTGAAAACCTGACCTGTCTGATTCCCTAACAGGAGATCAAGTATTGCATCCTCTCTCATTGGTACCTCTATATATTGATTTAAAAAACTTTTCTGAACACATTTGACAAACTCCAAGCCATCTAGCCTTTTCACAGTGTGGGAGTCCCAATCAATATGTGGAAAATTAAAATCCCCTACTATTACAACTTTCTGTCTCTTATATCGGTCTGCTATCTCTCTACAGATTTGCTCCTCCAATTCTCCCTGACTATTGAGCGGTCTATAATACAACCTTATTAGTGTGGTCGCACCTTTCCCGTTCTTCAGCTCCATCCACATGGCCTCTGTAGACAAGCCCTCCAGGCTGTCCTGTCTACGCACAGCTGTGATAGTTTCCCTGACTAGTAATGCCACTCCTCCCCCTTTCATCCTTCCCCCTCTGTCACATCTGAAACAATGGAACCCCGGAACATTAAGCTGCCAGTCTTGCCCCTCCTGCAACCAAGTCTCACTAATAGAAATAATGTCGTAATCCCACGTGCCAATCCACACCCTAAACTCATCTGCCTTACTTACAATACTCCTTGCATTGAAACAGATGCACCCGAGAACACTTCTATCAGGAACAAACCTTCGATTTCTCTCTGTATATGCAGTCCTTGTATGACCTTTATCCTCCTCCACCTCACTATCTGCTCTAACACTGTGGTTCCCCTCCCCCTGCAAATCTAGTTTAAACAGCACTAGCAAACTTACCCGCAAGGATGTTAGTCCCCCTCCAGTTCAGATGCAAACCGTCCCGTCGGAACAGGTCCCACCTTCCCTGGAACAAAGCCCAATTGTCCTGAAACATGAAGCCCTCCCTCCTGCAACAACTCCTTAGCCACGTACTTAGCTGCACTATCTTCCTATTTCTAGCCTCACTAGCACGTGGCACAGGTAGCAATTTTGAGATTGCAACCCTGGAGGTCCTGTCCTTCAACTTTTCACCTAACTCCCTAAAATCTCTTTGCAGGACCTCCTCCTCCTTCCTATCCAAGTTATTGGTCCCTGCATGGACCACAACATCTGGCTGCTCACCCTCCCTCCTGAGAATACCGAGAACTCGATCCGAGATATCATGGACCCTGGCACCAGGGAGGCAACAGACCATCCGAGATTCTCGATTTCTCCCACAGAACCTTTTATCTGTCCCCCTAACTATCGAATCCCCTATCACTACTGCTCTCCTCTTTTCCCTCCTTCCCTTCTGAGTTGAGGGTCCAGTCTCAGTGGCAGAGACGCAACCACTGTAACTTGTCCCTGGTAGGTCATCCCCACCAATAGTATCCAAAACGGTATACTTATTGTTGATGGGAACGGCCACAGGGATGCTCTGCTCTTTCTGTCTATTCCCCTTCCCTCTCCTGACATTCACCCAGCTACCTGGCAGTTCATTCCACTCTCTCACCCTGTGAGTGAATTTCCTCTTCATGTTCTCTTTAAACATTTCCCCTTTCACCCCTAACCCATGACGTCTTGTTCTAGTCTCACTCAACCTCAGTGGAAAATGCTTGCTTGCATTTACTCTATCTATACCCCTCATAATTTTGCATACTCCTATCAAATCTCCCCTCAATTCTTTACATTTTAGCGAATAAAACCCATTCAATCTTTCCCTATAACACAGGTCCTCAAGCCCTGACAACATTCTCCCAATATTATTTTTCACCAAGATTAAAAAGGCAGTTCTTTGCAACTGATTTTTGGAGTTGGACTGTGACCAATCACTGAGCGGGAGTACATGAAGAGAGCTACCTTTTCAATCAGGTCTGTGCTCAAGATTGGCAGAATCTTAGCAGTAGTTTTTCAGAGTTGGACTGCAATGAATTACTGAGTGATATTTATCAGAAATGGTGAATAAAAATAACGCAAGTGCAAGCAGTGCGGCCATTGCTGTGAGTGGATCAATGTTTGGAGTGGCTTTGACTTAGGTGAGATCAGGTTTGGGTGAGGATCAAAACCCTCCTTAAGGATCTGCAATCTCTCTACAAATTTGTTCCTCTGTTTCTTTACAGTGGAGTAAAGAGAATTACAGAAGCATTAAGAAGGTAAAGAAGGAATATGGAAGTAAGCTAGCAATAATATTAAAGAGGATACCAGAAGTTTCTTCAGATGCATAAAGTGTAAAAGAGAGGTGACCTGTTACTTATTACATACACCTGTTAGGGTGCATTCTCCAGTTACCTTATAAGATAACTGTAGCCTTCAGCCAGGAGCAGATGTCATCAGGTGGTTCCCAACCTTCACTGGGTGTTTCCACCCTCAACCACGACACTCTCCAGTTGGTGGGCCGGCAGTGGTGGCCAAATCGCTGCTCATCTGCTCCTGGCTTCCAGCTCCCCTCCTCTCACCTACTCCAAATCCAACAAGAGGCTCATTCAGCCTCTTCCCCCATTCTATGAGCTGCTTGTTTTTTGCTCCTTTCGTCCAGGCCCAGATCTGACAACAACTGCCATGCTGATTTGGCTGGGAAACCACTGCAGCCGATCTCCACAGGGAACAACCATGCCTGCCATCCCTTGTCTTTACACTCCTGCACTAAGGGCTGGTACTTCAAGGCCTTTCTCTCGTGGGCCTCTTCCCATCCCTCCTCCCACCGCACAGTCAGCTCAATCAGAATTATTTTCTTGTCTTCGGTTGACCACAGTACAATGTCCGGGCGTAGGGTTGTGTGCACCACATCCGGGAACTGCAACCTCCTTCCCACATCGACCCTCATCTCCCAGGACATGGCCGTTAGCAGCAGATTGGGCTTTGGTTGTTTGGTTACGAAAGCCCTAGCTCCCTCTTTGATGAAGGTGATGGCCTTCCTTAAATCTGTGCCAACCATCCTCTTCTTGCATCTCTCCCGCTCTAGTGTGTCAGCAAGAGCCAGAAGCACCTTATCATGGTGCCACCTATACCGTCCTTGAGTTAGAGCTGTTTTACACCCAGACAGTATATGAGCCAGTGACCCCTTTTGACCACAGAGCTTACAGTTCAGGTCCTCTCTCATTCCCCATGTGTACAAATGTAATAGTGAAGGAAGGGTGTCACACACGGATCACAAGCGGAAGGAAATACAGAAGGGCTCCAGTCTCCATAACTCTGCCCATGAGATCTTGGGCTTAAGCAGATCCCATTTTGTCCAGGCACCCTGGGACCCTTGTTCCACTGCCTTTGAAATCCGCTTCTCTTCCTCACGGATCCGTACTTCTGCCTGTGTCATGTCTCACCTGTTCCTTATGCTTGCGTTTCCCCACTTCTGGAAGTGAACTGAGCCGAGGCCTTGACCCCCGATGCAGGGGTTGCTGATGATACCTTGCAGCTTCAGAGAACACACTGCCTCCTCCACAGCCGCGTTGGCTGCCCACTTGCGCCCAGATATTGGATATTGGATATTGGACTGCTGGATTGGACCACTGTTTTCCAATGCTGGAGAAGTAGTAATGGGGGACAACGGAAATAAGTATTTTGCATCATCTTCACTGTGGAAGACAGTAGCAGTATGATGGAAGTTCTGGGTGTCAGGGGGAATGAAATTTGTGAAGTTACCATAACTAGAGAGAAGGTTCTTGGGAAACTGAAAGGTCTAAAGATGGATGTCACCTGAACCAAATGGTGTACACCCCAGAGTTCTGAAAGAGGTGGCTGAAAAGATTGTGGAGGCATTAATAATGATCTTTCAAGAATCACTAGATTCTGGAATGGTTCCAGAAGATTGGAAAAATGCAAATTTCATGCCTCTCTTCAAAAAGGGAGGAAGGCAGAAAAAAGGAAACTGTAGGCCAATTAGTCTGAACTCAGTGGTTGGGAGATGTTGGAGTTGATTTTTAAGGATGACGTTTCTGTGTTCTTGAAGATACATAATAAAATAGGCCACATTCAGCATGATTTCCTCAAGGGAAAATCCTGCCTGACCAAACTGTTGTAATTCTTTGAAGAAGTAACAAGAAGGATAGAGAAAGGAGAATCAAATGATGTTGTGTACTTGGATTTTCAGAAGGCCTTTGACAAGGTGCCACACATGAGGCTGCTTAACCAGCTATGAGTCCATGGTATTACAGGAAAGATTCTAGCATGGACAAAGCCGTAGCTGATTTGCAGGAGGCAAAAAGCTGGAATAAAGGGAGCTTTTTCTGGCTGACTGCCAGTGACTAATGGTGTTCCACAGTGTCTGTGTTGGGACCAATTCTCTTTTTACATTATATGTCAATGATTTAGATGATGGAATTGATGGCTTTGTTACAAGGTTTGCAGACGGTGGAGGTGGAGGGACAGGTAGTTTTGAGGAAGTAGAGAGGTACAGAAGGACTTAGACAGATTAGGAGAATGGACAAAGAAATAGCAGATGGAATATAGTGTTGGGAAGTGTATGATCGTGCACTTTGGTAGAAGAACTGAAAGAGATGACTATTTTCTAAAAGGAGAGAAAATATAAAAAAATTGAGGTGCCAAGGAACTTGGGAGTCCTTGCATGGGATTCCCTAAAGGTTAATTTACAGACTGAGTCTGTGGTGAGGAAGACAAATGCAATGTTAGCTTTCATTTCAAGAGGACTAGAATGTAAAAGCAAAGATGTAATGTTGAGACTTTATAAAGCACGGGTGAGGCCTCACTTGGAGCATTGTGAGCAGGTTTGGGCCCCTTATCTTAGAAATGATGTGCTGAAACTGGAGAGGGTTCAAAAGAGGTTCATGAAAATGATTACAGGATTGAATGGCTTGTCATATGAAGAGAGTTTGCTGGCTCTGGACCTGTATTCACTAGAATTCTGAAGAATGAGGGATGACCTCATTGAAACCTATCGAATGGTGAAAGACCTTGATAGAGTGGATGTGGAGAGGATGTTTCCTATGGTAGGAGAGCCCAGGACCAGAGGTCATAGCTTCAGAATAGAGCGGTGTCCTGTTAGAATGGAGATGAAGAGAAATTTCTTTAGCTAGAGAGTGGAGAATATGTAGAATGCTTTGCCACAGGCAGCTGTGGAGGCCAAGTCTTTATGTACATTTAAGGTAAAGGTTGATAAATTCTTGACTGGTCAGGACATGAAGGCAAGAGATTGGGTTTGAGAAGAAAATTAGGTTAGCCATGATGAAATGGATGAACAGACTGGAAGGGCCAAATGACCTAATTCTGGTCTAAATCCTACAGACTGTTGGGTAGCAATTAATATACAGTAATCGCATTAATGTGGTCATACCTTTCTTATTCCTCAATTCCACCCATAAAGCTTCACTAGATGAGCTCTCCAGTCGATCCTGAATGAGCACCGCCATGACATTTTCCCTGACTGGTAATATCCCTTCCTCCTTTAATCTCTCCCACTCTATCACATCTAAAATAATGGAAAACCAGAACTATAAGCTGCTAGTCCTGCTCCCCTGCACCAAGACTCATGAATGGCTACAATGTCATAATTCATAATTAGGTGTATAAGATGATGAGAGGCATTGATCGTGTGGATAGCCAGAGGCTTTTACCTGGGGCTGAAATGGCTGACATGAGGGGGCATTGTTTTAAGGTGCTGGGAAGTAGGTACAAGGGGGATGTCAGAGGTAAGTTTTTCCACACAGAGTGGTGGGTGTGGAATGCAATGCCAGCGATGGTGGTGGAGGCGGATACAATAGGGTCTTTTAGATAGGTACATGGAGCCTAGGAAAATAGAGGTCTATGCACTAGGGAAATTCTAGGCAGTTTCTAGAGTAGGTCGGTACAACATTGTAGGCCGAAGGGCCTGTAATGTGCTGTAGATTTCTATGTTCTATGTTCTAATTCCATGTGCTGATCAACGCCCTTAGCTCACCCAACTTTCCTACAAAACTCCTTGCATTCAAATCCAAACAGTTCAGAGCACTAGTCCCAGCCTGAATTTGTATGAAGGCTCAACAGCATCTTTCTCCACAATCAGTCTATTATCTGTTCCAGTGCTCTGGTTCCCATCGCCGTGTAATTTTACCTAAACCCCTCTCCACTTTTGTCCTCTCCTTAGCTTAAGGATAAGCTGAGCAGAATGAAGATAAGATGTTGCATATTAGTTTGATTTTGTGTCAATAACCATACCTGTTGGAAATTAAAGGATAGATAAAGGAGATGTAGTAGAGGTTGTATATTTGGACTTTCAGAAAGCTTTTGACAAGGTGCCACATATGAGGCTGTTTACCAACTTAAGAGTCCATTGTATTACAGGAATAGTTACTGGCATGGTTAGAGTATTGGTTGATTCGTAGGAGGCAGTACGTGGGAATAAAAGGATCCTTGTCTTTTTGGCTGCTAGTGGTGTTCCGCAGGGGTTGGTGTTGGGACCACTTCTTTTTATGCTGTATATAAATGATTTAGATGATGGAATAGGTGGCTTTGTTGCCAAGTTTTCAGATGATATGAAGATTGGTGGAGGAGCGGGTAATGTTGAGGAAACAGGTAGGCTGCAGAAGGACTTAGACAGATTAGGAGAATGGGCAAGAAAGTAGCATATGAAATACAATGTTGGAAAATGCATGGTCATGCACTTTGGTAATAGAAATAAATGAGTGGACTACTTTCTAAATGGGGAGAAAATCCGAAAATCTGAGATGCAAGGGGACTTGGGAGTCCTTGTGCAGAGCAACCTAAAGGTTATCCCTCAGGTAGTTGGTGGTGAGGAAGGCAAATGCCATGTTAGCATTCATTTCAAAAAGTCTAGAATACGAGAGCAGGGATGTGATACTGGGGGGTCACCTTGAGTACTGTGAACAGTTTGGGGCATCTCATCTAAGAAAAGATGTGCTGGTATTGGAGAGGGTTCAGGGGGAGTTCTGGGAATGAAAGGGTGATCATACAAGGAATGTTTGATAGTTCTGCATCTGTACTTGCTGGAATTTAGAAGGATGAGGGGGGATCTCATCGAAACCTTTCGAATGTTAAAAGGCCGAGACAGAGTGCATATGATGATGATGTTTCCCATGGTGGGAGAGTCTTGGACAAGAGGGCACAGCCTCAGGATAGAGGGATGTCTATTTTAAACAGAGATGCGGAGAAATTTCTTTATCTTGAAGTTGGTGAATTTGTGGAATTTGTTAACACAGGCAGCTGTGGAGGCCAGGTTTTTGGGTGTATTTAAGACAGAGGTTGATAGATTCTTGATTGGACATGGCATCAAAGGGGTTGAAGACAGGAAAAAAGGATCAGCCATCATTGAATGGCGGAGCATACTCGATGGGCCAAATGGCCTAATTCTGCTTCTATGTCTTAAGGTCTTATGGTCTAAGTTTATTAAGGTCACTGCATACAGTTCAGCTGCTTGTGACATTGAGTGCCATCAAAACATGTTAACATGACATAGCCAAGCTTCGTTGAATGATGATGTACAAATGGACCAGTCACTCACATCTGCTCCTAATCAGCCTCATCCCAGTTCAGCACCTGAACATGGAGATCAAAAGGCAATCAAGCATAAAAGCTAAATTCTAAAAAAACTGTTTGCTAAGTATAAATAAAACATTGTCTTAGCTTTCAGCAACTAGGTAGCACTTCTGAGAGAGACAGACAGAAAGTCAGACAGAGAGTCAGAGATAGGGGAGAGTCAAAGACAGGAAGAAAGAGAGAGAGGGGAAGGTGAGAGGGCAAAAGTGAATTAATGTTTCAGTTCATGACCTTTCATCAGGATTGGGAAAAATGAAAGTAAAAGAAGTTTTATGATTCAGAAAATGAAGAAGAGAAAAAGAAAAAGAAGTTTGGAATAAGTAAGAATAATGATACAAAGAGCTCTAATTGGGATAGATGTTATTCTTCTGTGTGTCTGTAAGTTAGTGTGATGCACGGGTTTTTGGGCAGAAGGCGAGAGAGTGAGAGACAGAGGATAGACCAGGTGCTGTGAGTCCGCTAACGGGGTTGGACCCCGAGCAGGAGTCTGAGGTCCAGGGTGTTCGGCGAGGAGAGGAGACGGAGACGGACAGGTGTGGAGCGTCTGGTCAACCACCATTGTTGGTCCCAGGCAGCAGGTCGAGGTGGTCCGAGGGGTCGCAGGGTGAAGAAGGAGGGTCCCAAGCTTCAACTGTTTGTGCATGAAAAGATTGAACTTTGATAAGTGTGGCGCCTTTTATTTTCCTTTTATATTTTATTCTCTATTAATTATATAGTTCCAGTAACATCTATAAACTGTAAATCATTTAATCGTATCTGGTGAATTGTCTGTTATTTGGGCGGGGTGGGGTACATCACACAGCATCCACACAAACTATTAGCCAGTTTGGCGGGGCCGAGGGCTGTTTCCCTAGACAACAGCGAGCTGACCGACCCTGAGGCTGGCCAGGAGGGTTATAATGATATGGAGGGATATAGACCATATGTGTGCAGATGGCATTAGTTTGAATTGGTATCATGGCTATTCTGTATAAACTAAATTTATTGGCTAAAATGTGAGTGAAGCCACACACAGACTGATGTGTATGGACATTGAGGAATATATATTTAATGAGATTAAGGAAAGATGTAAAAACAATATAGTTGTTGTCCTGGGGGACTTCAACTTCCTTAATATAAACTGGGACTTTAGATGGGGCTGAAATTGTTAGGTGCATACAGGAGGGTTTCTTAAATCAATATGCAGATAATCTAACAAGAGGATGGACTGTACTGGACCTGGTGCTGATAATGAGCCTGGCCAGACAACTGAACTTTCAGTGGGGGAGTAGTTAGGGAACAGTGACCACAGTTTTAAGATTGCTATAGTTAACAATAAGTATGGACCTTGTGGGAGAGTATTAAATTGGGCATTTGCTTGAATGTGGAGGAACTGGGTGAAGTCCTTAATGAGTACTTTACATCAGTATTTTCCAAGGAGGAGGGCATGGAGGGTAGGGAGATCAGCGCTGAGTGTACTGATATGGTAGGGCACTTTGAGGTAAAGGAGGAGGTTACGTTGGGTCTCTTAAAGAGTATTAAGATGGTTATGTCTCCTTTGGACTTCCTGTTGCACCAGAAATGCTTTCTAGCACTTACATGTAGCCTACGGAAGTAGCTAAGGGTTTCTTTGCCTTTAAGGACCTCACTACTTCAGCAGCTGGATCTTTCAGACTCCCTACAAGTTGCTGTCTGTTCACATTATCAGAGCACTGCCACTCATCCAACATCTGAGAGGTTACTCCTGAGAACATTCTCAGCCTACAGTAACTTTGACTCTCTGCTGGTGCTCTTTGCTATTTATTTGCCAGGGACATAAAGGTTGATACCAACTCAGAATTCTCACTCCTCGCTGGACCTTCCACATCAGACCACCCCTTCCCCTCACTCCGCAGAAACAAGAGCAACTTGTTTTTAAAGTCTCCACCTTTAGCTATGGGAAACTCAGCTTCCTATTCACCTACACTCCCCTCTTCTGAGAAGGTATGGATGGCCTATGGCCCAGCTCTCCTAAGACCCCAATGGTAATAGGCAGGTCCACATCTTTCCCTGCCACTTGGTCAAACTGCTGCACCATGAAGGTACTTTTCCCTAATGCTAAAGTACTAATAAAAAATCCATCTGGGCTGCAGATATCCTCCCCGCTCAGAACACAAGCATTAGTTAAAGGTAATCTCTTAATCGCATCAATGATTAATCCCTGCAGCGTCCATAGCCATGTATCTCAATCATTTTCCTGGACAATAGTTTAACACAGGCTTAAAACACGTAAAACGACTTCATCATTTCTCAGGGTAATCACACAGCATTCAAGGAACTCCATTCAGGACTACTCTTCTCTTTCTTCTTCTTCTTCGGCTGTCCATCAATTTCAATGTTAGCTGATGCCTTGCACAGTAATAAGACAGACGGTGTTGTGCCCCCACCATACAGTCTCTCTGAGATTCCAGCTCTGATGCTCAATGGTACACAGGAGTGTAACAGACTTAGCGGAGAAGGAAGCTGCCCCACAGTGACAACTAACTAGTCTAGTGATACCATCCGTTGACCAGCCCTCTGGTTCCTTCGCATGCCACCAAGGTGGCTGTTCCATTGACCCTTTTGGATTCATCTGCCACAGACACCATCAGACACCCTGCTACTGGCATCCTCGTTGGGTGCAGCCTTTGCCTGAGGAGGCATAACCTACAAAGTAGCAAAGGCATGCTTACCTCCTTGATTTAGCTAGCCACGAGCTAGTCTAGTAGTATACCGATGGAAACATCACCTTCACGGCTAGGTTAGACATGCCAGAGGACAAATCTCCGCTGTACTTCGTTGATGTTCGGCCAGTGTCACTCCTACACCACGGTGAGGCGCCAAGGTAGGATTTTATAGGATTTGGTCAAATCGGGACTAAACACCAATATGAAGCCCTTTTCGCTGGTTATCTCTAGAAATGCAATTTTTTAGCCCCTCGCTAAACAGCCACTGCACTCCACTGTGAAAAACCCAGGCTTCTTAAGTCTTGGATGTATACAACTTTGGTCCTGAAAAATTCATGAGGTTGGTATGTTTCGCCCCAATTTGTGTGATTTACTGCCCCCAGCAATCGCATGAAATAACAAAACGCACACTACTTACAATTGTAAAGAAAGTATATTTATGTATATTTATAACTAAAGGAAAGAGAGAACAAAAACAAAAGTGGCCTATTATGATTAAACAGTCAAATGTGCACAGGCTGCAACTAAATCTTCAAATGACCATATTCACTGATCCTTGGCAGACCTCTGCGCCTTGGGCTCCATCAAGTCGCGCATTCTCACCGCATCGAATGCTACAGCTGGTTCTCTCCAACTTCATATTCCACCTGCCACGTACCCTATGACGGGCTAAAGAACCAGCAGAAATGGAAAATACCTTGGAGTCCAGTATTGCTATTAACTAATGGTATTTATTAGTAACTACACAATACAGTAATAGAAATGCAGATATATCAAACAGATTAGCAATGAATATATATATAAGTGTGGAAGTATATGAAGTCTTCAAGTCTAGGGATAAACAGATAGTCTTACGATGACTTCAGTTCAGTTCATGGTATTGAGTTGAGTAGTGATGGAGAGAGAGAGAGAGAGATTTGAGTCCTCAGGTGAGCTGATGCCATCGATCTTCCCGTTGTCCTCCAAAATCCTTTAAAAGTCACCGACTGTGACCACAACAAAAGGGGACCGTTCTTCTATGGTGGAGATATCAACCCAGGTGAAGGCTGGACACATAAATAACTCCCCACCGGTCATGCCCTGTTCATACTGTGAGAGCCACTGATTGATCTGCCTAACCGATCCTCCAAAACCCACTTTTTCTGTGGGCACAACACGTGTCTCAGGTCTATCATCTGAACTTCTATTTATCTCCCCGTGCTGAGTACGAACTGTCATTCAAATAGCTCCTCCCTTCTCTGTCTGTAAGAATTTACAAGCATGCAGCGACCTTGTAGAAATGTAAACATACAGCGAGCAGGAGCAGCAGTAAGGGCAGGAGTTTCAGGCCAGGAGCTACAGAGCAGGAGATTCAGGGCAGGAGTTTCAGGGGAGGGGATTTAGGGCAGGAGTTTCAGGCCAGGAGTTTCAGAGCAGGAGTATCAGGGCAGGAGATTCAGGGCAGGAGACTCAGTGCAGTAGATTCAGGGCAGGAGTTTCAGTGCAGGGGGTTCATGGCAGTAGTTTCAGGGCAGGAGATTCAGGGCAGGAGTTTCAGGGTTTGAGTTTCAGGGCAGAAGTTTCAGGGTAGGAGTTTGACGGGACGGGTTTCGGGGCAGGAGTTTCAGGGCAGGACTTTGAGGGGAGGGGATTTAGGGCAGGAGTTTCAGAGCAGGATTATCAGGGTAGGAGATTCAGGGCAGGAGTTTCAGTGCAGGAGGTTCATGGCAGTAGATTCAGGGCAGGAGTTTCACGGCAGGAGTTTCAGGGTTTGAGTTTCAGGGCTTGAGTTTCAGGGCAGGAGGTTCAGGGCAGGAGTTTGACGGGACAGGTTTCAGGGCAGGAGTTTCAGCGCAGGAATTTCAGGGCTGGAGATTCAGGGCAGGAGTTTCAGGGCAGCAGTTTCAGGGCAGGAGTTTCAGGGCAGAAGATTCAGGGCAGGAGATTCAGGACAGGAGTTTCAGGGCAGGAGTTTCAGGGCAGGAGATTCAGGGCAGGAGATTCAGGGCAGCAGTTTCAGGGCAAGAGATTCAGGGCTGAAGTTCCAGGGCAGGAGTTTTAGGGCAGGAGATTCAGGGCAGGAGTTATCGGCAGTAGTTTCAGGGTTCGAGTTTCAGGTTGGAGTTTCATGGCAGCAGTTTCAGGGCAGGAGTTGCAGGTTAGGAGTATCAAGGCAGTAGTCCCAGGTCAGGATTTTCAGGTGTGGAGTTGCAGGGCAGGACTTTCAGGGCAGTAGTTTCAGGGCAGGAGTTTCACGGCAGGAGTTATGGGACAGTAGTTTACAGGAAGGAGTTTCAAGGGTCGAGTTTCCAGGCTGGGGTTTCAGGGCAGGACTTTCAGAGCAGGAGTTTCAGGGCAGGGGTTACATGGCAGGAGTTACAGGGTAGGAGTATCAAGGCATGAGTCACATGCCAGGAGTTTCAGGGCAGGATTTTCAGGGGTGGAGTTTCAGAGCAGGAAATTCAGGGCAGGAGTTTCAGAGCAGGAATTTCAGGGCAGGAGATACAGGGCAGGAGTTTCAAGGGTCTAGTCTCAGTTCGGGCATTCAAGGCAGGAGATTCAGAGCAGTAGTTTCTGTGGTTGAGTTTCAGGAAAGGAGATTCAGTGCAGAAGTTTCAGGCAGGAGTTTCGGGGGTCAAGTTTCAGGGGTCGAGTTTCAGGGCAGGGATTTCATGGCAGGGGTTTCAGGGCATGGGAATCAGGGCAGGGGTTTCAGGTCAGGAGTTTCAGGGGTCCAATTTCAGGGCAGGAGTTTTGGGGCAGGTAATATGGGGTTGAAGATTTAAGTCAGGAGTTTCAATGCAGGAGTTTCAGAGCAGAGGTTTCAGGGCAGGAGATTCAGGGCAGGACTTTCAGGGCAGGAGTTTCAGTTCTGGAGTTTCAGGGCAGAAGTTTCAGTGTCAAGTTATAGGGCAGGGGTTTCAGAGCAGGAGTTTCAGGGCAGTAGATTCAGGGATCGAGCTTCAGTGCAGGAGTTTCAGTGCAGGGGTTTCAGGGCAGGAGATTAAGGACAGGGGTTTCAAGGCTTCAGTTTCGGGGCAGGAGTTTCAGGGATCGATTTTCAGGGCAGGAGTTTCAGTGCAGGAGATTCAAGGCAGGAGTTTCAGACCAGGAGAATCAGGGCAGGAAGGAGTTTCAGGGTGGGAGATTCAGGGCAAGAGTTTCAGGGCTGGAGTTTCGGGGCAGGAGTTTCAGGGATCGATTTTCAGGGCTGGAGATTCAGGGCAGGAGTTTCAGTGCAGGAGATTCAGGGCAGGAGTTTCAGACCGGGAGTATCAGGGCAGGAAGGAGTTTCAGGAATCGATTTTCAGTGCAGGAGATTCAGGGCAGGAGTTTCATGGCAGGAGTTTCAGCGCAGGACATTCAGGGCAGAAGTTTCAGAGCTGGAGTTTCAGGGCAGGAGTTTCAGGGCTGGAGTTTCAAGGATCGATTTTCAGGGCAGGAGTTTCAGGGCAGCAGTTTGCAGTGATGGGTTTCAGGGCAGGAGTTTCAAGGCATGAGTTTCAGGGGACGAGATTCAGGCCAGCAGTTTCAGAGCAGGAGATTTGTGGCAGGAGTTTCAGTGCATTAGATTCAGGCAGGAGTTTCAGGGCAGGAGATTCAGGGCAGGAGTTTCAGGGCTGGAGTTTCAGGGCATGAAGGAGATTCAGGGCAGGAGATTCAGGGCAGCAGTTTCAGGGCTGGAGTTTCAGGGCAGGCGTTTCAAGGATCGATTTTCAGGGCAGGAGTTTCAGGGCAGAAGTTGCAGTGCAGGGGGTTCATGGCAGTAGATGCAGGGCAGGAGTTTCAGGGCATGAGTTTCAGGGGACGAGACAGGGCAGGAGTTTCGGAGCAGGAGATTCGTGGCAGGGGTTTCAGTGCATTAGATTCAGGCAGGAGTTTCAGGGCAGGAGAATCAGGGCAGAAGTTTCAGGGATCAATTTTCAGGGCAGGAGTTTCAGGGCTGGAGTTTCAGGGAAGAAATGTCAGGGATCAATTTTCAGCCCAGGACATTCAAGGCAGGAGTTTCAGGGCATGAAGGAGTTTCAGGGCAGGCGTTTCAAGGATTGATTTTCAGGGCAGGAGTTTCAGGGCAGAAGTTGCAGTGCAGGGGGTTCATGGCAGTAGATGCAGGGCAGGAGTTTCAGAGCAGGAGTTTCAGGGCAGGGTTATAGGACAGGAGTTGCAGGGTAGGAGTATTAAGGCAGCAGTCCCAGGGCAGGAGTTTCAGGGCAGGATTGTCAGGGGTGGAGTTGCAGGTCAGAACTTTGAGGTCAGGAGTTTCATAGCAGGAGTTTCAGGGCAGGAGTTTCAGTGCAGGAGTTTCAGTGCAAGAGATTCAGGGCAAGAGATTCAGGGGAAGAGTTTCATGACAGGAGTTTCAAGGCAGGAGTTATGAGGCAGTAGTTTCCAGGAAGGCGTTTCAGGGGTCGAGTTTCAAGGCCGGGGTTTCAGGGCAGGAGTTTCAGAGCAGGAGTTTCAGGGCAGGGGTTACAGGGCAGGAGTTGCAGGGTAGGAGTATCAAGGGAGGAGTCACAGTGCAGGAGTTTCAGGGCAGAATTGTGAGGGGTGGAGTTTCAGGGCAGGAAATTCAGGACAGGAGATTCAGAGCGGGAATTTCAGGGCAGGAGATACAGGGCAGGAGTTCCAAGGCAGGTTTTTCAGGGCAGAGGTTGCAAGGCAGGAGTTTCAAGGGTCTAGTTTCAGGGCAGAGGATCAGGGCAGGAGTTTCAGGACAGTTGCTTCTGTGGTCGAAGTTCAGGAAAGGAGAATCAGTACAGAAGTTTCAGGCAGGAGTTTCGGGGGTCAAGTTTCCGGGATCGAGTTTCAGGGCAGGGGTTTCAGGGCATGAGAATCAGGGCAGAAGTTTAAGGGCAGGAGTTTCAGGCGTCGAGTTTCAGGGCTGGAGATTTAGTGCACGAACTATGGGGTTGGAGATTTAGGGCAGGAGTTTCAATGCAGGAGTTCCAGTACAGAGGTTTCATGGCAGGAATTTCAGGGCAGGAGATACAGGGCAGGAGATTCAGGCCAGGAGTTTCAGGGCATGAGTTTCAGCGGTTGAGGTATAGAGCAGGGGTTTCAGAGCAGGAGTTTCAGGGCAGTAGTTGCAGGGGTCGAGTTTCAGTGCAGGAGTTTCAGGGCAGGGGTTTCAGGGCAGGAGTTTCAGGGCAAGAGTTTCGGCGGTTGAGGTATAGAGCAAGGGTTTCAGAGCAGGAGTTTCAGGGCAGTAGTTGCAGGGGTTGAGTTTCAGTGCAGGAGTTTCAGGGCAGGGGTTTCAGGCCAGGAGATTCAGGGCAGGTGTTTCAGGGAAGGTGTTTCATGGCAGAAGATTCAGGGCAGGTGTTTCAGGGCATGAGATTCAGGGCAGGAGTTTCATGGCAGAAGATTCAGGGCAGGCATTTCAGGGCAGGGGTTACAGGGCAGGAGTATCAAGGGAGGAGTCACAGTGCAGAAGTTTCAGGGCAGGATTGTGAGGGGTGGAGTTTCAGGGCAGGAAATTCAGGACAGGAGATTCAGAGCAGGAATTTCAGGGCAGGAGATACAGGGCAGGAGTTCCAAGGCAGGTTTTTCAGGGCAGGGGTTGCAAGGCAGGAGTTTCAAGGGTCTAGTTTCAGGGCAGGGGATCAGGGCAGGAGTTTCAGGGCAGTTGCTTCTGTGGTCGAAGTTCAGGAAAGGAGATTCAGTACAGAAGTTTCAGGCAGGAGTTTCGGTGGTCAGGTTTCAGGGATCGAATTTCAGGGCAGGGGTTTCATGGCAGGGGTTTCAGGGCATGAGAATCAGGGCAGAAGTTTAAGGGCTGGAGTTTCAGGCGTCGAGTTTCAGGGCTGGAGATTTGGTGCATGAACTACGGGGTTGGAGATTTAGGGCAGGAGTTTCAATGCAGGAGTTCCAGTACAGAGGTTTCATGGCAGGAATTTCAGGGCAGGAGATTCAGGCCAGGAGTTTCAAGGCAGGAGTTTCAGCGGTTGAGGTATAGAGCAGGGGTTTCAGAGCAGGAGTTTCAGGGCAGTAGTTGCAGGGGTCGAGTTTCAGTGCAGGAGTTTCAGGGTAGGGGTTTCAGGGCAGGTGTTTCAGGGCTTGAGTTACAGGGCAGGAGTTTCATGGCAGAAGACTCAGGGCAGGAGTTTCAGGGCTTCAGGGCAGGAGTTTTAAGGCTGTAGTTTCAGGGCAGGACTTTCAGGGCATGAGTTTCAGGGCAGGAGTTACAGGGGAGGAGTTTCTTGGCTAGAGTTTCAGGGCAGGAGATTCAGGGCATGAGTTTCAGTGCAGTAGATTCAGGGCATGAAGGAGTTTCAGGGCCGGAGTTTCAGGGCAGGAGTTTCGGTTCAAGGGATCCAGGGCAAGAGTTTCGTGGCAGGAGTTTCAGGGCAGGACATTCAGGGCAGGAGTTTCAGGGCAGGAGATTCAGGTCTGGAGTTTCACGGCAGGAGTTATGGGGCAGTAGTTTCCAGGAAGGAGTTTCAGGGGTCGAGTTTCAAGGCTGGGGTTACAGGGCAGGGGTTTCAGAGCAGGAGTTTCAGGGCAGGGGTTACAGGGTCGGTGTATCAAGGGAGGAGTCACAGGGCAGGAGTTTCAGGCAGGATTGTCAGGGGTCGAGTTTCATGGTAGGAAATTCAGTTCAGGAGTATCAGAACAGGAATCTCAGGACAGGAGGTACAGGGCCAGAGTTACAAGGCAAGTTTTTCAGGGCAGGGGTTTCAAGGCAGGAGTTTCAAGGGTCTAGTTTCAGGGCAGGGGATTCAGGGCAGGAGTTTCAGAGCAGAAGTTTCAGGGCAGGAGTCTAATTGGTCGAGTTAGGGTTAGGATGCGAGTATGCAGGCAGTGGGCAAAATATCCCTCTAGTGTTTGTGGATCTCTTACTGGAGATGCAGTATCACTTCACCCTGCCACTTTGTTTTTGGCCCACGTTGTCATCATCTCGGTCCCCGACTTGCCTTTATTGGGATCTTCCTCCTCTTTAACCTCCATTCTGGATTTTAAGTTAAAATGGTGGAGTTCTTGCCTATGGAGAGTGTTTTGGATTTGGGGACTTTTTTATGGGGACTTGGGGGCCGTGCAGTAGCTAATTGAGGGGTGTGTGGGGAGGGGCATGCCCAGGGGTAGAGTTAGGTAATGCAGGTTGAGGGTTCACGGCGAAGGGAGGTGGGGTGGGGTGGCAAATGGTATTGCGGGGGGGGGGGGGGTTGCCCTTGTTGTAGGGGGGAGGGCTGAATTAGGAGCCTAACTGCTGGTGATATTGGGTAAATTTGGCCCCTTGATGCGGTGAGGGTTTGGGTTTATGGGAGTGTGTAGCAGGGTTGGAGGTGTTAGGTTTAGTGGTAGGGCAAAGGACTATTATATAAGCCCTTTAGTGTGGTGTGGTTTGGATTATTTGGGGTGCCCGGTCCATTGGAAATTAGGGTTAGGGTTTAGTTGGGGTGTGTGGTCCTCCAGGTGTTAGGATTAGATTGGGGGGGGTAGGGTTGAGGGGGGCCCGCTGGGCGGCGGGAGGTATAACTGGTGATGTGGGATGAGTTTGCCCCTCTGGCGAGAAGAGGATCTGTGTTTATGGGGTGTGAAGATGTTAGGTTTCAGGGCAGGGTCATGTGCTGGGGATGTAAGCTGGGAAGTTGGGGCAAGTCCTGTGTCTGGATTAAACCGGTTGTTACGCGTCTGTTCTTCCTAGTGGTTATCTCCTGTAGCGTTATAATTTCTAATTTTACTCCTCTCTACTTGGGGAATTAGGTTCTGTTCTGGGGCCTAGTTGTTAGGCTCTATTTCCAAAGTAAGGCGAACCTTTCCTATTTAATGGTCCCCTGTCTTAATTTGTTTCAGGTTGGGTGACTGAAGGGGATCTTCCCCTTCTTCCCTACTCTAGTTTTCTCAATTTTTTAGAAAATTACGGGGTGCAGTGTTGGCCCTTCGGTGAGTACATTTTATGTTGCTGACCTGGTTTTTTAGGCCTCGTTTAGGCCGTTTGAGGAATGCGTCTGTAGTCTTTCAATCCATCTCCTCTCTGCTCTTTTTCTTTGGAGGTTTGACCAGTTTATGTTGGTTTCCAGGCCCAGGATTGCTAAGGAGTACATTCCATGCTCCAGGAAGTGCCTACTAACTGGTCTGTTTTGGTTTCCTCTTCTGATATTACCGAGGTGTCCTGTGAGTCTGGTTCTCAGGCTGTTGCCTGTCTCCTCTAACTATATGATATGGCATTGTTTACACTGGATTGCATATACTACATTCTTTTCTTCGCAAGTTGTCCTCTGCTCTATCTCAGCCCACTTCCCTGTAGCTCTGTTGTGTATGCTTTTTGAAATTCTGATGTATATGCACGCCCTGCAGTTTCCCACCTGGCAGTTTGGCGCTGTTCGTACTTTGGTACTGACTAGTAGGTCTTTTAAGTTTCTACCCCTTTTGAAGGCTGAAACTATGGTGTATTGTCCCAGTGTCTCCCCCTTCCTCCTTTAGATTTTCAAAGTGTGTTTTGACTGTCTTGTGGATATTCACTGCCATCCCACTGTATCCTGTTATCAAGGGTAGTTTCTGTGTTGTGTTGTCGCATAGTCGGGGATTTGTGATACTTTTTAAAAAGTCAGATTTGATGTGTCTGAGTCTCCGTCTGCTGCAGCCCCTGTATCTAAGTGCAGAGAAGAGGATAGTAGTGGCTTGGTGGAAGTCCTCTGCCCTGGTGCAAATGCGATGAAACCGGGTCAGCTGTCCTTTGACAATGTCCCTAAAGGTGTGTTTGGGATGGTGGCTCCCGGTGTGTAGGAGGGTGTGTGTGTCTGTGGTTTTAAAGAATACTTTGGTGGCTAGTTTCTGGCTGCCGTTTTCTGGTGCTAGTTTAAATACCGTAGTGTCCAGGAAGTCAATTTTCTCCCTATTTGTTGTGGCCTTAACCTTAATGGATGGATGATGAGTGTTTAGGATTTGAATAAATTCCTCTAATTCTACCTCTGAGTGTGTCCACACTCCCCAGATGTCATCCAGGTATCTATAGAGACACATGGGTTTTTTGGGACACTTTCGATAAACTGCTTCCTCCCACTTTGCCATGTATATATTGGCATAAACTAGAGCAAACTTCTTTCCCATCGCTGTGCCCTTGACTTGAAAGTAGAATTCATTGTTGAATTCAAAGTCATTTTTAGTCAGGCTGAGGTGAAGGAGATCCACCGAGGCCTCGTCTGGTCTCTGTAGCTGGGGGTTCTTCTGTAGGATATCCCTCACTGCTTCTATACCCCTGTTGGTTTCTATATTGGTGTACAGGCTTTCAATGTCCATGGTGAAGAGTATGGCCTCAGGGGGCACTGACATGGAATTGACTATCCGGACAAAGTGGTACGTGTCCTTGATGTAACTGGAGTGTTTCTGCGATAGTGGGTTAAGGAAGGCATCAATGTATTCTGCTATCCTGTATGACTCACTGCTGCAGTCCGACACGATGGGCCTGCCGGGTGGTATTTCTCCCGGAACGGTCCGTGAGTCTGGGCTCTTGTGTATTTTAGGGAGGATATAGAACTTTCTTGCTCGTGGCTGCATCCCTGTCAGGTAATCCACTTGCTTCTTCCCGAGGTATCTAGTCCTCTCTAGTTCTCACAAAATGTTCCTAATCTCTGTGTGTGTTTTCCGGTATATGGGTTCCCTTAGTTTAGCGTAGTGTTCCGTGTTGTTTAATTGTCTGTGTGCCTCAAATAGGTATTGCTGTTTGTCCATGATAACTGTGCTGCTCCCTTTATCTGCTGGTTTGATAACAATATCCATATTTTCTCTCAGTTCTTTCAGGGCTGCTCTCTCCTTCCTAGTTAGATTGGGTTTATCCTGTACTTTTCTCTCCCTCTCTATTATCTCATCCAGTGTGCTCTCAAATTGTAAGACCGCTTCTGACCTGTACCTCCTCTTGGGCATCCAGTCTGAGGGAGGGGTGAAAAGGGTCTTGCTACATTCTGACTCTGCAAAAAAGTCGACCAGTACCAATGTCCTATAGAACTTATCCATGTCCCCCTCCATCTGCTCCTTGCACGTGTCGGCGCTGGGAGGACTAACTAGCTCCAGCGCCCTCTCGAGGACGGTGCCAGAACTCCCACTGCACGTGTTGTTCTCCGGACCTGTTGATCTGAGACAGTCCTGCAGCACAATTACCGGACTCAAGTTCGTTTTACTCGTCGCCGACGGATGCGGTGCAGCCTGAGTCGTCTTTTTCTGGGGCTCGGGTGTGATACGGGTCCGGTCACGGCTGACCCAGAAGCCGTCCCTGGAGGTGGAGGGTCTGTTCCCCTCTCCCCCTTGGGATGCAGTTTCCATTGTCCGTGTGGTCATTGTGGCCGCATTAGAGTTAGGGTTAGGATGCGAGTACGCGGGCAGTGGGTAAAATATCCCTCTAGTGTTTGTGGATCTCGTACTGGAGATGCAGTATCACTTTACGCTGCCACTTTGTTTTTGGCCCACGTCATCATCATCTCGGTCCCCAACTTTCCTTTACTGGGATCTTCCTCCTCTTCAACCTCCATTCTGGAGTTTAAGTTACAATAGTGGAGTTACTGCCTATGGATAGTGTTTTGGATTTCGGGTCTTTTTAATAGGGAATGTGTGCTGTGATCTGGGGGTTGTGCGGTAGCTAATTGAGGGGTGCTGTAGGGAGGGACAGGCCCGGGGGTAGGGTTAGTTAATGCGGGTTGAGGATTCACAGCGAAGGGAGGTGGGGTGGCAATTGGCATTGCAGGGCTGGGGGTGTCTGCTGCAGTAGCGAGGAGGGCTGAAATAGGACCCTAGCTGAGCTGGAGTGTTTCTGTGATAGTGGGTTAAGGAAGGCATCAATGTACTCTGCTATCCTGTATGACTCACTGCTGCAGTCCAACACGATGGGCCTGCCGGGTGGTATTTCTCCCGGAACGGTCCGTGATTCTGGGCTCTTGTGTATTTTGGGGAGGATATAGAACTTTCTTGCTCGTGGCTGTATCCCTGTCAGGTACTCCACTTGCTTCTTCCCGAGGTATCTCGTCCTCGCAAAATGTTCCTAATCTCCGTGTGTGTTTCCCAGTATATGGGTTCCATTAGTTTAGTGCAGTGTTCCATGTTTTTTAATTGTCTGTGTGCCTCAATAGGTATTGCTGTTTGTCCATGATAACTATGCTGCTCCCTTTATCTGCTGTTTTGACAACAATATCCATATTTTCTCTCAGTTCTTTCAGGGCTGCTCTCTCCTTCCTAGTTAGATTGGGTTTATCCTGCACTTCTCTCTCCCTCTCTATTATCTCATCCAGTGTGCTCTCAAATTGTAAGACCGCTTCTGACCTGTACCTCCTGTTGGGCATCCAGTCTGAGCAAGGGGTTAAAGGGGTCTTGCTACATTCTGACTCCCCAAAAAATTTGACCAGTACCAATCTCCTATACAACTTATCCAAGTCCCCCTCAATCTGCTCCTTATGGAGCTTTGCAGTCGGTACAAAAGTGAGGCCCCTGTTCAGAACCTTGTGCTGGGTTTCTGTAGGGATAAATGTACGGGAGAGGTTCACGATGGTCTCTCCCAGTTTTGGACCCTGCCTGTCTCGGCTTTGTCTCCACTCTAGTTTAAAGTCTGCATCCACCTCTTGACTATAAAAACATAGAAAATAGGTGCAGGAGTAGGCCATTCGGCCCTTCGAGCCTGCACCGCCATTTATTATGATCATGGCTGATCATCCAACTCAGAACCCCGCCCCAGCCTTCCCTCCATACCCCCTGACCCCCGTAGCCACAAGGGCCATATCTAACTCCCTCTTAAATATAGCCAATGAACTGGCCTCAACTGTTTCCTGTGGCAGAGAATTCCACAGATTCACCACTCTCTGTGTGAAGAAGTTTTTCCTCTTCTCGGTCCTAAAAGGCTTCCCCTCTATCCTCAAACTGTGGCCCCTCATTCTGGACTTCCCCAACATCGGGAACAATCTTCCTGCATCTAGCCTGTCCAATCCCTTTAGGATTTTATACGTTTCAATCAGATCCCCCCTCAATCTTCTAAATTCCAACGAGTACAAGCCCAGTTCATCCAGTCTTTCTTCATATGAAAGTCCTGCCATCCCAGGAATCAATCTGGTGAACCTTCTTTGTACTCCCTCTATGGCAAGGATGTCTTTCCTCAGATTAGGGGACCAAAACTGCACACAATACTCCAGGTGTGGTCTCGCCAAGGCCTTGTACAACTGCAGTAGTACCTCCCTGCTCCTGTACTCGAATCCTCTCGCTATAAATGCCAGCATACCATTCGCCTTTTTCACCGCCTGCTGTACCTGCATGCCCACTTTCAATGACTGGTGTATAATGACAGCCAGGTCTCGTTGCACCTCCCCTTTTCCTAATCGGCCACCATTCAGATAATAATCTGTTTTCCTATTTTTGCCACCAAAGTGGATAACTTCACATTTTTCCACATTAAATTGCATCTGCCATGAATTTGCCCACTCACCCAACCTATCCAAGTCACCCTGCATCCTCTTAGCATCCTCCTCACAGCTAACACTGCCACCCAGCTTCGTGTCATCCGCAAACTTGGAGATGCTGCATTTAATTCCCTCATCCAAGTCATTAATATATATTGTAAACACCTGGGGTCCCAGCACTGAGCCTTGCGGTACCCCACTAGTCACCGCCTGCCATTCTGAAAAGGTCCCGTTTATTCCCACTCTTTGCTTCCCGTCTGCTAACCAATTCTCCACCCACACCAATACCTTACCCCCAATACTGTGTGCTTTAAGTTTGCACATTAATCTCCTGTGTGGGACCTTGTCAAAAGCCTTTTGAAAATCCAAATATACCACATCCACTGGTTCTCCCCTGTCCACTCTACTAGTTACATCCTCAAAAAATTCTATGAGATTCGTCAGACATGATTTTCCTTTCACAAATCCATGCTGACTTTGTCCGATGATTTCACCGCTTTCCAAATGTGCTGTTATCACATCCTTGATAACTGACTCCAGCAGTTTCCCCACCACCGACGTTAGGCTAACCGGTCTATAATTCCCCGGTTTCTCTCTCCCTCCTGTTTTAAAAAGTGGGGTTACATTAGCCACCCTCTAATCCTCAGGAACTAGTCCAGAATCTAACGAGTTTTGAAAAATTATCACTAATGCATCCACTATTTCTTGGGCTACTTCCTTAAGCACTCTAGGATGCAGACCATCTGGCCCTAGGAATTTATCTGCCTTCAATCCCTTCAATTTACCTAACACCACTTCCCTACTAACATGTATTTCGCTCAGTTCCTCCATCTCACTGGACCCTCTGTCCCCTACTATTTCTGGAAGATTATTTATGTCCTCCTTAGTGAAGACAGAACCAAAGTAATTATTCAATTGGTCTGCCATGTCCTTGCTCCCCATAATCAATTCACCTGTTTCTGTCTGCAGGGGACCTACATTTGTCTTTACCAGTCTTTTCCTTTTTACATATCTATAAAAACTTTTACAGTCTGTTTTTATGTTCCCTGCCAGTTTTCTCTCATAATCTTTTTTCCCCTTCCTAATTAAGCCCTTTGTCCTCCTCTGCTGAACTCTGAATTTCTCCCAGTCCTCAGGTGAGCCACTTTCTCTGGCTACTTTGTATGCTTCTTCTTTGGAATTGATACTATCCCTAATTTCTCTTGTCAGCCACGAGTGCACTACCTTCCTTGATTTATTCTTTTGCCAAACTGGGATGAACAATTGTTGTAGTTCATCCATGCAACTTTTAAATGCTTGCCATTGCATATCCATCGTCAATCCTTTAAGTGTCATTTGCCAGTCTATCTTAGCTAATTCACGTCTCATACCTTCAAAGTTACCCCTCTTTAAGTTCAGAACCTTTGTTTCTGAATTAACTATGTCACTCTCCATCTTAATGAAGAATTCCACCATATTATGGTCACTCTTACCCAAGGGGCCTCTCACGACAAGATCGCTAATTAACCCTTCCTCATTGCTCAAACCCAGTCCAGAATAACCTGCTCTCTAGTTGGTTCCTCGACATGTTGGTTCAAAAAACCATCCCGCATACATTCCAAGAAATTCTCTTCCTCAGCACCTTTACCAATTTGGTTCACCCAATCTACATGTAGATTGAAGTCACCCATTATAACCGCTGTTCCTTTATTGCACACATTTCTAATTTCCTGTTTAATACCATCTCCGACCTCACTACTACTGTTAGGTGGCCTGTACACAACTCCCACCAGCGTCTTCTGCCCCTTAGTGTTACGCAGCTCTACCCATATCGATTCCACATCTTCCCGGCTTATGTCCTTCCTTTCTATTGCGTTAATCTCTTCTTTAACCAGCAACGCCACCCCACCTCCCCTTCCTTCATGTCTATCCCTCCTGAATATTGAATATCCCTGAATGTTGAGCTCCCATCCCTGGTCACCCTGGAGCCATGTCTCTGTGATCCCAACTATATCATAATCATTAATAAGAATCTGCACTTTCAATTCATCCACCTTATTACGAATGCTCCTTGCATTGACACACAAAGCCTTCAGGCGCTCTTTTACAACTCTCTTAGCCCTTATACAATTATGTTGAAAAGTGGCCCTTTTTAATGCTTGCCCTGGATTTGTCGGCCTGCCACTTTTACTTTTCTCCTTAGTACTTTTTGCTTCTACCCTCACTTTACACCCCTCTGTCTCTCTGCACTGGTTCCCATCCCCTGTTGTGAACTAACCTCCTCACGCCTAGCCTCTTTAATTTGATTCCCACCCCCCAACCATTCTAGTTTAAAGTCACCTCAGTAGCCCCCGCTAATCTCCCTGCCAGGATATTGGTCCCCCTAGGATTCAAGTGTAACCTGTCCTTTTTGTACAGGTCACGCCTGCGCCAAAAGAGGTCCCAATGATCCAAAAACTTGAATCCCTGCCCCCTGCTCCAATCCCTCAGCCACGCATTTATCCTCCACCTCATCGCATTCCTACTCTCACTGTCGCGTGGCACAGGCAGTAATCCCGAGATTACTACCTTTGCGGTCCTTTTTCTCAACTCCCTTCCTAGCTCCCTATATTCTCCTTTCAGGACCTCATCCTTTTTCCTACCTATGTCATTGGTACCTATATATACCACGACCTCTGGATCCTCACCCTCCCATTTCAGGATATCTTGGACACGATCAGAAATATCCCGGACCCTGGCACCAGGGAGGCAAACTACCATCCGGGTCTCTGGACTGCGTCCACAGAATCGCCTATCTGACCCCCTTACTATCGAGTCCCCTATCACAACTGCCCTCCTCTTCCTTGCCCTACCCTTCTGAGCTACAGGGCCAGACTCTGTGCCGGGGGCAAGGCCACTGTCGCTTCCCCCGGGTAAGCTGTCCCCCCCCAACAGTACTCAAACAGGAGTACCTATTGTTAAGGGGCACAGCCTCCGGGGTACTCCCTATTACCTGACTCTTCCCCTTCCCCCTCCTAACCGTGACCCACTTGTCTGCCTCCCGTGGCCCCGGCGTGACCACCTGCCTGCAACTCCTCTCTATCAACTTCTCACTCTCCCTGACCAGACGAAGGTCATCGAGCTGCAGCTCCAGTTCCGTAACGCGGTCCCTTAGGAGCTGCATCTCGATGCACTTGGCGCAAATGTAGACGTCATCTACATGGTCAGGGCTGTGTTCTCTGTCCAATGGATGTGGTCTGTGTCTACCTTAAACTGCCTCGCCGGGATTGCAGGGATATAATTCTTAGTTCTAATACCCTCTAGGCGAGGGGCTCACCTGGCGTCTTCTCTGTTCCTGTGGCTGGGGCAGTGGGGCCACATCGGCGTCGTGTGGGTTAACTAATGCTAGCGCCCTCCCGTGGACTGTGCCGCTTCTGACCTGTACCTCCTCTTGGGCATCCAGTCTGAGGGAGGGGTGAAAGGGGTCTTGCTACATTATGACTCCCCAAAAAAAGTCGACCAGTACCAATGTCCTATAGAAGTTATCCATGTCCCCCTCCATCTGCTCGTTATGGAGCTTTGCAGTCGGTACAAAAGTGAGGCCCCTATTCAGAACCTTGCGCTGGGTTTCTGTAGGGATGAATGTACAGGAGAGGTTCACGACGGTCTCTCCCAGTTGTGGACGGTGCCTCTCTCGGCTTTGTCTCCACTCTAGTTTAAAGACTACATCCACCTCTTGACTACGGTCAGGGCTGTGTTGTCTGTCCAATGGATGTGGTCTGTGTCTACCTTAAACTGCCTCACCGGGATTGCAGGGATATAATTCTTAGTTCTAATAACCTCGTTTAGTTGGGCCAGGGTTGCTTGTTCTGCCTCTGTTAAACAGTGGCTAAAGTTCAGCTCTGGCACGCAGATACTGGCATTGGGAAATTTTATATTGGTATTTCTTAATAGTTGCTGAAGCTGTTTAGTCGCTCGCTGTTGCTGGTTGATGTGACCTATTGTTTATTCCAAAGGAAAGGATAACCTTTTTAGTTTCCAGTTGTGGTTCTAACTTTGTGAGGATAGCAGTGGCATGGGTGAATTTGGCTCCCGGAAAGCTGTCCAACTGAACATCCTTATTAGGGCATCTTTTGATCCTGGAAAGTTAGAGTCCCCTATAATTAGAATAGGTTTAAGGGCCCTTAGTTCCCAAGTTACATTTTTCTGTTTAGGGTGAGGATGCCTCGTTATTTGACCCTCCTGGTTGCTGCAAATAGGGGTTACCCGTTGTCTTGTTTGTCCCATGTCCTCCGACTCTCGGGCTGTGTGATTCCCTGGGGTGGAAGACTTGCTCGGTTCTCGTGTACTGGCTCCCCTTGTCTGTGTGCCCATCCGCACTGATGTGGGGTGGAGTGCTGATTCCTCGGAGTCTTGGGTCGGGGAGGCTGTGGGGGCGGCGGGTGGGGCCCTGCTCCTAGGTTGGGTTGCGTCTTCTCCGAGGGGCTCATGGGTGGGGAGGGGCTCACCTGGCCTCTTCTCTGTTCCTGTGGCTAGGGCAGTGGGGCCACAGCGGCGTCGAGTGGGTTAACTAGTTCCAGCGCCCTCCCGTGGACGGTGCCGGAACTACCACTGTAAGGGTCGGCGCTGGGAGGACTGACTAGCTCCACCGCCCTCTTGTGGACGGTGCCGGAACTCCCAATGCACGTGTCGGCGCTGGAAGGACTAACTAGCTCCACCGCCTTCTCGTGGACGTTGGCGGAACTCCCACTGCACGTGTCGGCCCTGGGAGGACTAACTAGCTCCAGCGCCCTCTCGTGGAGGGTGCCGGAATTCCCACTGCACGTGCTCTTCTCAGGACCTGTTGGTCTGAGACAGTTCCGCAGCACAATTACCGGACTCAATTTCGTTTTACTCGTCGCCGACGGACGGGATGCATCCTGAGCGGTCTTTTTCCGGGGCTCGGGTGTGATACGGGTCCGGTCACGGTTGACCCAGAAGCCGTCCCTGGAGGTGGCGTGTCTGTTCCCCTCTCCCCCTTGGGATGCGGTTTCCATTATCCGTGGGGTCATTGTGGCCGCATTAGGGTTAGGCTTAGGATGCGAGTACGCGGGCAGTGGGTAAAATATCCCTCTAGTGTTTGTGGATCTCGTACTGGAGATGCAGTATCACTTTATCCTGCCACTTTGTTTTTGGCCCACGCCATCGTCATCCCGGTCCCCAACTTTCCTTTACTGGGATCTTCGTTCTCTTCAACCTCCATTCTGGAGTTTAAGTTACAATAGTGGAGTTATTGCCTATGGATAGTGTTTTGGATTTGGGATCTTTTTAATAGGGACTGTGTGCTGTGATCTGGGGGTTGTGCGGTAGCTAATTAAGAGGTGTTGTGGGGAGGGACATGCCCGGGGGTAGAGTTAGGTAATGGGGGTTGAGGATTGACGGCGAAGGGAGGTGGGGTGGGGTGGCAATTGGCATTGCGCAGGTGGGGGTGTCCCCTGCAGTAGCGGGGAGGGCTGAAATAGGAGCCTAGCTGCTGGTGATATTGGGCAAATTTGGCCCCTTGATGGGGTAAGGGCTTGGGTTTATGGGGGTGTGTAGCTGGGTTGGACATGTTCGGTTTAGGGGTAGGGTCAAGGACTGTTATATAAGCCCTTTAGTGTGGTGTGGTTTGGGTTATTTGTGGCGCTGTCCGGTTTAGTTGGGGTGCGCGGTGCCTTGGAAATTAGGGTTAGGGTTTAGTTGGGGTGTGTGGTCCTCCGGATGTTAGGATTAGGTTGGTGGAGTAGGGTTGAGGGGGGCCCGCTGGGTGGCGGGAGGTATAACTGGTGATGTGGGGTGAGTTTGCCCTCTGGCGAGAAGAGGATCTGTGTTTATGGGGTGTGAAGATGTTAGGTTTCAGGGCAGGGTCATGTGCTGGGGATGTATTCTTCCCCCTGGGGGAAGCTGGGAAGTTGGGGCAAGTGCTGTCTCTGGATTAAACCGGTTGTTACGCGTCTGTTCTTCCTAGTGGTTATCTCCTGTAGTGTTATAATTTCTAATTTTACTCCTCTCTACTTGGGGAATTTGGTTCTGTTCTGGGGCTTAGTTGTTAGGCTCTATTTCCAAAGTAAGACGAACCTTTCCTATTTAATGGTCCCCTGTCTTAATTTGTTTCAGGTTGGGTGACTGAAGGGGATCTTCCCCTTCTTCTCTACTCTAATTTTCTCAATTTTTTAAAAATTACCGGGTGCAGTGTCGGCCCTTCGGTGAGTACATTTTATGTTGCTGGCCTGGTTTTTTAGGCCTCGTTTAGGCCGTTTGAGGAATGCGTCTGTAGTCTTTCAATCCATCTCCTCTCTGCTCTTTTTCTTTGGAGGTTTGACCAGTTTATGTTGGTTTCCAGGCCCAGGATTGCTAAGGAGTACATTCCATGCTCTAGGAAGTGCCTACTAACTGGTCTGTTTTGGTTTCCTCTTGTGATATTACTGAGGTGTCCTGTGAGTCTGGTTCTCAGGCTGTTGCCTGTCTCCCCTATGTATATGATATGGCATTGTTTACACTGGATTGCATGTACTACATTCTTTTGTTCGCAAGTTATCCTCTGCTCTATCTTAGCCCACTTTCCTGTAGCTCTGTTGTGTATGCTTTTTGAAATTCTGATGTATATGCACGCCTTGCAGTTTCCCACCTCGCAGTTTGGCGCTGTTCGTACTTTGGTACTGACTCGTATGTCTTTTAAGTTTCTACCCCTTTTGAAGGCTGAAACTATGGTGTATTGTCCCAGTGTCCCCCCTTCCTCCTTTAGATTTTCAAAGTGTGTTTTGACTGTCTTGTGGACATTCACTGCCATCCCACTGTATCCTGTTATCAAGGGTAGTTTCTGTGTTGTGTTGTCGCATAGTCGGGGATTTGTGATACTTTTTACAAAGTCAGATTTGATGTGTCTGAGTCTCCGTCTGCTGTAGCCCCTGTGTCTAAGTGCAGAGAAGAGGATGGTAGTGGCTTGGTGGAAGTCCTCTGCCCTGGTGCAAATGCGGTGAAGCCGGGTCAGCTGTCCTTTGACAATGCCACTGAAGGTGTGTTTGGGATGGTGGCTCCCGGTGTGTAGGAGGGTGTGTGTGTCTGTGGTTTTAAAGAATACTTTGGTGGCTAGTTTCTGGCTGCCATTTTCCGGTGCTTATTTAAATACCGTAGTATCCAGGAAGTCAATTTTCTCCCTATTTGTTGTGGCCTTAACCTTAATGGATGGATGATGAGTGTTTAGGATTTGAATAAATTCCTCTAATTCTACCTCTGAGTGTGTCCACACTCCCCAGATGTCATCCAGGTATCTATAGAGACACATGGGTTTCTTGGGGCACTTTGGATAAACAGTTTCCTCCCATTTTGCCATGTATATATTGGCATAGGCTGGAGCAAACTTCTTTCCCATTGCTGTGCCCTTGGCTTGTAAGTAGAATTGATTATTGAATTCAAAGTCATTTTTTAGTCAGGCTGAGGTGAAGGAGTTCCACCAAGGCCTCGTCTGGTCTCTCTAGCTGAGGGTTCTCCCGAAGGATATCCCTCACTGCCTCTATACCCCTATCGGTTTCTATATTGGTGTACAGGCTTTCAATGTCCATGGTGAAGAGAATGGCCTCAGGGGGCACTGACATGGAATTGACTATCCGGACAAAGTGGTACATTTCCTTGATGTAGCTGGAGTGTTTCTGCGATAGTGGGTTAAGGAAGGCAGCAATGTATTCTGCTATCCTGTATGACTCACTGCTGCAGTCTGACACGATGGGCCTGCCGGGTGGTATTTCTCCCGGAACAGTAAGTGAGTCTGGGTTCTTGTGTATTTTGGGGAGAATATAGAACTTTCTTGCTCGTGGCTGTATCCCTGTCAGGCACTCCACCTGCTTCTTCCCGAGGTATCTAGTCCTTTCTAGTTCTCGCAGAATGTTCCTGATTTCTGTGTGTGTTTCCCAGTATATGGGTTTCTTTAGTTTAGTGTAGTGCTCCATGTTGTTTAATTGCCTGTGTGCCTCAAATAGATATTGCTGTTTGTCCATGATCACTATGCTGCTCCCTTTATCTGCTGGTTTAATAACAATTTCCATATTTTCCCTCAACTCCTTCAGGGCTGCTCTCTCCTTCCTAGTTAGATTGGGTTTATCCTGTACCTCTCTCTCCCTCTCTATTATCTCATCCAGTGTGCTCTCAAATTGTAGGACCGCTTCTGACCTGTACCTCCTCTTGGGCATCCAGTCTGAGGGTGGGGTGAAAGGGGTCTTTACACATTCTGTCTCCCCAAAAAAGTCAACGAGTACCACTCTCCTGTAGAACTTATCCACATCCCCCTCAATCTGCTCCTTATGGAGTTTTGGAGTCAGTACAAAAGTGAGGCCCCTGTTCAGAACCTTTTGCTGTGTTTCTGTAGGGATGAATGTACGGGAGAGGTTCATGACGGTCTCTCCCAGTCGTGGACCCTGCCTCTCTCGGCTTTGTCTCCACTCGAGTGACTGGGAGAGTCACCAGTTTCGCCTGTTCTCTTTGGCTTCCTCATGGGGAATTCTGTAAAGACTGAGGTGGTCTTCCTTTAAAATGTTCCACTCCACCCCCCGCAGCCCCCCCCCACACCACCCCCCACCCAAAACCGCCCACCTCCCACCTCTATATTGTTTTACCAAACATGTTTGTCCATTCCTGCTGCAGCACCTGGCTGTTGCCGGCCCGCCCTATTTGTTAAGACTCTTAAGAGGTAAATTATCCACTAATCGCGCTGCTCCTTTATATTATTCGACCCTCCCCATTCTTTTAGCCCCTGATTGTTTATTTCTATTCCTTTAATACCTAGTTAGAGTTGAGATTAAATTTCATCCTATTTCTCCTTTTAGGATTACATTGTTTAATTGTGATTTAAGTGTTCAAACAGTGAATTTACTGTTCTGTGGGTAAAATGTGGCGGAAGCTTGTGGCTAATATATGTTGGGGTTGGGGTTTAACCTCAGCAGTCTGTGCCAGTTTTCCTAGCTTCTTGGATTTACTTTGGCTTTTGAGGACCAGGATGATGAGAGACGTGTCACTTCTGGTTAGGATGCGAGTATGTGGGCAGTGGGCAAAATATCCCTCAAGTTTTTGTGGATCTCGTACTGGAGATGCAGTATCACTTTATCCTGCCACTTTGTTTTTGGCCCATGTCATCATCATCTCGGTCCCCAACTTTACTGGGATCTTCCTCCTCTTCAACCTCCATTCTGGAGTTTGTTACAATAGTGGAGTTATTGCCTATGGATAGTGTTTTGGATTTAGGGATTTGGATTGAGGGGTGTTGTGGGGAGGGACATGCCCGGGGGTAGAGTTAGGTAATGGGGGTTGAGGATTCACGGCGAAGGGAGGTGGGGTGGCAATTGGCATTGAGGGGCTGGGGGTGTCCGCTGCAGTAGTGAGGAGGGCTGAAATAGGACCCTAGCTGAGCTGGAGTGTTTCTGTGATAGTGGGTTGAGGAAGGCATCCACATACTCTGCTATCCTGTATGATTCACTGCTGCAGTCCGACACGATGGGCCTGCCGGGTGGTATTTCTCCCGGAACGGTCCGTGAGTCTGGGCTCTTGTGTATTTTGGGGAGGATATAGAACTTTCTTGCTCGTGGCTGTATCCCTGTCAGGTACTCCACTTGCTTCTTCCCGAGGTATCTAGTCCTCTCTAGTTCTCGCAAAATGTTCCTAATCTCTGTGTGTGTTTCCCAGTATATGGGTCCCTTAGTTTAGTGTAGTTTTCCGTGTTTTTCAATTGTCTGTGTGCCACAAATAGGTATTGCTGTTTGTCCATGATAACTATGTTGCTCCGTTTACCTGCTGGTTTGATAACAATATCAATATTTTCTCTCAGTTCCTTCACGGCTGCTCTTTCCTTCCTAGTTAGATTGGGTTTATCCTGTACTTCTCTCTCCCTCTCTATTATCTCATCCAGTGTGCTCTCAAATTTTAAGACCGTTTCTGACCTGTACCTCCTCTTGGGCATCCAGTCCGAGGGAGGGGTGAAAGGGGTCTTGCTACATTCTGACTCCCCTAAAAAGTCGACCAGTACCAATGTCCTTTAGAAGTTATCCATGTCCCCCTTCATCTGCTCCTTATTGAGCTTTGCAGTCGGTACAAAACTGAGGCCCCTATTCAGAACCTTGTGCTCGGTTTCTGTAGGGATTAATGTACGGGAGAGGTTCACGACGGTCTCTCCCAGTTGTGGACGCTGCCTCTCTCAGGCTTGTCTCCACTCTAGTTTAAAGACTGCATCCACCTCTTGACTATGGTCAGGGCTGTGTTCTCTGTCCAATGGATGTGGTCTGTGTCTACCTTAAACTGCCTCACCGGGATTGCAGGGGTATAATTCTTAGTTCTAATAACCTCGTTTCGTTGGCCCAGGGTTGCTTGTTCTGCCTCTGTCAAACAGTGACTAAAGTTCAGCTCTGGCACCCAGATACTGGCATTGGGAAATTTTATATGGGCCATTGTTAATACTTGCTGAAGCTGTTCAGTCACTGCTGCTGGTTCATGTAACCTATTGTTTATTCCAAAGGAAAGGATAACCTTCTTAGTTTCCAGTTGTGGATCTAACTTTCTCAGGATAACAGTGGCATGGGTGATTTTGCCTCCCGGAAAGCTCTCCATTTGAACATCCTTATTAGGACATCTTTTGATCTGGAAATGTTAGAGTCCCCTATAATTAGAATAGGTTTAAGGGGCCTTTTTTGCTAAGTTACATTTTTCTGTTTAGAGTGAGGATGCCTCGTTATTTGACACTCCTGGTTGCTGCAAATTGGGATTACCTGTCGTCCTATTTGTACCATGTCCTCCGACTCTCGGGCTGTCTGGTTCCTTGGGGTGGAAGACTTGCTCGGTCCTCGTGTACTGGCTCCCCTTGTCTGTGTGCCCATCGGCACTGGTGTGGGGTGGGGTGCTGATTCCTCGGAGTCTTGGGTTGGGGAGGCTGTGGGGGCGGTGGGCTGGGGCTCCTCTGCTCGTAGGTTGGATTGCGTCTTCTCCGAGGGGCTCATGGGTTGGGAGGGCCTCACCTGGCGTCTTCTCTGTTCCTGTGGCTGGGGCAGTGGGGCCACATCGGCGTCGAGTGGGTTAACAAGTTCCAGCGCTCTCCCGTGGACGGTGCTGGAACTCCCACTGTAGTGTCGGCGCTGGGAGGACTAACTAGATCCAGCGCCCTCTGGTGGGCGGTGCCGGAACTCCCACTGCTCGTGTTGGCGCTAGGAGGACTAACTAGCTCCAGCGCCCTCTCGTGGTCGCTGGCGGAACTCCCACTGCACGTGTTGTTCTCAGGACCTTTTGATCTGAGACAGTCCCGCAGCCCAATTACCGGACTCAAGTTCGTTTTACTCGACGCCGACGGACGGACTGCAGCCTGAGCCGTCTTTTTCCGGGGCTCGGGTGTGATGCGGGTGCGGTCCCGGCTGACCCAGAAGCGGTCCCTGGAGGTGGAGGGTCTGTTCCCCTCTCCCCCTTGGGATCCGGTTTCCATTGTCCGTGGAGTCATTGTGGCCGCATTAGGGTTACGGTTAGGATGCGAGTATGCGGATAGTGGGCAAAATATCCCTCTAGTGTTTGTGGATCTCGTACTGGAGATGCAGTATCACTTTACCCTGATACTGCATCTCCAGTACGAGATCCACAAACGCTAAGGGGAGATTTTCCCCACTGCTCGCATACTCGCATCCTAACCCTACCCCGAATGCGGCCACAATGACCCCACGGACAATGACACTTTGTTTTTGGCCCACGTCATCATCATCTCGGTCCCCAACTTTCCTTTACTGGGATCTTCCTTCTCTTCAACCTCCATTCTGGAGTTTAAGTTACAATAGTGGAGTTTTTTCCTATGGATAGTGTTTTGGATTTGGTTTTTTTTTAATAGGGACTGTGTGCTGTGATCTGGGGGTTGTGCGGCAGCTAATTGAGGGGTGTTGTTGGAGGGGCATGCCCGGGGGTAGAGTTAGGTAATGGGGGTTGAGGTTTCACGGTGAAGGGGTCTGGGGTGGGTTGGCAATTGGCATTGCGGGAGTGGTGGTGTCCCCAGCAGTAGGGGGGAGGCTGAAATAGGAGCCTTGCTGAGCTGGAGTGTTTCTGCAATGGTGGGTTAAGGAAGGCATCCATGTACTCTGCTATCCTGCATGACTCACTGCTGCAATCCGACACGATGTGCGTGCCGGGTGGTATTTCTCCCGGAACGTTCCGTGAGTCTGGACTCTTGTGTATTTTGGGGAGCATACAGAACTTTCTTGCTTGTAGCTGTGTCCCTGTCAGGTACTCCACTTCCTTCTTCCCGAGGTATCTAGTCCTCTCCAGTTCTTGCAAAATGTTCCTAATCTCTGTGTGTGTTTGCCAGTACATCGGTTTCATTAGTTTACTGTAGTTTTCCATGTTGTTTAATTGTCTGTGTGCCTCAAATAGGTATTGCTGTTTGTCCATGATAACTATGCTGCTCCCTTTATCTGCTGTTTTGACAATAATATGCATATTTTCTCTCAGTTCTTTCAGGGCTTCTCTCACCTTCCTAGTTAAATGGGGTTTATCCTGAACTTCTCTCTCCCTCTCTATTATCTCATCCAGTGTGCTCTCAATTTGTAAGACCGCTGCTGAACTGTACCTCCTCTTGGGCATCCAGTCTGAGGGTGAGGAGAAAAGGGTCTTGCTACATTCTGACTCCCCAAAAAATTCGACCAGTACCAATATCCTATAGAAGTTATCCATGTCTCCCTCCATCTGCTCCTTATGGAACTTTGCAGTCGGTACAAAAGTGAGGCCCCTATTCAGAACCTTGTGCTGGGTTTCTGTTGGGAATGAATGTACTGGAGAGGTTCATGGCTGTGTCTGCCAGTCGTGGACCCTGCCTCTCTCGGCTTTGTCTCCACTCTAGTTTAAAGACTGCATCCACCTCTTGACGATGGTCAGGGCTGTGTTCTCTGTCCAATGGATGTGGTCTGTGTCTACCTTAAACTGCCTCGCCGGGATTGCAGGGATATAATTCTTAGTTCTAATAACCTCGTTTAGTTGGCCCGGGGTTGCTTGTTCTGCCTCTGTCAAACAATGGCTAAAGTTCAGCTCTGGCACCCAGATACTGCCATTGGGGAATTTTATATGGACCATTCTTAATAGTTGCTGAAGCTGTTTAGTCGCTGCTGCTTGTTGATGTGACCTATTGTTTATTCCAAAGGAAAGGATAACCTACCTAGTTTCCAGTTGTGGTTCTAAGTTTGTCAGGATAGCAGTGGCATGGGTGAATTTGGCTCCCGGAAAGCTGTCAAATTGAACATCTTTATTAGGGCACCCTTTGATGCTGGAAATGTTAGTGTCCCCTATAATTAGTATAGGTTTAAGGGGCCTTAGTTCCCAAGTTACATTTTTCTGTTTAGAGTGAGGATGCCTCGTTATTTGACCCTCCTGTTTGCTGCAAATAGGGGTTACCTGTTGTCTTGTTTGTCCGATGTCCTCCGGCTCTCGGGCTGTGTTGCTCCCTGGGGTGGAAGACTTGCTCGGTCCTCGTGTACTGGCTCCCCTTGTCTGTGTGCCCATCCGTACTGGTGTGGGGTGGGGTGCTGATTCCTCGGAGTCTTGGGTCGGGGAGGCTGTGGGGGCGGCGGGCTGGGGCTCCCCTGCTCCTAGGTTGGATTCCGTCTTCTCCGAGGGGTTCCTGGGTGGGGAGGGGCTCACGTGGCGTCTTCTCTGTTCCTGTGGCTTGGGCAATGGGGCCACATCGGCGTCGAATGAGTTAACTAATTCCAGCATGCCGGAACTCCCACTGTAAGTGTCGGCGTGGGAGGACTAACCAGCTCCAACGCTCTCTCGTGGACGGTGCCGGAACTCCCACTGCACGTTTTGTTCTCAGGACCTTTTGATCTGAGACAGTCCCGCAGCACAATTACCGGACTCAAATTCGTTTTATTCTTCGCCGACGGACGGTACACAGCCTGAGCCGTCTTTTTTCGGGGCTCGGCTGTGATACGGGTCCGGTCACGGCTGACCCAGAAGCCGTCCCTTGAGGTGGAGGGCCTATTCCCCTCTCCCCCTTGGGATACGGTTTCCATTGTCCGTGGGGTCATTGTGGCCGCATTAGGGTTAGGGTTAGGATGCGAGTATGAGGGTAGTGGGCAAAATATCCCTCTAGTGTTTGTGGATCTCGTACTGGAGATGCAGTATCACTTTACCCTGCTACTTTGTTTTTGGCTGACGTCATCATCATCTCGGTCCCTAACTTTCATTTACTGTGATCTTCCTCCTCCTCAACGTCCATTCTGGGGTTTAAGTTACAATAGTGGAGTTATTGGCTATGGATAGTGTTTTGGATTTGGGGTCTTTTTAATAGGGACTGTGTGCTGTGATCTGGGGGTTGTGCGGTAGTTAATTGAGGGGTGTAGCGCGGAGGGACATGCCCGAGGGTAGAGTTACGGAATGGGGGTTGAGGATGCACGGCGAAGGGAGGTGGTGTGGCGTGGCAATTGGCATTGCGGGGGTGAGGGTGTCCCCTGCAGTAGGGGTGGAGGGCTGAAATAGGAGCCTAGCTGAGCTGGAGTGTTTCTGCGATAGTGGGTTAAGGAAGGCATCCATGTATTCTGCTATCCTGTATGACTCACTGCTGCAGTCCGATACGATGGGCCTGCCGGTTGGTATTTCTCCTGGAACGGTCCAGGAGTCTGGGCTTTTGTGTATTTCGGGGAGGATATAGAACTTTCTTGATCGTGGCTGTATCCTTGTCAAGTACTGCACTTGCTTCTTCCCGAGGTATCTGGACCTCTCTAGTTCTCGCAAATTGTTCCTAATCTGTGTGTGTGTTTCCCAGTATATGGGTTCCCTTAGTTCAGTGTAGTGTTCCGTGTTTTTTAATTGTCTGTGTGCCTCAAATTGGTATTGCTCTTTGTCCATGATAACTATGCTGCTCCCTGTATTTGCTGGTTTGATAACAATATCCATATTTTCTCTCAGTTCTTTCAGGGCTGCTCTCTCCTTCCTAGTATGATTGGGTTTATCCTGCACTTCTCTCTCCCTCTCTATTATCTCATCCAGTGTGCTCTCAAATTTTAAGACCTCTTCTGACCTGTACCTCCTCTTGGGCATCCAGTCTGAGGGAGGGGTGAAAGGGGACTTGCTACATTCTGACTCGCGAAAAAAGTCGACCAGTACCAACCTCCTATAGAACTTATCCATGCCCCCCTCCATCTGCTCCTTATGGAGCTTTGCAGTCGGTACAAAAGTGAGGCCCCTATTCAGAACCTTGCGCTGGGTTTCTGTAGGGATGAATATACGGGAGAGGGTCACGACGGTCTCTCCCAGTTGTGGACGGTGCCTCTCTCGGCTTGGTCTCCACTCTAGTTTAAAGACTGCATCCACCTCTTGACTACGGTCAGGGCTGTGTTCTCTGTCCAATGGATGTGGTCTGTATCTACCTTAAACTGCCTCGCCGGGATTGCAGGGATATAATTCTTCACCCCAACCCTCCCCTCTCCACTGACACCCCCAGCCTCCCCCCTCCCCCCTCTGATCCCAGCTCTCATCCGTGCCAGGTCTTTACCATCCGCTCCGACCTTCAACTGTCGGAGGCAGAACGCTCTGTTCTCAGCAAGGGCCTCACGTTTGTCTCCCTTCGCCCACACCTCAGCGAGTTCCGTGTTCGCCATGATGCGGAACTTTTCTTCCGCCGTCTCCGTCTCCGAGCCTACTTCTTCGGCAAGGACTCTTCCACCCCCACCGATGACCCCTTCTCTCGTCTTCAACCCTCCTCTTCTTCATGGACACCCCGCTCTGGTCTTCTGCCTGCTCTGGATCTCTTTATCGCTAATTGCCGACGGGACATCAACCGTCTCGACTTCACCGCACCTTGTCCCCATTCCAACCTCACTCCTTCCGAACGCTCTGCTCTCCACTCCCTCCGCACTAATCCTAACCTTATTATTAAACCCGCCGATAAGGGGGGTGCAGTTGTAGTCTGGCGTACTGACCTCTACCTTGCCGAGGCACAGCGACAACTCGCGGATACCTCCTCTTATTTACCCCTCGATCGTGAACCCACTAAGGAGCACCAGGCCATTGTCTCCCACACCATCACCGACTTTCTCCGCTCAGGGGATCTCCCATCCACTGCTACCAACCTTATAGTTCCCACACCCCGCACTTCCCGTTTCTACCTCCTACCCAAGATCCACAAACCTGCCTGTCCTGGCCGACCTATTGTCTCAGCTTGCTCCTGCCTCACCGAACTCATTTCTGCATACCTCGACACTGTTTTATCACCCCTTGTTCAATCCCTTCCGACCTATGTTCGTGACACTTCTCACGCTCTTAAACTTTTCGATGATTTTAAGTTCCCTGGCCCCCACCGCTTTATTTTCACCATGGATGTCCAGTCCTTATATACTTCCATCCCCCATCAGGAAGGTCTTAAAGCTCTACGCTTCTTTTTGGATTCCAGACCTAAGCAGTTCCCCTCTACCACCACTCTGCTCCGTCTAGCGGAATTAGTCCTTACTCTTAATAATTTCTCCTTTGGCTCCTCCCACTTCCTCCAAACTAAAGGTGTAGCTATGGGCACCCGTATGGGTCCTAGCTATGCCTGCCTTTTTGTTGGGTTTGTGGAACAATCTATGTTCCGTGCCTATTCTGGTATCTGTCCCCCACTTTTCCTTCGCTACATCGACGACTGCATTGGCGCTGCTTCCTGCACGCATGCAGAACTCGTTGACTTTATTAACTTTGCCTCCAACTTTCACCCTGCCCTCAAGTTTACCTGGTCCATTTCCGACACCTCCCTCCCCTTTCTAGATCTTCAGTCTCTGTCTCTGGAGACAGCTTATCCACTGATGTCTACTATAAGCCTACTGACTCCCACAGCTATCTGGACTATTCCTCTTCTCACCCTGTCTCTTGCAAAAACGCCATCCCCTTCTCGCAATTCCTCCGTCTCCGCCGCATCTGCTCTCAGGATGAGGCTTTTCATTCTAGGACGAGGGAGATGTCTTCCTTTTTTAAAGAAAGGGGCTTCCCTTCCTCCACTATCAACTCTGCTCTTAAACGCATCTCCCCCATTTCACGTACATCTGCTCTCACTCCATCCTCTCGCCACCCCACTAGGAATAGGGTTCCCCTGGTCCTCACCTACCACCCCACCAGCCTCCAGGTCCAACATATTATTCTCTGTAACTTCCGCCACCTCCAACGGGCTCCCACCACTAAGCACATCTTTCCCTCCCCGCCTCTCTCTGCATTCTGCAGGGATCGCTCCCTGCACAACTCCCTTGTCCATTCGTCCCCCCCATCCCTCCCCACTGATCTCCCTCCTGGCACTTATCCGTGTAAGCGGAACAAGTGCTACACATGCCCTTACACTTCCTCCCTTACCACCATTCAGGGCCCCAAACAGTCCTTCCAGGTGAGGCAACACTTCACCTGTGAGTCGACTGGGGTGATATACTGTGTTCGGTGCTCCTGATGTGGCCTTTTATATGTTGGCGAGACCCGACGCAGACTGGGAGACCGCTTTGCTGAACATCTACGCTCTGTCCGCCAGAGAAAGCAGGATCTCCCAGTGGCCACACATTTTAATTCCACATCCCATTCCCATTCTGACATGTCCATCCACGGCCTCCTCTACTGTAAAGATGAAGCCACACTCAGGTTGGAGGAACAACACCTTATATTCCGTCTGGGTAGCCTCCAACCTGATGGCATGAACATCGACTTCTCTAACTTCCGCTAAGGCCCCAACTCCCCCTCGTACCCCATCTGTTACTTATTTTTATGCACACATTCTTTCTCTCACTCTCCTTTTTCTCCCTCTGCCCCTCTGAATATACCTCTTGCCCATCCTCTGGGTCCGCCCCCCCTTGTCTTTCTTCCCGGACCTCCTGTCCCATGATCCTCTCGTATCCCCTTTTGCCTATCACCTGTCCAGCTCTTGGCTCTATCCCTCCCCCTCCTGTCTTCTCCTATCATTTTGTATCTCCCCCTCCCCCTCCAACTTTCAAATCCCTTACTCACTCTTCCTTCAGTTAGTCCTGACGAAGGGCCTCATCCTGAAACGTCGACTGCACCTCTTCCTACAGATGCTGCCTGGCCTGCTGCGTTCACCAGCAACTTTGATGTGTGTTGCTTGAATTTCCAGCATCTGCAGAATTCCTGTTGTCATAGTTCTAATAACCTCGTTTTGATGGCCCAGGGTTGCTGTTCTGCCTTTGTCAAACCATGGCTAAAGTTCAGCTCTGGCACCCAGATACTGGCATTGCGAAATTTTATATGGGTCATTCTTAATAGTTGCTGAAGCTGTTTAGTCGCTGTCACGTGTTGATGTGACCTATTGTTTATTCCAAAGGAAAGGATAACCTTCTTAGTTTCCAGTTGTGGTTCTAACTTTGTCAGGGTAGCAGTGGCTTGGGTGGATTTGGCTCCCGGACAGCTGTCCAATTGAACATTCTTATTAGGGCACCTTTTGATCCTGGAAATGTTGGAGTCCCTTATAATTAGAATAGGTTTAAGGGGCCTTAGTTCCCAAGTTACATTTTTCTGTTTAGAGTGAGGATGCCTCGTTATTTGACCCTCCTGTTCGCTGCAAATAGGGGTTACCTGTCGTCTTGTTTGTCCGTTGTCCTCGACTCTCGGGCTGTGTTGTTCCCTGGGGTGGAAGACTTGCTCGGTCCTCATGTACTGGCTCCCTTTGTCTGTGTGCCCATTCGCAGGGGTGTGAGGTGGGGTGCTGATTCCTCAGAGTCTTGGGTCGGGGAGGCTGTGGGGGCGGCGGGCTGGCGCTTCCCGGCTCGTAGGTTGCATTGCGTCTTCTCCGAGGGTCTCATGGGTGGGGAGGGGCTCACCTGGCGTCTTCTCTGTTCCTGTGGCTGGCGTAGTGGGGCCTCATCGGCGTCGAGTGGGTTCACTAGTTCCAGCGCCCTCCCATGGACGGTGCCGGAACATCCAATGTAAGTGTCGGCGCTGAGAGGACTAACTAGCTCCAGCGCCCTCTCGTGGACGGTGCCGCAACTCCCACTGTAAGTGGTGCAGTCGACGTTTCAGGGTCTCGGCCTGAAACGTCGACTGCACCTCTTCCTAGAGATGCTGCCTGGCCTGCTGCGTTCACCAGCAACTTTGATGTGTGTTGCTTGAATTTCCAGCATCTGCAGGATTCCTGTTGTTCCCACTGTAAGTGTCGGCGCTGGGAGGACTAACTAGATCCAGCGCCCTCTCGTGGACTGTGCCGGAACGCCCACCGCACGTGTTGGCGCTGGGAGGACTAACTAGCTCCAGCGCCCTCTCGTGGACAGTGCCAGAACTCCCACTGCTCGAGTTGTTCTCCGGACCTGTTGGTCTGAGACAGTCCCGCAGCACAATTACCGGACTCAAGTTCGTTTTACCTGTCGCCGACGGACGGGGTGCAGCCTGAGCTGTCTTTTTCCGGGGCTCGGGTGTGATACGGGTCCGGTCACGGCTGAGCCAGAAGCTGTCCCTGGAGCTGGAGGGTCTGCTCGCCGCTCCCGCTGGGGATGCGGTTTCCATTGTCCGTTGGGTCATTGAGGCCGCATTAGGCTTAGGGTTAGGATGCGAGTATGCGGACAGTGGGCAAAATATCCCTCTAGTGTTTGTGGAGCTCGTACTGGAGATGCAGCATCACTTTACCCTGCCACTTTGTTTTTGGCCCACGTCATCATCATCTCGGTCCCTAACTTTCATTTACTGTGATCTTCCTCCTCCTCCTCAACCTCCAGTCTGGGGTTTAAGTTACAATAGTGGAGTTATTGCCTATGTATAGTGTTTTGGATTTGGGGTCTTTTTAATAGAGACTGTGTGCTGTGATCTGGGGGTTGTGTGGTAGTTAATTGAGGGATGTTGTGCGGATGAACATGCCCGAGGGTAGAGTTACGTAATGGGGGTTGAGTATGCACGGCGAAGGGAGGTGGGGTGGCGTGGCAATTGGCATTGCGGGGGTGAGGGTGTCCCCTGCAGTAGGGGTGGAGGGCTGAAATAGGAGCCCAGCTGAGCTGGAGTGTTTCTGCGATAGTGGGTTAAGGAAGGCATCCATGTACTCTGCTATCCTGTATGACTCACTGCTGCAGTCCGACACGATGGGCCTGCCGGGTGATATTTCTCCTGGAACGGTCTAGAAGTCTGGGCTTTTGTGTATTTCGGGGAGGATATAGAACTTTCTTGATCGTGGATGTATCCTTGTCAGGTACTCCACTTGCTTCTTCCCGAGGTCCTCTCTAGTTCTCGCAAAATGTTCCTAATCTGTGTGTGTGTTTCCCAGTATATGGGTTCCCTTAGTTTAGTGTAGTGTTCCGTGTTTTTTAATTGTCTGTGTGCGTCAAATTGGTATTGCTCTTTATCCATATTAACTATGCTGCTCCCTTTATCTGCTGGTTTGATAACAATATCCATATTTTCTCTCAGTTCTTTCAGGGCTGCTCTCTCCTTCCTAGTGAGATTGGGTTTATCCTGTACTTCTCTCTCCCTCTCTATTATCTCATTCAGTGTGCTCTCAAATTTTATGACCGCTTCTGACCTCTACCTCCTCTTGGGCATCCAGTCTGAGGGAGGGGTGAAAAGAGCCTTGCTACATTCGGTCTCCCCGAAAAAGTCGACCAGTACCAATCTCCTATACAACTTAGCCATGTCCCCCTGCAACTGCTCCTTATGGAGCTTTGCAGTCGGTACAAAAGGGAGGCCCCTATTCAGAAACTTGTGCTGGGTTTCTGTAGGAATTAATGTACGGGAGAGGTCCACGACGGTCTCTACCAGTTGTGGACGCTGCCTCTCTCGGCTTTGTCTCCACTCTCTTTTAAAGACTGCATCCACCTCTTGACTATGGTCAGGGCTGTGTTCTCTGTCCAATGGATGTGGTCTGTGTCTACCTTAAACTGCCTCGCCGGGATTGCAGGGATATAATTCTTAGTTCTAATAACCTCGTTTCGTTGGCCCAGGGTTGCTTGTTCTGTCTCTGCAAAACAGTGGCTAAAGTTCAGCTCTGGCACCCAGATACTGGCATTGGGAAATTTTATATGGGCTATTCTTAATAGTTGCTGAAGCTGTTCAGTCGCTGCTGCTGGTTGATGTGACCTATTGTTGATTCCAAAGGAAAGGATAACCTTCTTAGTTTCCAGTTGTGGATCTAACTTTGTCCGGGTAACAGTGGCATGGGTGAATTTGGCTCCCGGAAAGCTGTCCAATTGAACATCCTTATTAGGGCATCTTTTGATCCTGGAAGTGTTAGAGTCCACGATAATTAGTACAGGTTTAAAGGGCCTTTTTGTCAAGTTACATTTTTCTGTTTAGAGTGAGGATGCCTCGTTATTTGACCCTCCTGGTTGCTGCAAATAGGGGTTACTTGTTATTTATTTGTCCGTTGTCCTCCGACTCTCGGGCTGTGTGGTCCCTTCGGGTGGAAGACTTGCTCGGTCCTCGTGTACTGGCTCCACTTGTCTGTGTGACCATCCGCACTGGTGTGGAGTGGGGTGCTGATTCCTCGGAGTCTTGGGTTGGGGAGGCTGTGAGGGCGGTGGGCTGGGGCTCCACTGCTCCTAGGTTGGATTGCATCTTCTCCGAGGGGTTCATGGGTTGGGAGGGGCTCACCTGGCGTCTTCTCTGTTCCTGTGGCTGGGGCAGTGGGGCCACATCGGCTTCGAGTGGGTTAACTAGTTCATGCGCCCTCCCGTGGACGGTGCCGGAACTCCCTCTGTAAGTGTCGGCGCTGTGAGGAGTAACTAGCTCTCGTGGACATTGCCTGAACGCCCACTGCCCGTGTCGGCGCTGGGAGGACTAACTAGCTCCAGCGCCCTCTCGTGGACGGTGCCGGATTACCACTACACGTGTTGCTCTCATGACCTGTCGGTCTGAGACAGTCTCGCAGCACAATTACCGGAGTCAAGTTCGTTTTGCTCGTCGCGACGGACGGGGTGCAGCCTGAGCTGTCTTTTCCGGGGCTCGGGTGTGATACGGGTGCGGTCACGGCTGACTCAGAAGCCGTCCCTGGAAGTGGAGGGTCTGTTCCCCTCTCCCCCTTGGGATGCGGTTTCCATTGTCCGTGGGGTCGTTAGGTTTAGGATGCGAGTATGCGGGCAGTGGGCAAAATATCCCTCTAGTGTTTGTGGATCTCGTACTGGAGATGCAGTATCGCTTTACCCTGCCACTTTGTTTTTGGCCCACGTCATCATCATCTCGGTCCCCAACTTCCCTTTACTGGGTCTTCCTCAGCTTCAACCTCCATTCTGGTGTTTAAGTTACAATAGTGGAGTTATTGCCTATGGATAGTGTTTTGGATTTGGGGTCTTTTTAATAGGGACTGTGTGCTGTGATCTGGGGGTCGCGCGGTATCTACTTGAGGGTTGTTGTGGGGAGGGACATGCCCGGGGTTAGAGTTAGGTAATGGGAGTTCAGGTTTCACGGCGAAGGGATGTGGGGTGGGGTGGCAATTGGAATTCCGGGGGTGGGGATAGCGGGGAGGGCTGAAATAGGAGCCTAGCTGAGCTGGAGTGTTTCTGCCATAGTGGGTTAAGGAAGGCATCCATGTACTCGGCTATCCTATATGACTCACTGCTGTAGTCCGACACGATGGGCCTGCCGGGTGTTATATCTCCCGGAACAGTCCATGAGTCTGGGCTCTTGTGTATTTTGGGGAGGATATAGTACTTTCTTGCTCGTGGCTGTATCCCTATCAGGTAATCCACTTGCTTCTTCCCGAGGTATCTAGTCCTCTCTAGTTCTCGCAAAATGTTCCTAGTCTCTGTATGTGTTTCCCAGTATATGGGTTCCCTTAGTTTAGTGTAGTGTTCCGTGTTGTTTAATTGTCTGTGTGTCTCAAATAGGTATTGCTGTTTGTCCATGATATCTATGTTGCTCCCTTTATCTGCTGGTTTGATAACAACATCCATATTTTCTCACAGTTCTTTCAGGGCTGCTCTCTCCTTCCTAGTTAGATTGGGTTTATCCTGTACTTCTCTCTCCCTCTCTATTATCTCATCCAGTGTGCTCTGTAATTGTAAGACCGCTTCTGACCTGTACCTCCTCTTGGGCATCCAGTCTGAGGGAGGGGTGAAAGCGGACTTGCTACATTCTGACTCCCGAAAAAAGTCGACCAGTACCAATCTCCTATAGAACTTATCCATGTCCCCCTCCATCTGCTCCATATGAAGCTTTGAAGTCGATACAGAAGTGAGGCCCCTGTTCAGAACCTTGTGCAGGGTTTCTGTAGAGATTAATGTACGGGAGAGGTTCACGACGGTCTCTCCCAGTTGTGGACGGTGCCTCTCTCGGCTTTGTCTCCGCTCTAGTTTAAAGACTACATCCACCTCTTGACTATGGTCAGGGCTGTGTTCTCTGTCCAATGGATGTGGTCTGTGTCTACCTTAAACTGCCTCGCCGGGATTGCAGGAATATAATTCTTAGCTCTAATAACCTCGTTTAGTTGGCCCAGGGTTGCTTGTTCTGCCTCTGTCAAACAGTGGCTAACGTTCAGCTCTGGCACGCAGATACTGGCATTGGGAAATTTTATCTGGGCCATTCTTAATAGTTGCTGGAGGTGTTTAGTCGCTGTTGCTGGTTGATGTGACCTATTGTTTATATCAAAGGAAAGGATAACCTTTTTGGTTTCCAGTTGTGGTTCTAACTTTGTCAGGATAGCAGTGGCTTGGGTGAATTTGGCTCCCGGAACGCTGTCCAATTGAACATCCTTTTAGGGCATCTTTTGATCCTGGAAATGTTAGAGTCTCCTATAATTAGTATAGGTTTAAGGGGCCTTAGTTCCCAAGTTACATTTTTCTGTATAGAGTGAGGATGCCTAGTTATTTGACGCTTCTGTTTGCTGCAAATAGGGGTTACCTGTCGTCTTGTTTGTCCCATGTCCTCCGACCCTCGGACTCTGTGGTTCCTTGGGGTGGAAGACTTGCTCGGTCCTCGTGTACTGGCTCCCCTTGTCTGTGTGCCCATCCGCACTGTTGTGGGGTGGGGTGCTGATTCCTCAGTGTCTTGGGTCGGGGAGGCTGTAGGGGCGGCGGGCTGGGGCTCCCCTGCTCGTAGGTTGGTTTGCGTTTTCTCCGAGGGTATCATGGGTGGGGAGGGGCTCACCTGGCGTATTCTCTGTTCCTGTGACTGGGACAGTGGGGCCACATCGGCGTCGAGTGGGTTAACTAGATCCAGCGCCCTCCCGTGGCCGGTTCCGGAACTCCCATTGTAAGAGTCGGCGCTGGGAGAATTAACTAGATCCAGCGCCCTCTCCTGGACGGTCCCGGAACTCCCACAGCACGTGTTGGCGCTGGGAGGACTATCTATCTCCGCCGCCCTCTCGTGGTCGTTGGCAGAACTCCCACTGCACGTGTTCTTCTCAGGACCTTTTGATCTGAGACAGTCACGCAGCACAATTACCAGACTCAAGTTCGTTTTACTCGTCGCCGACGGACGGAGTGCAGCCCGAGCCGTCTTTTTCCGGGGATCGTGTGTAATACGGGTACGGTCACGGTTGACTCAGAAGCCGTCCTTGGAGGAGGAGGGTCTGTTCCCCTCTCCCCCTTGCGATGCGGTTTCCATTGTCCGTGGGGTCATTGTGGCCGCATTAGGGTTAGGGTTAGGATGCGAGTATGCGGGTGGTGGGCAAAATATCACTCTAGTGTTTGTGGATCTCCTACTGGAGGTGTAGTATCACTTTATCCTGCCACTTTGTTTCTGGCCCACGTCATCATCATCTCGGTCCCTAACTTTCCTTTACTGTGATCTTCCTCCTCCTCAACCTCCGTTCTGGAGTTTAAGTTACAATAGTGGAGTTATTGCCTATGGATAGTGTTTCGGATTTGGGGTCTTTTTAATAGGGACTGTGTGCTGTGATCTGGGGGTCGTGCGGTAGCGAATTGAGGGGTGTTGTGCGGAGGGACATGCCCGAGCGTAGAGTTAGGTAATGGGGATTTAGGATACACGGCGAAGGGGGGTGGGGTGGCAATTGGCATTGCGGGGTGGGGTTGTCCCCTGCAGTAGGAGGGAGGGCTGAAATAGGAGCCTAGCTGAGCTGGAGTGTTTCTGCGATAGTGGGTTGAGGAAGGCATCCATGTACTCTGCTATCCTGTATGACTCACTGCTGCAGTCCGACACGATGGGCCTGCCGGGTGGTATTTCTCCTGGAACGGTCCAGGAGTCTGGGCTTTTGTGTATTTCAGGGACGATATAGAACTTGCTTGATCGTGGCTGTATACTTGTCAGGTACTCCACTTGCTTCTTCCCGACGTATCTAGTCCTCTCCAGTTTTCGTAAAATGTTCCTAATCTCTGTGTGTGTTTCCCAGTATATGGGTTCCCTTAGTTTAGTGTAGTGTTCCGTGTTTTTTAATTGTCTGTGTGCCTCAAGTAGGTATTGCTGTATGTCCATGGTAACTATGCTGCTCCATTTATCTGCTGGTTTGATAACAATATCCATATTTTCTCTCAGTTCTTTCAGGGCTGCTCTCTCCTTCCTAGTTAGATTGGGTTTATCCTGTACTTCTCTCTCCCTCTATATCGTCTCATCCCGTGTGTTCTCAAATTGTAAGACCGCTTCTCACCTGTACCTCCTCTTGGGCATCCAGTCTGAGGGAGGGGTGAAAGGGGTCTTGTTGCATTCTGACTCCCCAAAAAAGTCGATCAGTACCAATCTCCTATAGAAGTTATCCATGTCCCCCTCCATCTGTTCCTTATGGAGCTTTGCAGTCGGTACGAAAGTGAGGCCCCTATTCAGAATCTTGTGCTGGGTTTCGGTAGGGATGAATGTGCGGGAGAGGTTCACAACGGTCTCTCCCAGTCGTGGACCCTGCCTCTCTCGGCTTTGTCTCCAGTCTAGTTTAAAGACTGCATCCACCTCTTGACTACGGTGAACTTGGCTCCCGGAAAGCTGTCCAATTGAACATCCTTATTAGGGCACCTTTTGATCCTGTAAATGTAGGAGTCCCCTGTAATTGATATAGTTTTAAGGGGCCTTAGTTCCCAAGTTATATTTTTTCTGTTTAGAGTGTGGATGACTCGTTATTTGACCCTGCTGTTTGCTGCAAATAAGGGTTACCTGTCGTGTTGGTTGTCCGATGTCGTCCGACTTTCGGGCTGTGTTGTTCCCAGGGGTGGAAGACTTGGTCGGTCGTCGTTTACTGGCTCCCCTTGTCTGTATGCCCATCCGCACTGCTGTGGGGTGCTGATTCCTCGGAGTCTTGGGTCGGGGACGCTGTGTGGGCCGGGGTCTGGGGCTCCCCTGCTCGTAGGTTAGATTGCGTCTTCTCCGAGGGGCTCGTGGGTGGCGAGGGGCTCACCTGGCGTCTTCTCTGTTCCTGTGGCTGGGGCAGTGGGGCCACATCGGCGTCGTGTGGGTTAACTAATGCCAGCGCCCTCCCGTGGACTGTGCCGGAACTCCCACTGTGAGTGTCGACGCTGGGAGGACTTACTAGCTCCATCGCCCTCTCGTGGACGGTGGCGGAACTCCCACTGCACGTGTCGGCGCTGGGTGGACTAACTAGCTCCAGCGTCCTCTCGTTGACCGTGCCGGAACTCCCAATGCACGTGTTGTTCTCAGGACCTTTTGATCTGAGACAGTCCCGCAGCAAAATTACCGGTCTCAAATTCGTTCTACTCGTCGCCGACGGACGGGGTGCAGCCTGAGCCTACTTTTTCCGGGGCTCGGGTGTGATACGGGTCCGGTCACGGCTGACCTAGAAGCCGTCCTTGGAGGTGGAGGGTCTGTTCCCCTCTCCCCCTTGGGATGCGGTTTCCATTGTCCGTGGGGTCATTGTGGCCGGGTTAGGGTTGGGATGCGAGTACGCGGGAGGTGGGCAAAATATCCCTCTAGTGTTTGTGGATCTCGTACCGGAGATGCAGAATCACTTTACCCTGCCACATTGTTTTTGGCCCACGTCATCATTATCTCGGTCCCCAACTTTCCTTTACTGGGATCTTCGTCCTCTTCAACCTCCATTCTGGAGTTTAAGTTACAATAGTGGAATTATTGCCTACGGATAGTGTTTTGGATGTGCTGTCTTTTTAATACGGCCTGTGTGCTGTGATCTGGGGGTTGTGCGGTAGTTAAATGAGGGGTGTTGTGGGGAGGGACTTGCCCGGGGTTAGAGTTAGGTAATGGGGGTTGAGGATTCACGGCGAAGGGAGGTGTGATGGGGTGAGAATTGGCATTTCAGGGGTGGAGGTATCCCCTGCAGTAGCGAGGAGGGCTGAAATTGGAGTCTAGGTGAGCTGGACTGTTTCTGCGATAGTGGGTTAAGGAAGGCATCCATGTACTCGGCTATCCTGTATGACTCACTGCTGCAGTCCGACACGATGGGCCTGCCGGGTGGTATTTCTCCCGGAACGGTCCGTGAGTCTGGTTTCTTGTGTATTTTGGGAATGATATAGAACTTTCTTGCTCGTGGCTGTGTCCCTGTCAGGTACTCCACTTGCTTCTTCCCGAGGTATCTAGTCCTCTCTAGTTCTCGCAAAATGTTCCTAATCTCTGTGTGTGTTTCCCAGTATATGGGTTCCCTTAGTTTAGTGCAGTGTTCCATGTTTTTTAATTGTCTGTGTGCCTCAAATAGGTATTGCTGTTTGTCCATGATAACTATGCTGCTCTCTTTATCTGCGGGTTTCATAACAATATCCATATTTTCTCTCAGTTCTTTCAGGGCTGCTCTCTCCTTCCTAGTTAGATTGGGTTTATCCTGTACCTATCTCTCCCTCTCCATTATCTCATCCAGTGTGCTCTGAAATTGTAGGACCGCTTCTGACCTGTACCTCCTCTTGGGCATCCAGTCTGAGGGTGGGGTGAAAGGGATCTTTACACATTCTGTCTCCCCAAAAAAGTCAACGAGTACCACTCTCCTGTAGAACTTATCCAAGTCCCCCTCAATCTGCTCCTTATGGAGTTTTGGAGTCAGTACAAAAGTGAGGCCCCTGTTCAGAACCTTTTGCTGGGTTTCTGTTGGGATGAATTTACGGGAGAGATTCATGACGGTCTCTCCTAGTCATGGACCCTGCCTCTCTCTGCTTTGTCTCCACTCTAGCGACTGGGAGAGTCACCAGTTTCGTCTGTTCTCTTTGGCTTCCTCATGGGGAATTCTGTAAAGACTGAGGTGGTCTTCCTTTAAAATGTTCCACTCCACCCCCGCAGCCCCCCCCACACCACCCCCCACCCAAAAGCGCCCACCTCCCACCTCTATATTGTTTTACCAAACATGTTTGTCCATTCCTGCTGCAGCGCCTGGCTGTTGCCGGCCCGCCGTATTTGTTAAGACTCTTAAGAGGTAAATTATCCACTAATCGCGCTGCTCCTTTATATTATTCGACCCTCCCCATTCTTTTAGCCCCTAATTGTTTATTTCTATTCCTTTAATACCTAGTTAGAGTTGAGATTAAATTTCATCCTATTTCTCCTTTTAGGATTACATTGTTTAATTGTGACTTAAGTGTTCAAACAGTGAATTTACTGTTCTGTGGGTAAAATGTGGCGGAAACTTGTGGCTAATGTATGTTGGGGTTGGGGTTTAACCTCAGTAGTCTGTGCCAGTTTTCCTAGCATCTTGGATTTACTTTGGCTTTTGAGGACCAGGATGATGAGAGACGTGTCACTTCTGGTTAGGATGCGAGTATGTGGGCAGTGGGCAAAATATCCCTCTAGTGTTTGTGGATCTCGTACTGGAGATGCAGTATGACTTTATCCTGCCACTTTGTTTTTGGCCCACGTCATCATCATCTCGGTCCCCAACTTCCCTTTACTGGGATCTTCCTCCTCTTCAACCTCCATTCTGGAGTTTGTTACAATAGTGGAGTTATTGCCTATGGATAGTGTTTTGGATTTGGGGATTTGGATTGAGGGGTGTTGTGAGGAGGGACATGCCCGGGGGTAGAGTTAGGTAATGGGGGTTGAGGATTCACAGTGAAGGGAGGTGGGGTGGGGTGGCAATTGGCATTGCGGGGCTGGGGGTGTCTGCTGCAGTAGTGAGGAGGGCTGAAATAGGAGCCTAGCTGAGCTGGAGTGTTTCTGTGATAGTGGGTTAAGGAAGGCATCAATGTACTCTGCTATCCTGTATGATTCACTGCTGCAGTCCGACACGATGGGCCTGCCGGGTGGTATTTCTCCCGGAACAGTCCGTGAGTCTGGGCTCTTGTGTATTTTGGGGAGTATATAGAACTTTCTTGCTCGTGGCTGTATCCCTGTCAGGTACTCCACTTGCTTCTTCCCGAGGTATCTAGTCCTCTCCAGTTCTCGCAAAATGTTTCTAATCTCTGTGTGTGTTTCCCAGTATATGGGTTCCCTTAGTTTAGTGCAGAGTTCCATGTTTTTTAATTGTCTGTGTGCCTCAAATAGGTATTGCTGTTTGTCCATGATAACTATGCTGCTCCCTTCATCTGCTGTTTTGACAACAATATCCATATTTTCTCTCAGTTCTTTCAGGGCTGCTCTCTCCTTCCTAGTTAGATTGGGATTATCCTGTACTTCTCTCTCCCTCTCTATTATCTCATCCAGTGTGCTCTCAAATTGTAAGACCGCTTCTGACCTGTACCTCCTCTTGGGCACCCAGTCTGAGCAAGGGGTTAAAGGGGTCTTGCTACATTCTGACTCCCCAAAAAAGTCGACCAGTACCAATCTCCTATACAACTTATCCACGTCCCCCTCAATCTGCTCCTTATGGAGCTTTGCAGTCGGTACAAAACTGAGGCCCCTGTTCAGAACCTTGTGCTGGGTTTCTGCAGGGATGAATGTACGGGAGAGGTTCATGACGGTCTCTCCCAGTTTTGGACCCTGCCTGTCTCGGCTTTGTCTCCACTCTAGTTTAAAGTCTGCATCCACCTCTTGACTATAGAAACATAGAAAATAGGTGCAGGAGTAGGCTATTCGGCCCTTCGATCCTGCACCGCCATTTATTATGATCATGGCTGATCATCCAACTCAGAACCCCGCCCCAGCCTTCCCTCCATACCCCCTGACCCCCGTAGCCACAAGGGCCATATCTAACTCCCTCTTAAATATAGCCAATGAACTGGCCTCAACTGTTTCCTGTGGCAGAGAATTCCACAGACTCACCAGTCTCTCTGTGAAGAAGTTTTTCCTAATCTCGGTCCTAAAAGGCTTCCCCTCTATCCTCAAACTGTGGCCCCTCGTTCTGGACTTCCCCAACATCGGGAACAATCTTCCTGCATCTAGCCTGTCCAATCCCTTTAGGATCTTATACGTTTCAATCAGATCCCCCCTCAATCTTCTAAATTCCAACGAGTACAAGCCCAGTTCATCCAGTCTTTCATCATATGAAAGTCCTGCCATCCCAGGAATCAATCTGGTGAACCTTCTTTGTACTCCCTCTATGGCAAGGATGTCTTTTTCAGATTAGGGGACCAAAACTGCACACAATACTCCAGGTGTGGTCTCACCAAGGTCTTGTACAACTGCAGTAGTACCTTCCTGCTCCTGTACTCGAATCCTCTCACTATAAATGCCAGCATACCATTCGCCTTTTTCACCGCCTGCTGTACCTGCATGCCCACTTTCAATGACTGGTGTATAATGACACCCAGGTCTCGTTGCACCTCTCCTTTTCCTAATCGGCCATCATTCAGATAATAATCTGTTCTCCTATTTTTGCCATCAAAGTGGATAACTTCACATTTATCCACATTAAATTGCATCTGCCATGAATTTGCCCACTCACCCAACCTATCCAAGTCACCCTGCATCCTCTTAGCATCCTCCTCACAGCTAACACTGCCACCCAGCTTCGTGTCATCCGCAAACTTGGAGATGCTGCATTTAATTCCCTCATCCAAGTCATTAATATATATTGTAAACACCTGGGGTCCCAGCACTGAGCCTTGCGGTACCCCACTAGTCACCGCCTGCCATTCTGAAAAGGTCCCATTTATTCCCACTCTTTGCTTCCTGTCTGCTAACCAATTCTCCACCCACACCAATACCTTACCCCCAATACCGTGTGCTTTAAGTTTGCACACTAATCTCCTGTGTGGGACCTTGTCAAAAGCCTTTTGAAAATCCAAATATACCACATCCACTGGTTCTCCCCTATCCACTCTACTTGTTACATCCTCAAAAAATTCTATGAGGTTCGTCAGACATGATTTTCCTTTCACAAATCCATGCTGACTTTGTCCGATGATTTCACCGCTTTCCAAATGTGCTGTTATCACATCCTTGATAACTGACTCCAGCAGTTTCCCCACCACTGACGTTGGCTAACCGGTCTATAATTCCCCGGTTTCTCTCTCCCTCCTTTTTTAAAAAGTGGGGTTACATTAGCCACCCTCCAATCCTCAGGAACTAGTCCAGAATCTAACGAGTTTTGAAAAATTATCACTAATGCATCCACTATTTCTTGGGCTACTTCCTTAAGTACTCTGGGATGCAGACCATCTGGCCCTGGGGATTTATCTGCATTCAATCCCTTCAATTTACCTAACACCACTTCCCTACTAACATGTATTTCGCTCAGTTCCTCCATCTCACTGGACCCTCTGTCCCCTACTATTTCCGGAAGATTATATATGTCCTCCTTAGTGAAGACAGAACCAAAGTAATTATTCAATTGGTCTGCCATGTCCTTGCTCCCCATAATCAATTCACCTGTTTCTGTCTGCAGGGGACCTACATTTGTCTTTACCAGTCTTTTCCTTTTTACATATCTATAAAAGCTTTTACAGTCCGTTTTTATGTTCCCTGCCAGTTTTGTCTCATAATCTTTTTTCCCCTTCCTAATTAAGCCCTTTGTCCTCCTCTGCTGAACTCTGAATTTCTCCCAGTCCTCAGGTGAGCCACTTTCTCTGGCTAATTTGTATGCTTCTTCTTTGGAATTGATACTATCCCTAATTTCTCTTGTCAGCCACGAGTGCACTACCTTCCTTGATTTATTCTTTTGCCAAACTGGGATGAACAATTGTTGTAGTTCATCCATGCAATCTTTAAATGCTTGCCATTGCATATCCACAGTCAATCCTTTCGGTGTCATTTGCCAGTCTATCTTAGCTAATTCACGTCTCATACCTTCAAAGTTACCCCTCTTTAAGTTCAGAACCTTTGTTTCTGAATTAACTATGTCACTCTCCATCTTAATGAAAAATTCCACCATATTATGGTCACTCTTAATCTTAAGGGGCCTTTCACGACAAGATCGCTAATTAACCCTTCCTCATTGCTCAAAACCCAGTCCAGAATAACCTGCTGTCTAGTTGGTTCCTCGACATGTTGGTTCAAAAAACCATCCCGCATACATTCCAAGAAATCCTCTTCCTCAGCACCTTTACCAATTTGGTTCACCCAATCTACATGTAGATTGAAGTCACCCATTATAACTGCTGTTCCTTTATTGCACACATTTCTAATTTCCTGTTTAATACCATCTCCGACCTCACTACTACTGTTAGGTGGCCTGTACACAACTCCCACCAGCGTCTTCTGCCCCTTAGTGTTACGCAGCTCTACCCATATCGATTCCACATCTTCCCGGCTTATGTCCTTCCTTTCTATCGCGTTAATCTCTTCTTTAACCAGCAACGCCACCCCACCTCCCCTTTCTTCATGTCTATCCCTCCTGAATATTGAATATCCCTGAACATTGATCTCCCATCCTTGGTCACCCTGGAGCCATGTCTCTGTGATCCCAACTATATCATAATCATTAATAAGAATCTGCACTTTCAATTCATCCACCTTATTACGAATGCTCCTTGCATTGACACACAAAGCCTTCAGGCGCTCTTTTACAACTCTCTTAGCCCTTATACAATTATGATGAAAAGTGGCCCTTTTTAATGCTTGCCCTGGATTTGTCGGCCTGCCACTTCTACTTTTCTCCTTAGTACTTTTTGCTTCTACCCTCACTTTACACCCCTCTGTCTCCCTGCACTGGTTCCCATCCTCCTGTCGTGAACTAACCTCCTCACACCTAGCCTCTTTAATTTGATTCCCACCCCCCAACCATTCTAGTTTAAAGTCACCTCAGTAGCCCCCGCTAATCTCCCTGCCAGGATATTGGTCCCCCTCGGATTCAAGTGTAACCCGTCCTTTTTGTACAGGTCACTCCTGCGCCAAAAGAGGTCCCAATGATCCAAAAACTTGAATCCCTGCCCCCTGCTCCAATCCCTCAGCCATGCATTTATCCTCCACCTCATTGCATTCCTACTCTCACTGTCGCGTGGCATAGGCAGTAATCCCGAGATTACTACCTTTGCAGTCCTTTTTCTCAACTCCCTTCCTAACTCCCTATATTCTCCTTTCAGGACCCCTTCCCTTTTCCGACCTATGTCATTGGTACCTATATGTACCACGACCTCTGGCTCCGCACCCTCCCACTTCAGGATATCTTGGACACGATCAGAAATATCCTGGACCCTGGCACCAGGGAGGCAAACTACCATCCGGGTCTCTGGACTGCATCTACAGAATCGCCTATCTGACTCCCTTACTATCAAGTCCCCTATCACAATTGCCCTCCTCTTCCTTCCCCTACCCTTCTGAGCTACAGGGCCAGACTCCGGAGGCAAGGCCATTGTCGCTTCCCCCGCGTAAGCTGTCCCCCCCAACAGTACTCAAACAGGAGTACCTATTGTTAAGGGGCACAGCCACCGGGGTACTCCCTATTACCTGACTCTTCTCCTTCCCCCTCCTAACCGTGACCCACTCGTCTGCCTCCCGTGTCCCCGGCGTGACCACCTGCCTGCAACTCCTCTCTATCAACTCCTCACTCTCCCTGACCAGACGAAGGTCATCGAGCTGCAGCTCCAGTTCCGTAACGCGGTCCCTTAGGAGCTGCATCTCGATGCACTTGGCGCAGATGTAGACGTCATCTGCATGGTCAGGGCTGTGTTCTCTATCCAAAGCATGTGGTCTGTGTCTACCTTAAACTGCCTCGCCAGGATTGCAGGGATATAATTCTTAGTTCTAATACCTCGTTTCATTGGCCCAGGGTTGCTTGTTCTACCTCTGTGAAACAGTGGCTAAAGTTCAGCTCTGGCACCCAGACACTGGCATTAGGAAATTTTATATGGGCCATTCTTAATAGTTGCTGAAGCTGTTTAGTCGCTGCTGCTGGTTGATGTGACCTATTGTTTATTCCAAAGGAAAGGATAACCTTCTTAGTTTCCAGTTGTTTTTCTAACTTTGTCAGGATAGCAGTGGCATGGGTGAATTTGGCGCCCAGAAAGCTGTCCAATTGAACATCCTTATTAGGGCTTATTTTGATCCTGGAAATGTTAGAGTCCCCTATATTTAGTATAGGTTTAAGGGGCCTTAGTTCCCAAGTTACATTTTTCTGTTTAGAGTGAGGATGCCTCGTTATTTGACCCTCCTGGTTGCTGCAAATACAGGTTACCTGTCGTCTTGTTTGTCCCATGTCCTCCGACTCTCGGGCTGTGTGGTTCCCTGGGGTGGAAGACTTGCTCGGTCCTCATGTACTGGCTCCCCTTGTCTGTGTGCCCATCCGCACTGGTGTGGGGTGGGGTGCTGATTCCTCGGAGTCTTGGGTCGGGGAGGCTGTGGGGGCTCCCCTGCTCCTAGGTTGGATTGCGTCTTCTCCGAGGGGCTCATGGGTGGGGAGGGGCTCACCTGGCCCCTTCTCTGTTTCTGTGGCTGGGGCAGTGGGGCCACATCGCCGTCGAGTGGGTTAACTAGTTCCAGCGCCCTCCCGTGGACGGTGCCGGAACTACCACTGTAAGGGTCGGCGCTGGGAGGACTAAATAGCTCCAGCGCCCTCTCATGGACGTTGGCGGAACTCCCACTGCACGTGTCGGTGCTGGGAGGACTAACTAGCTCCAACACCCTGTCGTGGACGGTGCCGGAATTCCCACTGCACGTGCTCTTCTCAGGACCTGTTGGTCTGAGACAGTTCCGCAGCACAATTACCGGACTCAAGTTTGTTTTACTCGTCGCCGACAGAGGGGTTGCAGCCTGAGCCGTCTTTTTCCGGGGCTCGGGTGTGATACGGGTCCGGTCACGGCTGACCCAGAAGCCGTCCCTGGAGCTGGAGGGTCTGTTCCCCTCTGCCCCTTGGGATGCGGTTTTCATTGTCCGTGGGGTCATTGTGGCCGCATTAGGGTTAGGGTTAGGATGCGAGTATGCGCGCAGTGGGCAAAATATCCCTCTAGTGTTTGTGGAACTCGTACTGGAGATGCAGTATCACTTTACTCTGCCACTTTGTTTTTGGCCCACGTCATCATCATCTCGGTCCCCAACTTTCCTTTACTGGGATTTTCCTTCTCTTCAACCTGCATTCTGGAGTTTAATTTACGATAGTGGAGTTATTGCCTATGGATAGTGTTTTGGATTTGGGATCTTTTTAATAGGGACTGTGTGCTGTGATCTGGGGGTTGTGCGGTAGCTCATTGAGGGGTGTTGTGGGGAGCGACATGCCCGGGGGTAGAGTTAGGTAATGGGGGTTGAGGATTCAAGGCGAAGGGAGGTGGGGTGGGGTGGCAATTGTCATTGCGGGGGTGGGGGTGTCCCCTGTAGTAGCGGGGACGGCTGAAATAGGAGCCTAGCTGCTGGTGATATTGGGCGAATTTGGCCCCTTGATGGGGTGAGAGCCTGGGTTTATGGGGGTGTGTAGCAGAGTTGGAGATGTTAGGTTTAGGGGTAGGGTAAAGGACTGTTATATTAGTCCTTTAGTGTGTTGCGGTTTGGGTTATTTGGTGTGCTGTCCGGTTTAGTTGGGGTGAGCAGTCCCTTGGAAATTAGGGTTAGGGTTAGAGTCAGGGCTGGGGTTAGGATGCAAGTATGTGGGCAGTTGGGAATTTGGCCCCTTGCTGGGGTGAGGGTTTGGGTTTATGGGGGTGTGTAGCAGGGTTGGAGGTGTTAAGTTTACTGGTAGGGCAAAGGACTATTATATAAGCCCTTTAGTGTGGTGTGGTTTGGGTTATTTATGGTGCTGTTCGGTTTAGTTGGGGTGCGCGGTCCATTGGAAATTAGGGTTAGGGTTAGGGTTTAGTTGGGGTGTGTGGTCCTCTGGAATATAGGATTAGGTTGGGGGGATAGGGTTGAGGGGGGCCTGCTGGGCAGCGGGAGGTATAACTGGTGGTGTGGGGTGAGTTTAGTCCTCGCATTAGGGTTAGGTTGAGAGTATGCGGGCAGTGGGCAAATCAGCCCTCTTGTGCTTTTTGATCTCCTCACTTGAGATTCAATTTCACGCGACCCTGCCACTTTGATCTGGCCCACGCCTTCATTAACCAGGTCCAACACTTGCCTTTCTCGGATCTTGCCCCTCCTGACAAAGGTAATCGGGTTTGTGGGGGAGTGGCCAGGGTTAGTCGGGGTGTGCCTAGGGTTTGTGGGGGTGTGGCATGATCTCTGGGATGTGCCGAGGGTTTGTGGGGGTGTGTGCCCCCTTGGACTTTAGGATTAGGTTTGAGTGTTGGGCTGGTGGATGTATATGTGTGACTGGGATAGGTAAGGCTGCAGAGTTTGGAGTGGTGATGTATGAGGTGCTATTGGGCTTAGGCTTGTGTGGTGAAGCTAGGTGAATCTGGCCCATGCCTTTCATTATCGTGGTCCGACACCACTTGGTTCAATGGACCGGGTGTGCACTGGGACACATCATCAGTAATGCATCCTCGGATCATGGGGTGTTTCGGGTCTTTCATCATTAAACACCCTCCCCGAGATGACCCAGCCGGAGTTGATCAAGCTCGGCTTGTGTTTTCCCATGGACCAGGATAATGAGAGGCATGTAACTATGAGGGTAATGACGTTTGTAAACATCATTACCTGGCATCTGTATGCCTGGGGATGCATGGGTTAAATTGACAGTGTTTACTGGGCATTCGGTGTCTCTGCACCTGAGTTTAGTGGTGACTTGTTTTCTGTGGACCCAGCTTGGGATTAACTTTCTGGTTCTCTCTCGCCGTTTGGGCATCCGGGCTTTATTCTTGGCATTTTGTCGACCGGGAGAATGAAGAGCGTGTCACTGTTAGGTTAGGTTGAGAGTATGCGGGCAGTGGGCAAATCAGCCCTCTTGTGCTTTTTGATCTCCTCACATGAGATTCAATTTCACGCGACCCTGCCACTTTGATCTGGCCCACGCCTTCATTAACCAGGTCCAACACTTGCCTTTCTTGGATCTTGCCCCTCCTGACAAAGGTAATCGGGTTTGTGGGGGTGTGGCCAGGGTTAGTCGGGGTGTGCCTAGGGTTTGTGGGGGTGTGGCATGATCTCTGGGATGTGCCGAGGGTTTGTGGGGGTGTGTGCCCCCTTGGACTTTAGGATTAGGTTTGAGTGTTGGGCTGGTGGATGTATCTGTGTGACTGGGATAGGTAAGGCTGCAGAGTTTTGAGTGGTGAGGTATGAGGTTCTATGGGGCTTAGTGGTGAAGCCAGGTGAATCTGGCCCATGCCTTTCATTATCGTGGTCCGTCACCACTTGGTTCAATGGACCGGGTGTGCACTGGGACACATCATCAGTAATGCATCCTCGGATCATGGGGTGTTTCGGGTCTTTCATCATTAAACACCCTCCCCGAGATGACCCAGCCGGAGTTGATCAAGCTCGGCTTGTGTTTTCCCATGGACCAGGATAATGAGAGGCATGTAACTATGAGGGTAATGTTGTTTTTAAACATCATTACCTGGCATCTGTATGCCTGGGATTGCATGGGTTAAATTGACAGTGTTTACTGGGCATTCGGTGTCTCTGCACCTGAGTTTAGTGGTGACTGGTTTTCTGTGGACCCAGCTTGGGTTTAACTTTCTGGTTCTCTCTCGCCGTTTGGGCATCTGGGCTTTATTCTTGGCATTTTGTCGACCGGGAGAATGAAGAGCGTGTCACTGTTAGGTTAGGTTGAGAGTATGCGGGCAGTGGGCAAATCAGCCCTCTTGTGCTTTTTGATCTCCTCACTTGAGATTCAATTTCACGCGACCCTGCCACTTTGATCTGGCCCACGCCTTCATTAACCAGGTCCAACACTTGCCTTTCTTGGATCTTGCCCCTCCTGACAAAGGTAATCGGGTTTGTGGGGGTGTGGCCAGGGTTAGTCGGGGTGTGCCTAGGGTTTGTGGGGGTGTGGCATGATCTCTGGGATGTGCCGAGGGTTTGTGGGGGTGTGTGCCCCCTTGGACTTTAGGATTAGGTTTGAGTGTTGGGCTGGTGGATGTATATGTGTGACTGGGATAGGTAAGGCTGCAGAGTTTTGAGTGGTGAGGTATGAGGTTCTATGGGGCTTAGTGGTGAAGCCAGGTGAATCTGGCCCATGCCTTTCATTATCGTGGTCCGTCACCACTTGGTTCAATGGACCGGGTGTGCACTGGGACACATCATCAGTAATGCATCCTCGGATCATGGGGTGTTTCGGGTCTTTCATCATTAAACACCCTCCCCGAGATGACCCAGCCGGAGTTGATCAAGCTCGGCTTGTGTTTTCCCATGGACCAGGATAATGAGAGGCATGTAACTATGAGGGTAATGTTGTTTTTAAACATCATTACCTGGCATCTGTATGCCTGGGATTGCATGGGTTAAATTCACAGTGTTTACTGGGCATTCGGTGTCTCTGCACCTGAGTTTAGTGGTGGCTTGTTTTCTGTGGACCCAGCTTGGGTTTAACTTTCTGGTTCTCTCTTGCCGTTTGGGCATCTGGGCTTTGTTCTTGGCATTTTGTCGACCGGGAGAATGAAGAGCGTGTCACTGTTAGGTTAGGTTGAGAGTATGCGGGCAGTGGGCAAATCAGCCCTCTTGTGCTCTTTGATCTCCTCACTTGAGATTCAATTTCACGCGACCCTGCCACTTTGATCTGGCCCACGCCTTCATTAACCAGGTCCAACACTTGCCTTTCTTGGATCTTGCCCCTCCTGACAAAGGTAATCGGGTTTGTGGGGGAGTGGCCAGGGTTAGTCGGGGTGTGCCTAGGGTTTGTGGGGGTTAGGGTTAGGTTGAGAGTATGCGGGCAGTGGGCAAATCAGCCCTCTTGTGCTTTTTGATCTCCTCACTTGAGATTCAATTTCACGCGACCCTGCCACTTTGATCTGGCCCACGCCTTCATTAACCAGGTCCAACACTTGCCTTTCTTGGACCTTGCCCCTCCTGCCAAAGGTAATCGGGTTTGTGGGGGAGTGGCCAGGGTTAGTCGGGGTGTGCCTAGGGTTTGTGGGGGTGTGGCATGATCTCTGGGATGTGCCGAGGGTTTGTGGGGGTGTGTGCCCCCTTGGACTTTAGGATTAGGTTTGAGTGTTGGGCTGGTGGATGTATATGTGTGACGGGGATAGGTAAGGCTGCAGAGTTTGGAGTGGTGAGGTATGAGGTGCTGTGGCGCATAGGCTCATGTGGTGAAGCCAGGTGAATCTGGCCCATGCCTTTCATTATCGTGGTCCGACACCACTTGGTTCAATGGGTCTGTGGCGCATAGGCTCATGTGGTGAAGCCAGGGTTAGGGTTAGGTTGAGAGTATGCGGGCAGTGGGCAAATCAGCCCTCTTGTGCTTTTTGATCTCCTCACTTGAGATTCAATTTCACGCGACCCTGCCACTTTGATCTGGCCCACGCCTTCATTAACCAGGTCCAACACTTGCCTTTCTTGGATCTTGCCCCTCCTGACAAAGGTAATCGGGTTTGTGGGGGTGTGGCCAGGGTTAGTCGGGGTGTGCCTAGGGTTTGTGGGGGTGTGGCATGATCATTGGGAATGCTGAGGGTTTGTGGGGGTGTGTGCCCCCTTGGACTTCAGGATTAGGTTTGAGTGTTGGGCTGGTGGATGTATATGTGTGACTGGGATAGGTAAGGCTGCAGAGTTTTGAGTGGTGAGGTATGAGGTGCTATGGCGCATAGGCTCGTGTGGTGAAGCCAGGTGAATCTGGCCCATGCCTTTCATTATCGTGGTCCGACACCACTTGGTTCAATGGACCGGGTGTGCACTGGGACACATCATCAGTAATGCATCCTCGGATCATGGGGTGTTTCGGGTCTTTCATCATTAAACACCCTCCCCGAGATGACCCAGCCGGAGTTGATCAAGCTCGGCTTGTGTTTTCCCATGGACCAGGATAATGAGAGGCATGTAACTATGAGGGTAATGTTGTTTTGAAACATCATTACCTGGCATCTGTATGCCTGGGATTGCATGGGTTAAATTGAGAGTGTTTACTGGGCATTCGGTGTCTCTGCACCTGAGTTTAGTGGTGACTGGTTTTCTGTGGACCCAGCTTGGGTTTAACTTTCTGGTTCTCTCTCGCCTTTTGGGCATCTGGGCTTTTTTGTTGGCATTTTGTCGACCGGGAGAATGAAGAGCGTGTCACTGTTAGGTTAGGTTGAGAGTATGCGGGCAGTGGGCAAATCAGCCCTCTTGTGCTTTTTGATCTCCTCACTTGAGATTCAATTTCACGCGACCCTGCCACTTTGATCTGGCCCACGCCTTCATTAACCAGGTCCAACACTTGCCTTTCTTGGATCTTGCCCCTCCTGACAAAGGTAATCGGGTTTGTGGGGGTGTGGCCAGGGTTAGTCGGGGTGTGCCTAGGGTTTGTGGGGGTGTGGCATGATGATTGGGAATGCTGAGGGTTTGTGGGGGTGTGTGCCCCCTTGGACTTTAGGATTAGGTTTGAGTGTTGGGCTGGTGGATGTATATGTGTGACTGGGATAGGTAAGGCTGCAGAGTTTTGAGTGGTGAGGTATGAGGTGCTATGGCGCATAGGCTCGTGTGGTGAAGCCAGGTGAATCTGGCCCATGCCTTTCATTATCGTGGTCCGACACCACTTGGTTCAATGGACCGGGTGTGCACTGGGACACATCATCAGTAATGCATCCTCGGATCATGGGGTGTTTCGGGTCTTTCATCATTAAACACCCTCCCCGAGATGACCCAGCCGGAGTTGATCAAGCTCGGCTTGTGTTTTCCCATGGACCAGGATAATGAGAGGCATGTAACTATGAGGGTAATGTTGTTTTTAAACATCATTACCTGGCATCTGTATGCCTGGGATTGCATGGGTTAAATTGAGAGTGTTTACTGGGCATTCGGTGTCTCTGCACCTGAGTTTAGTGGTGACTGGTTTTCTGTGGACCCAGCTTGGGTTTAACTTTCTGGTTCTCTCTCGCCTTTTGGGCATCTGGGCTTTTTTGTTGGCATTTTGTCGACCGGGAGAATGAAGAGCGTGTCACTGTTAGGTTAGGTTGAGAGTATGCGGGCAGTGGGCAAATCAGCCCTCTTGTGCTTTTTGATCTCCTCACTTGAGATTCAATTTCACGCGACCCTGCCACTTTGATCTGGCCCACGCCTTCATTAACCAGGTCCAACACTTGCCTTTCTTGGATCTTGCCCCTCCTGACAAAGGTAATCGGGTTTGTGGGGGTGTGGCCAGGGTTAGTCGGGGTGTGCCTAGGGTTTGTGGGGGTGTGGCATGATGATTGGGAATGCTGAGGGTTTGTGGGGGTGTGTGCCCCCTTGGACTTTAGGATTAGGTTTGAGTGTTGGGCTGGTGGATGTATATGTGTGACTGGGATAGGTAAGGCTGCAGAGTTTTGAGTGGTGAGGTATGAGGTGCTATGGCGCATAGGCTCGTGTGGTGAAGCCAGGTGAATCTGGCCCATGCCTTTCATTATCGTGGTCCGACACCACTTGGTTCAATGGACCGGGTGTGCACTGGGACACATCATCAGTAATGCATCCTCGGATCATGGGGTGTTTCGGGTCTTTCATCATTAAACACCCTCCCCGAGTTGACCCAGCCGGAGTTGATCAAGCTCGGCTTGTGTTTTCCCATGGAACAGGATAATGAGAGGCATGTAACTATGAGGGTAATGACATTTTTAAACATCATTACCTGGCATCTGTATGCCTGGGGATGCATGGGTTAAATTGACAGTGTTTACTGGGCATTCGGTGTCTCTGCACCTGAGTTTAGTGGTGGCTTGTTTTCTGTGGACCCAGCTTGGGTTTAACTTTCTGGTTCTCTCTTGCCGTTTGGGCATCTGGGCTTTGTTCTTGGCATTTTGTCGACCGGGAGAATGAAGAGCGTGTCACTGTTAGGTTAGGTTGAGAGTATGCGGGCAGTGGGCAAATCAGCCCTCTTGTGCTCTTTGATCTCCTCACTTGAGATTCAATTTCACGCGACCCTGCCACTTTGATCTGGCCCACGCCTTCATTAACCAGGTCCAACACTTGCCTTTCTTGGATCTTGCCCCTCCTGACAAAGGTAATCGGGTTTGTGGGGGAGTGGCCAGGGTTAGTCGGGGTGTGCCTAGGGTTTGTGGGGGTTAGGGTTAGGTTGAGAGTATGCGGGCAGTGGGCAAATCAGCCCTCTTGTGCTTTTTGATCTCCTCACTTGAGATTCAATTTCACGCGACCCTGCCACTTTGATCTGGCCCACGCCTTCATTAACCAGGTCCAACACTTGCCTTTCTTGGATCTTGCCCCTCCTGCCAAAGGTAATCGGGTTTGTGGGGGAGTGGCCAGGGTTAGTCGGGGTGTGCCTAGGGTTTGTGGGGGTGTGGCATGATCTCTGGGATGTGCCGAGGGTTTGTGGGGGTGTGTGCCCCCTTGGACTTTAGGATTAGGTTTGAGTGTTGGGCTGGTGGATGTATATGTGTGACGGGGATAGGTAAGGCTGCAGAGTTTGGAGTGGTGAGGTATGAGGTGCTGTGGCGCATAGGCTCATGTGGTGAAGCCAGGTGAATCTGGCCCATGCCTTTCATTATCGTGGTCCGACACCACTTGGTTCAATGGGTCTGTGGCGCATAGGCTCATGTGGTGAAGCCAGGGTTAGGGTTAGGTTGAGAGTATGCGGGCAGTGGGCAAATCAGCCCTCTTGTGCTTTTTGATCTCCTCACTTGAGATTCAATTTCACGCGACCCTGCCACTTTGATCTGGCCCACGCCTTCATTAACCAGGTCCAACACTTGCCTTTCTTGGATCTTGCCCCTCCTGACAAAGGTAATCGGGTTTGTGGGGGTGTGGCCAGGGTTAGTCGGGGTGTGCCTAGGGTTTGTGGGGGTGTGGCATGATCATTGGGAATGCTGAGGGTTTGTGGGGGTGTGTGCCCCCTTGGACTTTAGGATTAGGTTTGAGTGTTGGGCTGGTGGATGTATATGTGTGACTGGGATAGGTAAGGCTGCAGAGTTTTGAGTGGTGAGGTATGAGGTGCTATGGCGCATAGGCTCGTGTGGTGAAGCCAGGTGAATCTGGCCCATGCCTTTCATTATCGTGGTCCGACACCACTTGGTTCAATGGACCGGGTGTGCACTGGGACACATCATCAGTAATGCATCCTCGGATCATGGGGTGTATCGGGTCTTTCATCATTAAACACCCTCCCCGAGATGACCCAGCCGGAGTTGATCAAGCTCGGCTTGTGTTTTCCCATGGACCAGGATAATGAGAGGCATGTAACTATGAGGGTAATGTTGTTTTTAAACATCATTACCTGGCATCTGTATGCCTGGGATTGCATGGGTTAAATTGAGAGTGTTTACTGGGCATTCGGTGTCTCTGCACCTGAGTTTAGTGGTGACTGGTTTTCTGTGGACCCAGCTTGGGTTTAACTTTCTGGTTCTCTCTCGCCTTTTGGGCATCTGGGCTTTTTTGTTGGCATTTTGTCGACCGGGAGAATGAAGAGCGTGTCACTGTTAGGTTAGGTTGAGAGTATGCGGGCAGTGGGCAAATCAGCCCTCTTGTGCTTTTTGATCTCCTCACTTGAGATTCAATTTCACGCGACCCTGCCACTTTGATCTGGCCCACGCCTTCATTAACCAGGTCCAACACTTGCCTTTCTTGGATCTTGCCCCTCCTGACAAAGGTAATCGGGTTTGTGGGGGTGTGGCCAGGGTTAGTCGGGGTGTGCCTAGGGTTTGTGGGGGTGTGGCATGATGATTGGGAATGCTGAGGGTTTGTGGGGGTGTGTGCCCCCTTGGACTTTAGGATTAGGTTTGAGTGTTGGGCTGGTGGATGTATATGTGTGACTGGGATAGGTAAGGCTGCAGAGTTTTGAGTGGTGAGGTATGAGGTGCTATGGCGCATAGGCTCGTGTGGTGAAGCCAGGTGAATCTGGCCCATGCCTTTCATTATCGTGGTCCGACACCACTTGGTTCAATGGACCGGGTGTGCACTGGGACACATCATCAGTAATGCATCCTCGGATCATGGGGTGTTTCGGGTCTTTCATCATTAAACACCCTCCCCGAGTTGACCCAGCCGGAGTTGATCAAGCTCGGCTTGTGTTTTCCCATGGAACAGGATAATGAGAGGCATGTAACTATGAGGGTAATGACATTTTTAAACATCATTACCTGGCATCTGTATGCCTGGGGATGCATGGGTTAAATTGACAGTGTTTACTGGGCATTCGGTGTCTCTGCACCTGAGTTTAGTGGTGGCTTGTTTTCTGTGGACCCAGCTTGGGTTTAACTTTCTGGTTCTCTCTTGCCGTTTGGGCATCTGGGCTTTGTTCTTGGCATTTTGTCGACCGGGAGAATGAAGAGCGTGTCACTGTTAGGTTAGGTTGAGAGTATGCGGGCAGTGGGCAAATCAGCCCTCTTGTGCTCTTTGATCTCCTCACTTGAGATTCAATTTCACGCGACCCTGCCACTTTGATCTGGCCCACGCCTTCATTAACCAGGTCCAACACTTGCCTTTCTTGGATCTTGCCCCTCCTGACAAAGGTAATCGGGTTTGTGGGGGAGTGGCCAGGGTTAGTCGGGGTGTGCCTAGGGTTTGTGGGGGTTAGGGTTAGGTTGAGAGTATGCGGGCAGTGGGCAAATCAGCCCTCTTGTGCTTTTTGATCTCCTCACTTGAGATTCAATTTCACGCGACCCTGCCACTTTGATCTGGCCCACGCCTTCATTAACCAGGTCCAACACTTGCCTTTCTTGGACCTTGCCCCTCCTGCCAAAGGTAATCGGGTTTGTGGGGGAGTGGCCAGGGTTAGTCGGGGTGTGCCTAGGGTTTGTGGGGGTGTGGCATGATCTCTGGGATGTGCCGAGGGTTTGTGGGGGTGTGTGCCCCCTTGGACTTTAGGATTAGGTTTGAGTGTTGGGCTGGTGGATGTATATGTGTGACGGGGATAGGTAAGGCTGCAGAGTTTGGAGTGGTGAGGTATGAGGTGCTGTGGCGCATAGGCTCATGTGGTGAAGCCAGGTGAATCTGGCCCATGCCTTTCATTATCGTGGTCCGACACCACTTGGTTCAATGGGTCTGTGGCGCATAGGCTCATGTGGTGAAGCCAGGGTTAGGGTTAGGTTGAGAGTATGCGGGCAGTGGGCAAATCAGCCCTCTTGTGCTTTTTGATCTCCTCACTTGAGATTCAATTTCACGCGACCCTGCCACTTTGATCTGGCCCACGCCTTCATTAACCAGGTCCAACACTTGCCTTTCTTGGATCTTGCCCCTCCTGACAAAGGTAATCGGGTTTGTGGGGGTGTGGCCAGGGTTAGTCGGGGTGTGCCTAGGGTTTGTGGGGGTGTGGCATGATCATTGGGAATGCTGAGGGTTTGTGGGGGTGTGTGCCCCCTTGGACTTCAGGATTAGGTTTGAGTGTTGGGCTGGTGGATGTATATGTGTGACTGGGATAGGTAAGGCTGCAGAGTTTTGAGTGGTGAGGTATGAGGTGCTGTGGCGCATAGGCTCATGTGGTGAAGCCAGGTGAATCTGGCCCATGCCTTTCATTATCGTGGTCCGACACCACTTGGTTCAATGGGTCTGTGGCGCATAGGCTCATGTGGTGAAGCCAGGGTTAGGGTTAGGTTGAGAGTATGCGGGCAGTGGGCAAATCAGCCCTCTTGTGCTTTTTGATCTCCTCACTTGAGATTCAATTTCACGCGACCCTGCCACTTTAGGGTTAGGGTTAGGTTGAGAGTATGCGGGCAGTGGGCAAATCAGCCCTCTTGTGCTTTTTGATCTCCTGACTTGAGATTCAATTTCACGCGACCCTGCCACTTTGATCTGGCCCACGCCTTCATTAACCAGGTCCAACACTTGCCTTTCTTGGATCTTGCCCCTCCTGACAAAGGTAATCGGGTTTGTGGGGGAGTGGTCAGGGTTAGTCGGGGTGTGCCTAGGGTTTGTGGGGGTGTGGCATGATCTCTGGGATGTGCCGAGGGTTTGTGGGGGTGTGTGCCCCCTTGGACTTTAGGATTAGGTTTGAGTGTTGGGCTGGTGGATGTATATGTGTGACTGGGATAGGGAAGGCTGCAGAGTTTGGAGTGGTGAGGTATGAGGTGCTGTGGCGCATAGGCTCATGTGGTGAAACCAGGTGAATCTGGCCCATGCCTTTCATTATCGTGGTCCGACACCACTTGGTTCAATGGACCGGGTGTGCACTGGGACACATCATCAGTAATGCATCCTCGGATCATGGGGTGTTTCGGGTCTTTCATCATTAAACACCCTCCCCGAGTTGACCCAGCCGGAGTTGATCAAGCTCGGCTTGTGTTTTCCCATGGAACAGGATAATGAGAGGCATGTAACTATGAGGGTAGTGACGTTTTTAAACATCATTACCTGGCATCTGTAAGCCTGGGGATGCATGGGTTAAATTGACAGTGTTTACTGGGCATTCGGTGTCTCTGCACCTGAGTTTAGTGGTGACTTGTTTTCTGTGGACCCAGCTTGGGTTTAACTTTCTGGTTCTCTCTTGCCGTTTGGGCATCTGGGCTTTGTTCTTGGCATTTTGTCGACCGGGAGAATGAAGAGCGTGTCACTGTTAGGTTAGGTTGAGAGTATGCGGGCAGTGGGCAAATCAGCCCTCTTGTGCTCTTTGATCTCCTCACTTGAGATTCAATTTCACGCGACCCTGCCACTTTGATCTGGCCCACGCCTTCATTAACCAGGTCCAACACTTGCCTTTCTTGGATCTTGCCCCTCCTGACAAAGGTAATCGGGTTTGTGGGGGAGTGGCCAGGGTTAGTCGGGGTGTGCCTAGGGTTTGTGGGGGTTAGGGTTAGGTTGAGAGTATGCGGGCAGTGGGCAAATCAGCCCTCTTGTGCTTTTTGATCTCCTCACTTGAGATTCAATTTCACGCGACCCTGCCACTTTGATCTGGCCCACGCCTTCATTAACCAGGTCCAACACTTGCCTTTCTTGGATCTTGCCCCTCCTGCCAATGGTAATCGGGTTTGTGGGGGAGTGGCCAGGGTTAGTCGGGGTGTGCCTAGGGTTTGTGGGGGTGTGGCATGATCTCTGGGATGTGCCGAGGGTTTGTGGGGGTGTGTGCCCCCTTGGACTTTAGGATTAGGTTTGAGTGTTGGGCTGGTGGATGTATATGTGTGACGGGGATAGGTAAGGCTGCAGAGTTTGGAGTGGTGAGGTATGAGGTGCTGTGGCGCATAGGCTCATGTGGTGAAGCCAGGTGAATCTGGCCCATGCCTTTCATTATCGTGGTCCGACACCACTTGGTTCAATGGGTCTGTGGCGCATAGGCTCATGTGGTGAAGCCAGGGTTAGGGTTAGGTTGAGAGTATGCGGGCAGTGGGCAAATCAGCCCTCTTGTGCTTTTTGATCTCCTCACTTGAGATTCAATTTCACGCGACCCTGCCACTTTGATCTGGCCCACGCCTTCATTAACCAGGTCCAACACTTGCCTTTCTTGGATCTTGCCCCTCCTGACAAAGGTAATCGGGTTTGTGGGGGTGTGGCCAGGGTTAGTCGGGGTGTGCCTAGGGTTTGTGGGGGTGTGGCATGATCATTGGGAATGCTGAGGGTTTGTGGGGGTGTGTGCCCCCTTGGACTTCAGGATTAGGTTTGAGTGTTGGGCTGGTGGATGTATATGTGTGACTGGGATAGGTAAGGCTGCAGAGTTTTGAGTGGTGAGGTATGAGGTGCTATGGCGCATAGGCTCGTGTGGTGAAGCCAGGTGAATCTGGCCCATGCCTTTCATTATCGTGGTCCGACACCACTTGGTTCAATGGACCGGGTGTGCACTGGGACACATCATCAGTAATGCATCCTCGGATCATGGGGTGTTTCGGGTCTTTCATCATTAAACACCCTCCCCGAGATGACCCAGCCGGAGTTGATCAAGCTCGGCTTGTGTTTTCCCATGGACCAGGATAATGAGAGGCATGTAACTATGAGGGTAATGTTGTTTTGAAACATCATTACCTGGCATCTGTATGCCTGGGATTGCATGGGTTAAATTGAGAGTGTTTACTGGGCATTCGGTGTCTCTGCACCTGAGTTTAGTGGTGACTGGTTTTCTGTGGACCCAGCTTGGGTTTAACTTTCTGGTTCTCTCTCGCCTTTTGGGCATCTGGGCTTTTTTGTTGGCATTTTGTCGACCGGGAGAATGAAGAGCGTGTCACTGTTAGGTTAGGTTGAGAGTATGCGGGCAGTGGGCAAATCAGCCCTCTTGTGCTTTTTGATCTCCTCACTTGAGATTCAATTTCACGCGACCCTGCCACTTTGATCTGGCCCACGCCTTCATTAACCAGGTCCAACACTTGCCTTTCTTGGATCTTGCCCCTCCTGACAAAGGTAATCGGGTTTGTGGGGGTGTGGCCAGGGTTAGTCGGGGTGTGCCTAGGGTTTGTGGGGGTGTGGCATGATGATTGGGAATGCTGAGGGTTTGTGGGGGTGTGTGCCCCCTTGGACTTTAGGATTAGGTTTGAGTGTTGGGCTGGTGGATGTATATGTGTGACTGGGATAGGTAAGGCTGCAGAGTTTTGAGTGGTGAGGTATGAGGTGCTATGGCGCATAGGCTCGTGTGGTGAAGCCAGGTGAATCTGGCCCATGCCTTTCATTATCGTGGTCCGACACCACTTGGTTCAATGGACCGGGTGTGCACTGGGACACATCATCAGTAATGCATCCTCGGATCATGGGGTGTTTCGGGTCTTTCATCATTAAACACCCTCCCCGAGATGACCCAGCCGGAGTTGATCAAGCTCGGCTTGTGTTTTCCCATGGACCAGGATAATGAGAGGCATGTAACTATGAGGGTAATGTTGTTTTGAAACATCATTACCTGGCATCTGTATGCCTGGGATTGCATGGGTTAAATTGAGAGTGTTTACTGGGCATTCGGTGTCTCTGCACCTGAGTTTAGTGGTGACTGGTTTTCTGTGGACCCAGCTTGGGTTTAACTTTCTGGTTCTCTCTCGCCTTTTGGGCATCTGGGCTTTTTTGTTGGCATTTTGTCGACCGGGAGAATGAAGAGCGTGTCACTGTTAGGTTAGGTTGAGAGTATGCGGGCAGTGGGCAAATCAGCCCTCTTGTGCTTTTTGATCTCCTCACTTGAGATTCAATTTCACGCGACCCTGCCACTTTGATCTGGCCCACGCCTTCATTAACCAGGTCCAACACTTGCCTTTCTTGGATCTTGCCCCTCCTGACAAAGGTAATCGGGTTTGTGGGGGTGTGGCCAGGGTTAGTCGGGGTGTGCCTAGGGTTTGTGGGGGTGTGGCATGATCATTGGGAATGCTGAGGGTTTGTGGGGGTGTGTGCCCCCTTGGACTTTAGGATTAGGTTTGAGTGTTGGGCTGGTGGATGTATATGTGTGACTGGGATAGGTAAGGCTGCAGAGTTTTGAGTGGTGAGGTATGAGGTGCTATGGCGCATAGGCTCGTGTGGTGAAGCCAGGTGAATCTGGCCCATGCCTTTCATTATCGTGGTCCGACACCACTTGGTTCAATGGACCGGGTGTGCACTGGGACACATCATCAGTAATGCATCCTCGGATCATGGGGTGTTTCGGGTCTTTCATCATTAAACACCCTCCCCGAGTTGACCCAGCCGGAGTTGATCAAGCTCGGCTTGTGTTTTCCCATGGAACAGGATAATGAGAGGCATGTAACTATGAGGGTAATGACATTTTTAAACATCATTACCTGGCATCTGTAAGCCTGGGGATGCATGGGTTAAATTGACAGTGTTTACTGGGCATTCGGTGTCTCTGCACCTGAGTTTAGTGGTGGCTTGTTTTCTGTGGACCCAGCTTGGGTTTAACTTTCTGGTTCTCTCTTGCCGTTTGGGCATCTGGGCTTTGTTCTTGGCATTTTGTCGACCGGGAGAATGAAGAGCGTGTCACTGTTAGGTTAGGTTGAGAGTATGCGGGCAGTGGGCAAATCAGCCCTCTTGTGCTCTTTGATCTCCTCACTTGAGATTCAATTTCACGCGACCCTGCCACTTTGATCTGGCCCACGCCTTCATTAACCAGGTCCAACACTTGCCTTTCTTGGATCTTGCCCCTCCTGACAAAGGTAATCGGGTTTGTGGGGGAGTGGCCAGGGTTAGTCGGGGTGTGCCTAGGGTTTGTGGGGGTTAGGGTTAGGTTGAGAGTATGCGGGCAGTGGGCAAATCAGCCCTCTTGTGCTTTTTGATCTCCTCACTTGAGATTCAATTTCACGCGACCCTGCCACTTTGATCTGGCCCACGCCTTCATTAACCAGGTCCAACACTTGCCTTTCTTGGATCTTGCCCCTCCTGCCAAAGGTAATCGGGTTTGTGGGGGAGTGGCCAGGGTTAGTCGGGGTGTGCCTAGGGTTTGTGGGGGTGTGGCATGATCTCTGGGATGTGCCGAGGGTTTGTGGGGGTGTGTGCCCCCTTGGACTTTAGGATTAGGTTTGAGTGTTGGGCTGGTGGATGTATATGTGTGACGGGGATAGGTAAGGCTGCAGAGTTTGGAGTGGTGAGGTATGAGGTGCTGTGGCGCATAGGCTCATGTGGTGAAGCCAGGTGAATCTGGCCCATGCCTTTCATTATCGTGGTCCGACACCACTTGGTTCAATGGGTCTGTGGCGCATAGGCTCATGTGGTGAAGCCAGGGTTAGGGTTAGGTTGAGAGTATGCGGGCAGTGGGCAAATCAGCCCTCTTGTGCTTTTTGATCTCCTCACTTGAGATTCAATTTCACGCGACCCTGCCACTTTGATCTGGCCCACGCCTTCATTAACCAGGTCCAACACTTGCCTTTCTTGGATCTTGCCCCTCCTGACAAAGGTAATCGGGTTTGTGGGGGTGTGGCCAGGGTTAGTCGGGGTGTGCCTAGGGTTTGTGGGGGTGTGGCATGATCATTGGGAATGCTGAGGGTTTGTGGGGGTGTGTGCCCCCTTGGACTTTAGGATTAGGTTTGAGTGTTGGGCTGGTGGATGTATATGTGTGACTGGGATAGGTAAGGCTGCAGAGTTTTGAGTGGTGAGGTATGAGGTGCTATGGCGCATAGGCTCGTGTGGTGAAGCCAGGTGAATCTGGCCCATGCCTTTCATTATCGTGGTCCGACACCACTTGGTTCAATGGACCGGGTGTGCACTGGGACACATCATCAGTAATGCATCCTCGGATCATGGGGTGTATCGGGTCTTTCATCATTAAACACCCTCCCCGAGATGACCCAGCCGGAGTTGATCAAGCTCGGCTTGTGTTTTCCCATGGACCAGGATAATGAGAGGCATGTAACTATGAGGGTAATGTTGTTTTTAAACATCATTACCTGGCATCTGTATGCCTGGGATTGCATGGGTTAAATTGAGAGTGTTTACTGGGCATTCGGTGTCTCTGCACCTGAGTTTAGTGGTGACTGGTTTTCTGTGGACCCAGCTTGGGTTTAACTTTCTGGTTCTCTCTCGCCTTTTGGGCATCTGGGCTTTTTTGTTGGCATTTTGTCGACCGGGAGAATGAAGAGCGTGTCACTGTTAGGTTAGGTTGAGAGTATGCGGGCAGTGGGCAAATCAGCCCTCTTGTGCTTTTTGATCTCCTCACTTGAGATTCAATTTCACGCGACCCTGCCACTTTGATCTGGCCCACGCCTTCATTAACCAGGTCCAACACTTGCCTTTCTTGGATCTTGCCCCTCCTGACAAAGGTAATCGGGTTTGTGGGGGTGTGGCCAGGGTTAGTCGGGGTGTGCCTAGGGTTTGTGGGGGTGTGGCATGATCATTGGGAATGCTGAGGGTTTGTGGGGGTGTGTGCCCCCTTGGACTTTAGGATTAGGTTTGAGTGTTGGGCTGGTGGATGTATATGTGTGACTGGGATAGGTAAGGCTGCAGAGTTTTGAGTGGTGAGGTATGAGGTGCTATGGCGCATAGGCTCGTGTGGTGAAGCCAGGTGAATCTGGCCCATGCCTTTCATTATCGTGGTCCGACACCACTTGGTTCAATGGACCGGGTGTGCACTGGGACACATCATCAGTAATGCATCCTCGGATCATGGGGTGTTTCGGGTCTTTCATCATTAAACACCCTCCCCGAGTTGACCCAGCCGGAGTTGATCAAGCTCGGCTTGTGTTTTCCCATGGAACAGGATAATGAGAGGCATGTAACTATGAGGGTAATGACATTTTTAAACATCATTACCTGGCATCTGTATGCCTGGGGATGCATGGGTTAAATTGACAGTGTTTACTGGGCATTCGGTGTCTCTGCACCTGAGTTTAGTGGTGGCTTGTTTTCTGTGGACCCAGCTTGGGTTTAACTTTCTGGTTCTCTCTTGCCGTTTGGGCATCTGGGCTTTGTTCTTGGCATTTTGTCGACCGGGAGAATGAAGAGCGTGTCACTGTTAGGTTAGGTTGAGAGTATGCGGGCAGTGGGCAAATCAGCCCTCTTGTGCTCTTTGATCTCCTCACTTGAGATTCAATTTCACGCGACCCTGCCACTTTGATCTGGCCCACGCCTTCATTAACCAGGTCCAACACTTGCCTTTCTTGGATCTTGCCCCTCCTGACAAAGGTAATCGGGTTTGTGGGGGAGTGGCCAGGGTTAGTCGGGGTGTGCCTAGGGTTTGTGGGGGTTAGGGTTAGGTTGAGAGTATGCGGGCAGTGGGCAAATCAGCCCTCTTGTGCTTTTTGATCTCCTCACTTGAGATTCAATTTCACGCGACCCTGCCACTTTGATCTGGCCCACGCCTTCATTAACCAGGTCCAACACTTGCCTTTCTTGGACCTTGCCCCTCCTGCCAAAGGTAATCGGGTTTGTGGGGGAGTGGCCAGGGTTAGTCGGGGTGTGCCTAGGGTTTGTGGGGGTGTGGCATGATCTCTGGGATGTGCCGAGGGTTTGTGGGGGTGTGTGCCCCCTTGGACTTTAGGATTAGGTTTGAGTGTTGGGCTGGTGGATGTATATGTGTGACGGGGATAGGTAAGGCTGCAGAGTTTGGAGTGGTGAGGTATGAGGTGCTGTGGCGCATAGGCTCATGTGGTGAAGCCAGGTGAATCTGGCCCATGCCTTTCATTATCGTGGTCCGACACCACTTGGTTCAATGGGTCTGTGGCGCATAGGCTCATGTGGTGAAGCCAGGGTTAGGGTTAGGTTGAGAGTATGCGGGCAGTGGGCAAATCAGCCCTCTTGTGCTTTTTGATCTCCTCACTTGAGATTCAATTTCACGCGACCCTGCCACTTTGATCTGGCCCACGCCTTCATTAACCAGGTCCAACACTTGCCTTTCTTGGATCTTGCCCCTCCTGACAAAGGTAATCGGGTTTGTGGGGGTGTGGCCAGGGTTAGTCGGGGTGTGCCTAGGGTTTGTGGGGGTGTGGCATGATCATTGGGAATGCTGAGGGTTTGTGGGGGTGTGTGCCCCCTTGGACTTCAGGATTAGGTTTGAGTGTTGGGCTGGTGGATGTATATGTGTGACTGGGATAGGTAAGGCTGCAGAGTTTTGAGTGGTGAGGTATGAGGTGCTGTGGCGCATAGGCTCATGTGGTGAAGCCAGGTGAATCTGGCCCATGCCTTTCATTATCGTGGTCCGACACCACTTGGTTCAATGGGTCTGTGGCGCATAGGCTCATGTGGTGAAGCCAGGGTTAGGGTTAGGTTGAGAGTATGCGGGCAGTGGGCAAATCAGCCCTCTTGTGCTTTTTGATCTCCTCACTTGAGATTCAATTTCACGCGACCCTGCCACTTTAGGGTTAGGGTTAGGTTGAGAGTATGCGGGCAGTGGGCAAATCAGCCCTCTTGTGCTTTTTGATCTCCTGACTTGAGATTCAATTCACGCGACCCTGCCACTTTGATCTGGCCCACGCCTTCATTAACCAGGTCCAACACTTGCCTTTCTTGGATCTTGCCCCTCCTGACAAAGGTAATCGGGTTTGTGGGGGAGTGGTCAGGGTTAGTCGGGGTGTGCCTAGGGTTTGTGGGGGTGTGGCATGATCTCTGGGATGTGCCGAGGGTTTGTGGGGGTGTGTGCCCCCTTGGACTTTAGGATTAGGTTTGAGTGTTGGGCTGGTGGATGTATATGTGTGACTGGGATAGGGAAGGCTGCAGAGTTTGGAGTGGTGAGGTATGAGGTGCTGTGGCGCATAGGCTCATGTGGTGAAACCAGGTGAATCTGGCCCATGCCTTTCATTATCGTGGTCCGACACCACTTGGTTCAATGGACCGGGTGTGCACTGGGACACATCATCAGTAATGCATCCTCGGATCATGGGGTGTTTCGGGTCTTTCATCATTAAACACCCTCCCCGAGTTGACCCAGCCGGAGTTGATCAAGCTCGGCTTGTGTTTTCCCATGGAACAGGATAATGAGAGGCATGTAACTATGAGGGTAGTGACGTTTTTAAACATCATTACCTGGCATCTGTAAGCCTGGGGATGCATGGGTTAAATTGACAGTGTTTACTGGGCATTCGGTGTCTCTGCACCTGAGTTTAGTGGTGACTTGTTTTCTGTGGACCCAGCTTGGGTTTAACTTTCTGGTTCTCTCTTGCCGTTTGGGCATCTGGGCTTTGTTCTTGGCATTTTGTCGACCGGGAGAATGAAGAGCGTGTCACTGTTAGGTTAGGTTGAGAGTATGCGGGCAGTGGGCAAATCAGCCCTCTTGTGCTCTTTGATCTCCTCACTTGAGATTCAATTTCACGCGACCCTGCCACTTTGATCTGGCCCACGCCTTCATTAACCAGGTCCAACACTTGCCTTTCTTGGATCTTGCCCCTCCTGACAAAGGTAATCGGGTTTGTGGGGGAGTGGCCAGGGTTAGTCGGGGTGTGCCTAGGGTTTGAGGGGGTTAGGGTTAGGTTGAGAGTATGCGGGCAGTGGGCAAATCAGCCCTCTTGTGCTTTTTGATCTCCTCACTTGAGATTCAATTTCACGCGACCCTGCCACTTTGATCTGGCCCACGCCTTCATTAACCAGGTCCAACACTTGCCTTTCTTGGATCTTGCCCCTCCTGCCAATGGTAATCGGGTTTGTGGGGGAGTGGCCAGGGTTAGTCGGGGTGTGCCTAGGGTTTGTGGGGGTGTGGCATGATCTCTGGGATGTGCCGAGGGTTTGTGGGGGTGTGTGCCCCCTTGGACTTTAGGATTAGGTTTGAGTGTTGGGCTGGTGGATGTATATGTGTGACGGGGATAGGTAAGGCTGCAGAATTTGGAGTGGTGAGGTATGAGGTGCTGTGGCGCATAGGCTCATGTGGTGAAGCCAGGTGAATCTGGCCCATGCCTTTCATTATCGTGGTCCGACACCACTTGGTTCAATGGGTCTGTGGCGCATAGGCTCATGTGGTGAAGCCAGGGTTAGGGTTAGGTTGAGAGTATGCGGGCAGTGGGCAAATCAGCCCTCTTGTGCTTTTTGATCTCCTCACTTGAGATTCAATTTCACGCGACCCTGCCACTTTGATCTGGCCCACGCCTTCATTAACCAGGTCCAACACTTGCCTTTCTTGGATCTTGCCCCTCCTGACAAAGGTAATTGGGTTTGTGGGGGTGTGGCCAGGGTTAGTCGGGGTGTGCCTAGGGTTTGTGGGGGTGTGGCATGATGATTGGGAATGCTGAGGGTTTGTGGGGGTGTGTGCCCCCTTGGACTTTAGGATTAGGTTTGAGTGTTGGGCTGGTGGATGTATATGTGTGACTGGGATAGGTAAGGCTGCAGAGTTTTGAGTGGTGAGGTATGAGGTGCTATGGCGCATAGGCTCGTGTGGTGAAGCCAGGTGAATCTGGCCCATGCCTTTCATTATCGTGGTCCGACACCACTTGGTTCAATGGACCGGGTGTGCACTGGGACACATCATCAGTAATGCATCCTCGGATCATGGGGTGTTTCGGGTCTTTCATCATTAAACACCCTCCCCGAGTTGACCCAGCCGGAGTTGATCAAGCTCGGCTTGTGTTTTCCCATGGAACAGGATAATGAGAGGCATGTAACTATGAGGGTAATGACATTTTTAAACATCATTACCTGGCATCTGTATGCCTGGGGATGCATGGGTTAAATTGACAGTGTTTACTGGGCATTCGGTGTCTCTGCACCTGAGTTTAGTGGTGGCTTGTTTTCTGTGGACCCAGCTTGGGTTTAACTTTCTGGTTCTCTCTTGCCGTTTGGGCATCTGGGCTTTGTTCTTGGCATTTTGTCGACCGGGAGAATGAAGAGCGTGTCACTGTTAGGTTAGGTTGAGAGTATGCGGGCAGTGGGCAAATCAGCCCTCTTGTGCTCTTTGATCTCCTCACTTGAGATTCAATTTCACGCGACCCTGCCACTTTGATCTGGCCCACGCCTTCATTAACCAGGTCCAACACTTGCCTTTCTTGGATCTTGCCCCTCCTGACAAAGGTAATCGGGTTTGTGGGGGAGTGGCCAGGGTTAGTCGGGGTGTGCCTAGGGTTTGTGGGGGTTAGGGTTAGGTTGAGAGTATGCGGGCAGTGGGCAAATCAGCCCTCTTGTGCTTTTTGATCTCCTCACTTGAGATTCAATTTCACGCGACCCTGCCACTTTGATCTGGCCCACGCCTTCATTAACCAGGTCCAACACTTGCCTTTCTTGGATCTTGCCCCTCCTGCCAAAGGTAATCGGGTTTGTGGGGGAGTGGCCAGGGTTAGTCGGGGTGTGCCTAGGGTTTGTGGGGGTGTGGCATGATCATTGGGAATGCTGAGGGTTTGTGGGGGTGTGTGCCCCCTTGGACTTTAGGATTAGGTTTGAGTGTTGGGCTGGTGGATGTATATGTGTGACTGGGATAGGTAAGGCTGCAGAGTTTTGAGTGGTGAGGTATGAGGTGCTGTGGCGCATAGGCTCATGTGGTGAAGCCAGGTGAATCTGGCCCATGCCTTTCATTATCGTGGTCCGACACCACTTGGTTCAATGGGTCTGTGGCGCATAGGCTCATGTGGTGAAGCCAGGGTTAGGGTTAGGTTGAGAGTATGCGGGCAGTGGGCAAATCAGCCCTCTTGTGCTTTTTGATCTCCTCACTTGAGATTCAATTTCACGCGACCCTGCCACTTTAGGGTTAGGGTTAGGTTGAGAGTATGCGGGCAGTGGGCAAATCAGCCCTCTTGTGCTTTTTGATCTCCTCACTTGAGATTCAATTTCACGCGACCCTGCCACTTTGATCTGGCCCACGCCTTCATTAACCAGGTCCAACACTTGCCTTTCTTGGATCTTGCCCCTCCTGACAAAGGTAATCGGGTTTGTGGGGGAGTGGTCAGGGTTAGTCGGGGTGTGCCTAGGGTTTGTGGGGGTGTGGCATGATCTCTGGGATGTGCCGAGGGTTTGTGGGGGTGTGTGCCCCCTTGGACTTTAGGATTAGGTTTGAGTGTTGGGCTGGTGGATGTATATGTGTGACTGGGATAGGGAAGGCTGCAGAGTTTGGAGTGGTGAGGTATGAGGTGCTGTGGCGCATAGGCTCATGTGGTGAAACCAGGTGAATCTGGCCCATGCCTTTCATTATCGTGGTCCGACACCACTTGGTTCAATGGACCGGGTGTGCACTGGGACACATCATCAGTAATGCATCCTCGGATCATGGGGTGTTTCGGGTCTTTCATCATTAAACACCCTCCCCGAGTTGACCCAGCCGGAGTTGATCAAGCTCGGCTTGTGTTTTCCCATGGAACAGGATAATGAGAGGCATGTAACTATGAGGGTAGTGACGTTTTTAAACATCATTACCTGGCATCTGTAAGCCTGGGGATGCATGGGTTAAATTGACAGTGTTTACTGGGCATTCGGTGTCTCTGCACCTGAGTTTAGTGGTGACTTGTTTTCTGTGGACCCAGCTTGGGTTTAACTTTCTGGTTCTCTCTTGCCGTTTGGGCATCTGGGCCTTGTTCTTGGCATTTTGTCGACCGGGAGAATGAAGAGCGTGTCACTGTTAGGTTAGGTTGAGAGTATGCGGGCAGTGGGCAAATCAGCCCTCTTGTGCTTTTTGATCTCCTGACTTGAGATTCAATTTCACGCGACCCTGCCACTTTGATCTGGCCCACGCCTTCATTAACCAGGTCCAACACTTGCCTTTCTTGGATCTTGCCCCTCCTGACAAAGGTAATCGGGTTTGTGGGGGAGTGGTCAGGGTTAGTCGGGGTGTGCCTAGGGTTTGTGGGGGTGTGGCATGATCTCTGGGATGTGCCGAGGGTTTGTGGGGGTGTGTGCCCCCTTGGACTTTAGGATTAGGTTTGAGTGTTGGGCTGGTGGATGTATATGTGTGACTGGGATAGGGAAGGCTGCAGAGTTTGGAGTGGTGAGGTATGAGGTGCTGTGGCGCATAGGCTCATGTGGTGAAGCCAGGTGAATCTGGCCCATGCCTTTCATTATCGTGGTCCGACACCACTTGGTTCAATGGACCGGGTGTGCACTGGGACACATCATCAGTAATGCATCCTCGGATCATGGGGTGTTTCGGGTCTTTCATCATTAAACACCCTCCCCGAGTTGACCCAGCCGGAGTTGATCAAGCTCGGCTTGTGTTTTCCCATGGAACAGGATAATGAGAGGCATGTAACTATGAGGGTAGTGACGTTTTTAAACATCATTACCTGGCATCTGTAAGCCTGGGGATGCATGGGTTAAATTGACAGTGTTTACTGGGCATTCGGTGTCTCTGCACCTGAGTTTAGTGGTGACTTGTTTTCTGTGGACCCAGCTTGGGTTTAACTTTCTGGTTCTCTCTTGCCGTTTGGGCATCTGGGCCTTGTTCTTGGCATTTTGTCGACCGGGAGAATGAAGAGCGTGTCACTGTTAGGTTAGGTTGAGAGTATGCGGGCAGTGGGCAAATCAGCCCTCTTGTGCTTTTTGATCTCCTGACTTGAGATTCAATTTCACGCGACCCTGCCACTTTGATCTGGCCCACGCCTTCATTAACCAGGTCCAACACTTGCCTTTCTTGGATCTTGCCCCTCCTGACAAAGGTAATCGGGTTTGTGGGGGAGTGGTCAGGGTTAGTCGGGGTGTGCCTAGGGTTTGTGGGGGTGTGGCATGATCTCTGGGATGTGCCGAGGGTTTGTGGGGGTGTGTGCCCCCTTGGACTTTAGGATTAGGTTTGAGTGTTGGGCTGGTGGATGTATATGTGTGACTGGGATAGGGAAGGCTGCAGAGTTTGGAGTGGTGAGGTATGAGGTGCTATGGCGCATAGGCTCGTGTGGTGAAGCCAGGTGAATCTGGCCCATGCCTTTCATTATCGTGGTCCGACACCACTTGGTTCAATGGACCGGGTGTGCACTGGGACACATCATCAGTAATGCATCCTCGGATCATGGGGTGTTTCGGGTCTTTCATCATTAAACACCCTCCCCGAGATGACCCAGCCGGAGTTGATCAAGCTCGGCTTGTGTTTTCCCATGGACCAGGATAATGAGAGGCATGTAACTATGAGGGTAATGTTGTTTTGAAACATCATTACCTGGCATCTGTATGCCTGGGATTGCATGGGTTAAATTGAGAGTGTTTACTGGGCATTCGGTGTCTCTGCACCTGAGTTTAGTGGTGACTGGTTTTCTGTGGACCCAGCTTGGGTTTAACTTTCTGGTTCTCTCTCGCCTTTTGGGCATCTGGGCTTTTTTGTTGGCATTTTGTCGACCGGGAGAATGAAGGGCGTTTCACTGTTAGGTTAGGTTGAGAGTATGCGGGCAGTGGGCAAATCAGCCCTCTTGTGCTTTTTGATCTCCTCACTTGAGATTCAATTTCACGCGACCCTGCCACTTTGATCTGGCCCACGCCTTCATTAACCAGGTCCAACACTTGCCTTTCTTGGATCTTGCCCCTCCTGACAAAGGTAATCGGGTTTGTGGGGGTGTGGCCAGGGTTAGTCGGGGTGTGCCTAGGGTTTGTGGGGGTGTGGCATGATCATTGGGAATGCTGAGGGTTTGTGGGGGTGTGTGCCCCCTTGGACTTTAGGATTAGGTTTGAGTGTTGGGCTGGTGGATGTATATGTGTGACTGGGATAGGTAAGGCTGCAGAGTTTTGAGTGGTGAGGTATGAGGTGCTATGGCGCATAGGCTCGTGTGGTGAAGCCAGGTGAATCTGGCCCATGCCTTTCATTATCGTGGTCCGACACCACTTGGTTCAATGGACCGGGTGTGCACTGGGACACATCATCAGTAATGCATCCTCGGATCATGGGGTGTATCGGGTCTTTCATCATTAAACACCCTCCCCGAGATGACCCAGCCGGAGTTGATCAAGCTCGGCTTGTGTTTTCCCATGGACCAGGATAATGAGAGGCATGTAACTATGAGGGTAATGTTGTTTTTAAACATCATTACCTGGCATCTGTATGCCTGGGATTGCATGGGTTAAATTGAGAGTGTTTACTGGGCATTCGGTGTCTCTGCACCTGAGTTTAGTGGTGACTGGTTTTCTGTGGACCCAGCTTGGGTTTAACTTTCTGGTTCTCTCTCGCCTTTTGGGCATCTGGGCTTTTTTGTTGGCATTTTGTCGACCGGGAGAATGAAGAGCGTGTCACTGTTAGGTTAGGTTGAGAGTATGCGGGCAGTGGGCAAATCAGCCCTCTTGTGCTTTTTGATCTCCTCACTTGAGATTCAATTTCACGCGACCCTGCCACTTTGATCTGGCCCACGCCTTCATTAACCAGGTCCAACACTTGCCTTTCTTGGATCTTGCCCCTCCTGACAAAGGTAATCGGGTTTGTGGGGGTGTGGCCAGGGTTAGTCGGGGTGTGCCTAGGGTTTGTGGGGGTGTGGCATGATCATTGGGAATGCTGAGGGTTTGTGGGGGTGTGTGCCCCCTTGGACTTTAGGATTAGGTTTGAGTGTTGGGCTGGTGGATGTATATGTGTGACTGGGATAGGTAAGGCTGCAGAGTTTTGAGTGGTGAGGTATGAGGTGCTATGGCGCATAGGCTCGTGTGGTGAAGCCAGGTGAATCTGGCCCATGCCTTTCATTATCGTGGTCCGACACCACTTGGTTCAATGGACCGGGTGTGCACTGGGACACATCATCAGTAATGCATCCTCGGATCATGGGGTGTTTCGGGTCTTTCATCATTAAACACCCTCCCCGAGATGACCCAACCGGAGTTGATCAAGCTCGGCTTGTGTTTTCCCATGGACCAGGATAATGAGAGGCATGTAACTATGAGGGTAATGTTGTTTTTAAGGGTTAGGGTTTAGGGTTTAGGGTTTAGGGTTAGGGTTAGGGTTAGGTTGAGAGTATGCGGGCAGTGGGCAAATCAGCCCTCTTGTGCTCTTTGATCTCCTCACTTGAGATTCAATTTCACGCGACCCTGCCACTTTGATCTGGCCCACGCCTTCATTAACCAGGTCCAACACTTGCCTTTCTTGGATCTTGCCCCTCCTGACAAAGGTAATCGGGTTTGTGGGGGAGTGGCCAGGGTTAGTCGGGGTGTGCCTAGGGTTTGTGGGGGTTAGGGTTAGGTTGAGAGTATGCGGGCAGTGGGCAAATCAGCCCTCTTGTGCTTTTTGATCTCCTCACTTGAGATTCAATTTCACGCGACCCTGCCACTTTGATCTGGCCCACGCCTTCATTAACCAGGTCCAACACTTGCCTTTCTTGGATCTTGCCCCTCCTGCCAAAGGTAATCGGGTTTGTGGGGGAGTGGCCAGGGTTAGTCGGGGTGTGCCTAGGGTTTGTGGGGGTGTGGCATGATCTCTGGGATGTGCCGAGGGTTTGTGGGGGTGTGTGCCCCCTTGGACTTTAGGATTAGGTTTGAGTGTTGGGCTGGTGGATGTATATGTGTGACGGGGATAGGTAAGGCTGCAGAGTTTGGAGTGGTGAGGTATGAGGTGCTGTGGCGCATAGGCTCATGTGGTGAAGCCAGGTGAATCTGGCCCATGCCTTTCATTATCGTGGTCCGACACCACTTGGTTCAATGGGTCTGTGGCGCATAGGCTCATGTGGTGAAGCCAGGGTTAGGGTTAGGTTGAGAGTATGCGGGCAGTGGGCAAATCAGCCCTCTTGTGCTTTTTGATCTCCTCACTTGAGATTCAATTTCACGCGACCCTGCCACTTTGATCTGGCCCACGCCTTCATTAACCAGGTCCAACACTTGCCTTTCTTGGATCTTGCCCCTCCTGACAAAGGTAATCGGGTTTGTGGGGGTGTGGCCAGGGTTAGTCGGGGTGTGCCTAGGGTTTGTGGGGGTGTGGCATGATCATTGGGAATGCTGAGGGTTTGTGGGGGTGTGTGCCCCCTTGGACTTCAGGATTAGGTTTGAGTGTTGGGCTGGTGGATGTATATGTGTGACTGGGATAGGTAAGGCTGCAGAGTTTTGAGTGGTGAGGTATGAGGTGCTATGGCGCATAGGCTCGTGTGGTGAAGCCAGGTGAATCTGGCCCATGCCTTTCATTATCGTGGTCCGACACCACTTGGTTCAATGGACCGGGTGTGCACTGGGACACATCATCAGTAATGCATCCTCGGATCATGGGGTGTTTCGGGTCTTTCATCATTAAACACCCTCCCCGAGATGACCCAGCCGGAGTTGATCAAGCTCGGCTTGTGTTTTCCCATGGACCAGGATAATGAGAGGCATGTAACTATGAGGGTAATGTTGTTTTGAAACATCATTACCTGGCATCTGTATGCCTGGGATTGCATGGGTTAAATTGAGAGTGTTTACTGGGCATTCGGTGTCTCTGCACCTGAGTTTAGTGGTGACTGGTTTTCTGTGGACCCAGCTTGGGTTTAACTTTCTGGTTCTCTCTCGCCTTTTGGGCATCTGGGCTTTTTTGTTGGCATTTTGTCGACCGGGAGAATGAAGAGCGTGTCACTGTTAGGTTAGGTTGAGAGTATGCGGGCAGTGGGCAAATCAGCCCTCTTGTGCTTTTTGATCTCCTCACTTGAGATTCAATTTCACGCGACCCTGCCACTTTGATCTGGCCCACGCCTTCATTAACCAGGTCCAACACTTGCCTTTCTTGGATCTTGCCCCTCCTGACAAAGGTAATCGGGTTTGTGGGGGTGTGGCCAGGGTTAGTCGGGGTGTGCCTAGGGTTTGTGGGGGTGTGGCATGATGATTGGGAATGCTGAGGGTTTGTGGGGGTGTGTGCCCCCTTGGACTTTAGGATTAGGTTTGAGTGTTGGGCTGGTGGATGTATATGTGTGACTGGGATAGGTAAGGCTGCAGAGTTTTGAGTGGTGAGGTATGAGGTGCTATGGCGCATAGGCTCGTGTGGTGAAGCCAGGTGAATCTGGCCCATGCCTTTCATTATCGTGGTCCGACACCACTTGGTTCAATGGACCGGGTGTGCACTGGGACACATCATCAGTAATGCATCCTCGGATCATGGGGTGTTTCGGGTCTTTCATCATTAAACACCCTCCCCGAGATGACCCAGCCGGAGTTGATCAAGCTCGGCTTGTGTTTTCCCATGGACCAGGATAATGAGAGGCATGTAACTATGAGGGTAATGTTGTTTTTAAACATCATTACCTGGCATCTGTATGCCTGGGATTGCATGGGTTAAATTGAGAGTGTTTACTGGGCATTCGGTGTCTCTGCACCTGAGTTTAGTGGTGACTGGTTTTCTGTGGACCCAGCTTGGGTTTAACTTTCTGGTTCTCTCTCGCCTTTTGGGCATCTGGGCTTTTTTGTTGGCATTTTGTCGACCGGGAGAATGAAGAGCGTGTCACTGTTAGGTTAGGTTGAGAGTATGCGGGCAGTGGGCAAATCAGCCCTCTTGTGCTTTTTGATCTCCTCACTTGAGATTCAATTTCACGCGACCCTGCCACTTTGATCTGGCCCACGCCTTCATTAACCAGGTCCAACACTTGCCTTTCTTGGATCTTGCCCCTCCTGACAAAGGTAATCGGGTTTGTGGGGGTGTGGCCAGGGTTAGTCGGGGTGTGCCTAGGGTTTGTGGGGGTGTGGCATGATCATTGGGAATGCTGAGGGTTTGTGGGGGTGTGTGCCCCCTTGGACTTTAGGATTAGGTTTGAGTGTTGGGCTGGTGGATGTATATGTGTGACTGGGATAGGTAAGGCTGCAGAGTTTTGAGTGGTGAGGTATGAGGTGCTATGGCGCATAGGCTCGTGTGGTGAAGCCAGGTGAATCTGGCCCATGCCTTTCATTATCGTGGTCCGACACCACTTGGTTCAATGGACCGGGTGTGCACTGGGACACATCATCAGTAATGCATCCTCGGATCATGGGGTGTTTCGGGTCTTTCATCATTAAACACCCTCCCCGAGTTGACCCAGCCGGAGTTGATCAAGCTCGGCTTGTGTTTTCCCATGGAACAGGATAATGAGAGGCATGTAACTATGAGGGTAATGACATTTTTAAACATCATTACCTGGCATCTGTATGCCTGGGGATGCATGGGTTAAATTGACAGTGTTTACTGGGCATTCGGTGTCTCTGCACCTGAGTTTAGTGGTGGCTTGTTTTCTGTGGACCCAGCTTGGGTTTAACTTTCTGGTTCTCTCTTGCCGTTTGGGCATCTGGGCTTTGTTCTTGGCATTTTGTCGACCGGGAGAATGAAGAGCGTGTCACTGTTAGGTTAGGTTGAGAGTATGCGGGCAGTGGGCAAATCAGCCCTCTTGTGCTCTTTGATCTCCTCACTTGAGATTCAATTTCACGCGACCCTGCCACTTTGATCTGGCCCACGCCTTCATTAACCAGGTCCAACACTTGCCTTTCTTGGATCTTGCCCCTCCTGACAAAGGTAATCGGGTTTGTGGGGGAGTGGCCAGGGTTAGTCGGGGTGTGCCTAGGGTTTGTGGGGGTTAGGGTTAGGTTGAGAGTATGCGGGCAGTGGGCAAATCAGCCCTCTTGTGCTTTTTGATCTCCTCACTTGAGATTCAATTTCACGCGACCCTGCCACTTTGATCTGGCCCACGCCTTCATTAACCAGGTCCAACACTTGCCTTTCTTGGATCTTGCCCCTCCTGCCAAAGGTAATCGGGTTTGTGGGGGAGTGGCCAGGGTTAGTCGGGGTGTGCCTAGGGTTTGTGGGGGTGTGGCATGATCTCTGGGATGTGCCGAGGGTTTGTGGGGGTGTGTGCCCCCTTGGACTTTAGGATTAGGTTTGAGTGTTGGGCTGGTGGATGTATATGTGTGACGGGGATAGGTAAGGCTGCAGAGTTTGGAGTGGTGAGGTATGAGGTGCTGTGGCGCATAGGCTCATGTGGTGAAGCCAGGTGAATCTGGCCCATGCCTTTCATTATCGTGGTCCGACACCACTTGGTTCAATGGGTCTGTGGCGCATAGGCTCATGTGGTGAAGCCAGGGTTAGGGTTAGGTTGAGAGTATGCGGGCAGTGGGCAAATCAGCCCTCTTGTGCTTTTTGATCTCCTCACTTGAGATTCAATTTCACGCGACCCTGCCACTTTGATCTGGCCCACGCCTTCATTAACCAGGTCCAACACTTGCCTTTCTTGGATCTTGCCCCTCCTGACAAAGGTAATCGGGTTTGTGGGGGTGTGGCCAGGGTTAGTCGGGGTGTGCCTAGGGTTTGTGGGGGTGTGGCATGATCATTGGGAATGCTGAGGGTTTGTGGGGGTGTGTGCCCCCTTGGACTTTAGGATTAGGTTTGAGTGTTGGGCTGGTGGATGTATATGTGTGACTGGGATAGGTAAGGCTGCAGAGTTTTGAGTGGTGAGGTATGAGGTGCTATGGCGCATAGGCTCGTGTGGTGAAGCCAGGTGAATCTGGCCCATGCCTTTCATTATCGTGGTCCGACACCACTTGGTTCAATGGACCGGGTGTGCACTGGGACACATCATCAGTAATGCATCCTCGGATCATGGGGTGTATCGGGTCTTTCATCATTAAACACCCTCCCCGAGATGACCCAGCCGGAGTTGATCAAGCTCGGCTTGTGTTTTCCCATGGACCAGGATAATGAGAGGCATGTAACTATGAGGGTAATGTTGTTTTTAAACATCATTACCTGGCATCTGTATGCCTGGGATTGCATGGGTTAAATTGAGAGTGTTTACTGGGCATTCGGTGTCTCTGCACCTGAGTTTAGTGGTGACTGGTTTTCTGTGGACCCAGCTTGGGTTTAACTTTCTGGTTCTCTCTCGCCTTTTGGGCATCTGGGCTTTTTTGTTGGCATTTTGTCGACCGGGAGAATGAAGAGCGTGTCACTGTTAGGTTAGGTTGAGAGTATGCGGGCAGTGGGCAAATCAGCCCTCTTGTGCTTTTTGATCTCCTCACTTGAGATTCAATTTCACGCGACCCTGCCACTTTGATCTGGCCCACGCCTTCATTAACCAGGTCCAACACTTGCCTTTCTTGGATCTTGCCCCTCCTGACAAAGGTAATCGGGTTTGTGGGGGTGTGGCCAGGGTTAGTCGGGGTGTGCCTAGGGTTTGTGGGGGTGTGGCATGATCATTGGGAATACTGAGGGTTTGTGGGGGTGTGTGCCCCCTTGGACTTTAGGATTAGGTTTGAGTGTTGGGCTGGTGGATGTATATGTGTGACTGGGATAGGTAAGGCTGCAGAGTTTTGAGTGGTGAGGTATGAGGTGCTATGGCGCATAGGCTCGTGTGGTGAAGCCAGGTGAATCTGGCCCATGCCTTTCATTATCGTGGTCCGACACCACTTGGTTCAATGGACCGGGTGTGCACTGGGACACATCATCAGTAATGCATCCTCGGATCATGGGGTGTTTCGGGTCTTTCATCATTAAACACCCTCCCCGAGTTGACCCAGCCGGAGTTGATCAAGCTCGGCTTGTGTTTTCCCATGGAACAGGATAATGAGAGGCATGTAACTATGAGGGTAATGACATTTTTAAACATCATTACCTGGCATCTGTATGCCTGGGGATGCATGGGTTAAATTGACAGTGTTTACTGGGCATTCGGTGTCTCTGCACCTGAGTTTAGTGGTGGCTTGTTTTCTGTGGACCCAGCTTGGGTTTAACTTTCTGGTTCTCTCTTGCCGTTTGGGCATCTGGGCTTTGTTCTTGGCATTTTGTCGACCGGGAGAATGAAGAGCGTGTCACTGTTAGGTTAGGTTGAGAGTATGCGGGCAGTGGGCAAATCAGCCCTCTTGTGCTCTTTGATCTCCTCACTTGAGATTCAATTTCACGCGACCCTGCCACTTTGATCTGGCCCACGCCTTCATTAACCAGGTCCAACACTTGCCTTTCTTGGATCTTGCCCCTCCTGACAAAGGTAATCGGGTTTGTGGGGGAGTGGCCAGGGTTAGTCGGGGTGTGCCTAGGGTTTGTGGGGGTTAGGGTTAGGTTGAGAGTATGCGGGCAGTGGGCAAATCAGCCCTCTTGTGCTTTTTGATCTCCTCACTTGAGATTCAATTTCACGCGACCCTGCCACTTTGATCTGGCCCACGCCTTCATTAACCAGGTCCAACACTTGCCTTTCTTGGACCTTGCCCCTCCTGCCAAAGGTAATCGGGTTTGTGGGGGAGTGGCCAGGGTTAGTCGGGGTGTGCCTAGGGTTTGTGGGGGTGTGGCATGATCTCTGGGATGTGCCGAGGGTTTGTGGGGGTGTGTGCCCCCTTGGACTTTAGGATTAGGTTTGAGTGTTGGGCTGGTGGATGTATATGTGTGACGGGGATAGGTAAGGCTGCAGAGTTTGGAGTGGTGAGGTATGAGGTGCTGTGGCGCATAGGCTCATGTGGTGAAGCCAGGTGAATCTGGCCCATGCCTTTCATTATCGTGGTCCGACACCACTTGGTTCAATGGGTCTGTGGCGCATAGGCTCATGTGGTGAAGCCAGGGTTAGGGTTAGGTTGAGAGTATGCGGGCAGTGGGCAAATCAGCCCTCTTGTGCTTTTTGATCTCCTCACTTGAGATTCAATTTCACGCGACCCTGCCACTTTAGGGTTAGGGTTAGGTTGAGAGTATGCGGGCAGTGGGCAAATCAGCCCTCTTGTGCTTTTTGATCTCCTGACTTGAGATTCAATTTCACGCGACCCTGCCACTTTGATCTGGCCCACGCCTTCATTAACCAGGTCCAACACTTGCCTTTCTTGGATCTTGCCCCTCCTGACAAAGGTAATCGGGTTTGTGGGGGAGTGGTCAGGGTTAGTCGGGGTGTGCCTAGGGTTTGTGGGGGTGTGGCATGATCTCTGGGATGTGCCGAGGGTTTGTGGGGGTGTGTGCCCCCTTGGACTTTAGGATTAGGTTTGAGTGTTGGGCTGGTGGATGTATATGTGTGACTGGGATAGGGAAGGCTGCAGAGTTTGGAGTGGTGAGGTATGAGGTGCTGTGGCGCATAGGCTCATGTGGTGAAACCAGGTGAATCTGGCCCATGCCTTTCATTATCGTGGTCCGACACCACTTGGTTCAATGGACCGGGTGTGCACTGGGACACATCATCAGTAATGCATCCTCGGATCATGGGGTGTTTCGGGTCTTTCATCATTAAACACCCTCCCCGAGTTGACCCAGCCGGAGTTGATCAAGCTCGGCTTGTGTTTTCCCATGGAACAGGATAATGAGAGGCATGTAACTATGAGGGTAGTGACGTTTTTAAACATCATTACCTGGCATCTGTAAGCCTGGGGATGCATGGGTTAAATTGACAGTGTTTACTGGGCATTCGGTGTCTCTGCACCTGAGTTTAGTGGTGACTTGTTTTCTGTGGACCCAGCTTGGGTTTAACTTTCTGGTTCTCTCTTGCCGTTTGGGCATCTGGGCTTTGTTCTTGGCATTTTGTCGACCGGGAGAATGAAGAGCGTGTCACTGTTAGGTTAGGTTGAGAGTATGCGGGCAGTGGGCAAATCAGCCCTCTTGTGCTCTTTGATCTCCTCACTTGAGATTCAATTTCACGCGACCCTGCCACTTTGATCTGGCCCACGCCTTCATTAACCAGGTCCAACACTTGCCTTTCTTGGATCTTGCCCCTCCTGACAAAGGTAATCGGGTTTGTGGGGGAGTGGCCAGGGTTAGTCGGGGTGTGCCTAGGGTTTGTGGGGGTTAGGGTTAGGTTGAGAGTATGCGGGCAGTGGGCAAATCAGCCCTCTTGTGCTTTTTGATCTCCTCACTTGAGATTCAATTTCACGCGACCCTGCCACTTTGATCTGGCCCACGCCTTCATTAACCAGGTCCAACACTTGCCTTTCTTGGATCTTGCCCCTCCTGCCAATGGTAATCGGGTTTGTGGGGGAGTGGCCAGGGTTAGTCGGGGTGTGCCTAGGGTTTGTGGGGGTGTGGCATGATCTCTGGGATGTGCCGAGGGTTTGTGGGGGTGTGTGCCCCCTTGGACTTTAGGATTAGGTTTGAGTGTTGGGCTGGTGGATGTATATGTGTGACGGGGATAGGTAAGGCTGCAGAGTTTGGAGTGGTGAGGTATGAGGTGCTGTGGCGCATAGGCTCATGTGGTGAAGCCAGGTGAATCTGGCCCATGCCTTTCATTATCGTGGTCCGACACCACTTGGTTCAATGGGTCTGTGGCGCATAGGCTCATGTGGTGAAGCCAGGGTTAGGGTTAGGTTGAGAGTATGCGGGCAGTGGGCAAATCAGCCCTCTTGTGCTTTTTGATCTCCTCACTTGAGATTCAATTTCACGCGACCCTGCCACTTTGATCTGGCCCACGCCTTCATTAACCAGGTCCAACACTTGCCTTTCTTGGATCTTGCCCCTCCTGACAAAGGTAATTGGGTTTGTGGGGGTGTGGCCAGGGTTAGTCGGGGTGTGCCTAGGGTTTGTGGGGGTGTGGCATGATCATTGGGAATGCTGAGGGTTTGTGGGGGTGTGTGCCCCCTTGGACTTCAGGATTAGGTTTGAGTGTTGGGCTGGTGGATGTATATGTGTGACTGGGATAGGTAAGGCTGCAGAGTTTTGAGTGGTGAGGTATGAGGTGCTATGGCGCATAGGCTCGTGTGGTGAAGCCAGGTGAATCTGGCCCATGCCTTTCATTATCGTGGTCCGACACCACTTGGTTCAATGGACCGGGTGTGCACTGGGACACATCATCAGTAATGCATCCTCGGATCATGGGGTGTTTCGGGTCTTTCATCATTAAACACCCTCCCCGAGATGACCCAGCCGGAGTTGATCAAGCTCGGCTTGTGTTTTCCCATGGACCAGGATAATGAGAGGCATGTAACTATGAGGGTAATGTTGTTTTGAAACATCATTACCTGGCATCTGTATGCCTGGGATTGCATGGGTTAAATTGAGAGTGTTTACTGGGCATTCGGTGTCTCTGCACCTGAGTTTAGTGGTGACTGGTTTTCTGTGGACCCAGCTTGGGTTTAACTTTCTGGTTCTCTCTCGCCTTTTGGGCATCTGGGCTTTTTTGTTGGCATTTTGTCGACCGGGAGAATGAAGAGCGTGTCACTGTTAGGTTAGGTTGAGAGTATGCGGGCAGTGGGCAAATCAGCCCTCTTGTGCTTTTTGATCTCCTCACTTGAGATTCAATTTCACGCGACCCTGCCACTTTGATCTGGCCCACGCCTTCATTAACCAGGTCCAACACTTGCCTTTCTTGGATCTTGCCCCTCCTGACAAAGGTAATCGGGTTTGTGGGGGTGTGGCCAGGGTTAGTCGGGGTGTGCCTAGGGTTTGTGGGGGTGTGGCATGATGATTGGGAATGCTGAGGGTTTGTGGGGGTGTGTGCCCCCTTGGACTTTAGGATTAGGTTTGAGTGTTGGGCTGGTGGATGTATATGTGTGACTGGGATAGGTAAGGCTGCAGAGTTTTGAGTGGTGAGGTATGAGGTGCTATGGCGCATAGGCTCGTGTGGTGAAGCCAGGTGAATCTGGCCCATGCCTTTCATTATCGTGGTCCGACACCACTTGGTTCAATGGACCGGGTGTGCACTGGGACACATCATCAGTAATGCATCCTCGGATCATGGGGTGTTTCGGGTCTTTCATCATTAAACACCCTCCCCGAGATGACCCAGCCGGAGTTGATCAAGCTCGGCTTGTGTTTTCCCATGGACCAGGATAATGAGAGGCATGTAACTATGAGGGTAATGTTGTTTTTAAACATCATTACCTGGCATCTGTATGCCTGGGATTGCATGGGTTAAATTGAGAGTGTTTACTGGGCATTCGGTGTCTCTGCACCTGAGTTTAGTGGTGACTGGTTTTCTGTGGACCCAGCTTGGGTTTAACTTTCTGGTTCTCTCTCGCCTTTTGGGCATCTGGGCTTTTTTGTTGGCATTTTGTCGACCGGGAGAATGAAGAGCGTGTCACTGTTAGGTTAGGTTGAGAGTATGCGGGCAGTGGGCAAATCAGCCCTCTTGTGCTTTTTGATCTCCTCACTTGAGATTCAATTTCACGCGACCCTGCCACTTTGATCTGGCCCACGCCTTCATTAACCAGGTCCAACACTTGCCTTTCTTGGATCTTGCCCCTCCTGACAAAGGTAATCGGGTTTGTGGGGGTGTGGCCAGGGTTAGTCGGGGTGTGCCTAGGGTTTGTGGGGGTGTGGCATGATCATTGGGAATGCTGAGGGTTTGTGGGGGTGTGTGCCCCCTTGGACTTTAGGATTAGGTTTGAGTGTTGGGCTGGTGGATGTATATGTGTGACTGGGATAGGTAAGGCTGCAGAGTTTTGAGTGGTGAGGTATGAGGTGCTATGGCGCATAGGCTCGTGTGGTGAAGCCAGGTGAATCTGGCCCATGCCTTTCATTATCGTGGTCCGACACCACTTGGTTCAATGGACCGGGTGTGCACTGGGACACATCATCAGTAATGCATCCTCGGATCATGGGGTGTTTCGGGTCTTTCATCATTAAACACCCTCCCCGAGTTGACCCAGCCGGAGTTGATCAAGCTCGGCTTGTGTTTTCCCATGGAACAGGATAATGAGAGGCATGTAACTATGAGGGTAATGACATTTTTAAACATCATTACCTGGCATCTGTATGCCTGGGGATGCATGGGTTAAATTGACAGTGTTTACTGGGCATTCGGTGTCTCTGCACCTGAGTTTAGTGGTGGCTTGTTTTCTGTGGACCCAGCTTGGGTTTAACTTTCTGGTTCTCTCTTGCCGTTTGGGCATCTGGGCTTTGTTCTTGGCATTTTGTCGACCGGGAGAATGAAGAGCGTGTCACTGTTAGGTTAGGTTGAGAGTATGCGGGCAGTGGGCAAATCAGCCCTCTTGTGCTCTTTGATCTCCTCACTTGAGATTCAATTTCACGCGACCCTGCCACTTTGATCTGGCCCACGCCTTCATTAACCAGGTCCAACACTTGCCTTTCTTGGATCTTGCCCCTCCTGACAAAGGTAATCGGGTTTGTGGGGAGTGGCCAGGGTTAGTTGGGGTGTGCCTAGGGTTTGTGGGGGTTAGGGTTAGGTTGAGAGTATGCGGGCAGTGGGCAAATCAGCCCTCTTGTGCTTTTTGATCTCCTCACTTGAGATTCAATTTCACGCGACCCTGCCACTTTGATCTGGCCCACGCCTTCATTAACCAGGTCCAACACTTGCCTTTCTTGGATCTTGCCCCTCCTGCCAAAGGTAATCGGGTTTGTGGGGGAGTGGCCAGGGTTAGTCGGGGTGTGCCTAGGGTTTGTGGGGGTGTGGCATGATCTCTGGGATGTGCCGAGGGTTTGTGGGGGTGTGTGCCCCCTTGGACTTTAGGATTAGGTTTGAGTGTTGGGCTGGTGGATGTATATGTGTGACGGGGATAGGTAAGGCTGCAGAGTTTGGAGTGGTGAGGTATGAGGTGCTGTGGCGCATAGGCTCATGTGGTGAAGCCAGGTGAATCTGGCCCATGCCTTTCATTATCGTGGTCCGACACCACTTGGTTCAATGGGTCTGTGGCGCATAGGCTCATGTGGTGAAGCCAGGGTTAGGGTTAGGTTGAGAGTATGCGGGCAGTGGGCAAATCAGCCCTCTTGTGCTTTTTGATCTCCTCACTTGAGATTCAATTTCACGCGACCCTGCCACTTTGATCTGGCCCACGCCTTCATTAACCAGGTCCAACACTTGCCTTTCTTGGATCTTGCCACTCCTGACAAAGGTAATCGGGTTTGTGGGGGTGTGGCCAGGGTTAGTCGGGGTGTGCCTAGGGTTTGTGGGGGTGTGGCATGATCATTGGGAATGCTGAGGGTTTGTGGGGGTGTGTGCCCCCTTGGACTTTAGGATTAGGTTTGAGTGTTGGGCTGGTGGATGTATATGTGTGACTGGGATAGGTAAGGCTGCAGAGTTTTGAGTGGTGAGGTATGAGGTGCTATGGCGCATAGGCTCGTGTGGTGAAGCCAGGTGAATCTGGCCCATGCCTTTCATTATCGTGGTCCGACACCACTTGGTTCAATGGACCGGGTGTGCACTGGGACACATCATCAGTAATGCATCCTCGGATCATGGGGTGTATCGGGTCTTTCATCATTAAACACCCTCCCCGAGATGACCCAGCCGGAGTTGATCAAGCTCGGCTTGTGTTTTCCCATGGACCAGGATAATGAGAGGCATGTAACTATGAGGGTAATGTTGTTTTTAAACATCATTACCTGGCATCTGTATGCCTGGGATTGCATGGGTTAAATTGAGAGTGTTTACTGGGCATTCGGTGTCTCTGCACCTGAGTTTAGTGGTGACTGGTTTTCTGTGGACCCAGCTTGGGTTTAACTTTCTGGTTCTCTCTCGCCTTTTGGGCATCTGGGCTTTTTTGTTGGCATTTTGTCGACCGGGAGAATGAAGAGCGTGTCACTGTTAGGTTAGGTTGAGAGTATGCGGGCAGTGGGCAAATCAGCCCTCTTGTGCTTTTTGATCTCCTCACTTGAGATTCAATTTCACGCGACCCTGCCACTTTGATCTGGCCCACGCCTTCATTAACCAGGTCCAACACTTGCCTTTCTTGGATCTTGCCCCTCCTGACAAAGGTAATCGGGTTTGTGGGGGTGTGGTCAGGGTTAGTCGGGGTGTGCCTAGGGTTTGTGGGGGTGTGGCATGATGATTGGGAATGCTGAGGGTTTGTGGGGGTGTGTGCCCCCTTGGACTTTAGGATTAGGTTTGAGTGTTGGGCTGGTGGATGTATATGTGTGACTGGGATAGGTAAGGCTGCAGAGTTTTGAGTGGTGAGGTATGAGGTGCTATGGCGCATAGGCTCGTGTGGTGAAGCCAGGTGAATCTGGCCCATGCCTTTCATTATCGTGGTCCGACACCACTTGGTTCAATGGACCGGGTGTGCACTGGGACACATCATCAGTAATGCATCCTCGGATCATGGGGTGTTTCGGGTCTTTCATCATTAAACACCCTCCCCGAGTTGACCCAGCCGGAGTTGATCAAGCTCGGCTTGTGTTTTCCCATGGAACAGGATAATGAGAGGCATGTAACTATGAGGGTAATGACATTTTTAAACATCATTACCTGGCATCTGTATGCCTGGGGATGCATGGGTTAAATTGACAGTGTTTACTGGGCATTCGGTGTCTCTGCACCTGAGTTTAGTGGTGGCTTGTTTTCTGTGGACCCAGCTTGGGTTTAACTTTCTGGTTCTCTCTTGCCGTTTGGGCATCTGGGCTTTGTTCTTGGCATTTTGTCGACCGGGAGAATGAAGAGCGTGTCACTGTTAGGTTAGGTTGAGAGTATGCGGGCAGTGGGCAAATCAGCCCTCTTGTGCTCTTTGATCTCCTCACTTGAGATTCAATTTCACGCGACCCTGCCACTTTGATCTGGCCCACGCCTTCATTAACCAGGTCCAACACTTGCCTTTCTTGGATCTTGCCCCTCCTGACAAAGGTAATCGGGTTTGTGGGGGAGTGGCCAGGGTTAGTCGGGGTGTGCCTAGGGTTTGTGGGGGTTAGGGTTAGGTTGAGAGTATGCGGGCAGTGGGCAAATCAGCCCTCTTGTGCTTTTTGATCTCCTCACTTGAGATTCAATTTCACGCGACCCTGCCACTTTGATCTGGCCCACGCCTTCATTAACCAGGTCCAACACTTGCCTTTCTTGGACCTTGCCCCTCCTGCCAAAGGTAATCGGGTTTGTGGGGGAGTGGCCAGGGTTAGTCGGGGTGTGCCTAGGGTTTGTGGGGGTGTGGCATGATCTCTGGGATGTGCCGAGGGTTTGTGGGGGTGTGTGCCCCCTTGGACTTTAGGATTAGGTTTGAGTGTTGGGCTGGTGGATGTATATGTGTGACGGGGATAGGTAAGGCTGCAGAGTTTGGAGTGGTGAGGTATGAGGTGCTGTGGCGCATAGGCTCATGTGGTGAAGCCAGGTGAATCTGGCCCATGCCTTTCATTATCGTGGTCCGACACCACTTGGTTCAATGGGTCTGTGGCGCATAGGCTCATGTGGTGAAGCCAGGGTTAGGGTTAGGTTGAGAGTATGCGGGCAGTGGGCAAATCAGCCCTCTTGTGCTTTTTGATCTCCTCACTTGAGATTCAATTTCACGCGACCCTGCCACTTTGATCTGGCCCACGCCTTCATTAACCAGGTCCAACACTTGCCTTTCTTGGATCTTGCCCCTCCTGACAAAGGTAATTGGGTTTGTGGGGGTGTGGCCAGGGTTAGTCGGGGTGTGCCTAGGGTTTGTGGGGGTGTGGCATGATCATTGGGAATGCTGAGGGTTTGTGGGGGTGTGTGCCCCCTTGGACTTCAGGATTAGGTTTGAGTGTTGGGCTGGTGGATGTATATGTGTGACTGGGATAGGTAAGGCTGCAGTGTTTTGAGTGGTGAGGTATGAGGTGCTGTGGCGCATAGGCTCATGTGGTGAAGCCAGGTGAATCTGGCCCATGCCTTTCATTATCGTGGTCCGACACCACTTGGTTCAATGGGTCTGTGGCGCATAGGCTCATGTGGTGAAGCCAGGGTTAGGGTTAGGTTGAGAGTATGCGGGCAGTGGGCAAATCAGCCCTCTTGTGCTTTTTGATCTCCTCACTTGAGATTCAATTTCACGCGACCCTGCCACTTTAGGGTTAGGGTTAGGTTGAGAGTATGCGGGCAGTGGGCAAATCAGCCCTCTTGTGCTTTTTGATCTCCTGACTTGAGATTCAATTTCACGCGACCCTGCCACTTTGATCTGGCCCACGCCTTCATTAACCAGGTCCAACACTTGCCTTTCTTGGATCTTGCCCCTCCTGACAAAGGTAATCGGGTTTGTGGGGGAGTGGTCAGGGTTAGTCGGGGTGTGCCTAGGGTTTGTGGGGGTGTGGCATGATCTCTGGGATGTGCCGAGGGTTTGTGGGGGTGTGTGCCCCCTTGGACTTTAGGATTAGGTTTGAGTGTTGGGCTGGTGGATGTATATGTGTGACTGGGATAGGGAAGGCTGCAGAGTTTGGAGTGGTGAGGTATGAGGTGCTGTGGCGCATAGGCTCATGTGGTGAAACCAGGTGAATCTGGCCCATCCCTTTCATTATCGTGGTCCGACACCACTTGGTTCAATGGACCGGGTGTGCACTGGGACACATCATCAGTAATGCATCCTCGGATCATGGGGTGTTTCGGGTCTTTCATCATTAAACACCCTCCCCGAGTTGACCCAGCCGGAGTTGATCAAGCTCGGCTTGTGTTTTCCCATGGAACAGGATAATGAGAGGCATGTAACTATGAGGGTAGTGACGTTTTTAAACATCATTACCTGGCATCTGTAAGCCTGGGGATGCATGGGTTAAATTGACAGTGTTTACTGGGCATTCGGTGTCTCTGCACCTGAGTTTAGTGGTGACTTGTTTTCTGTGGACCCAGCTTGGGTTTAACTTTCTGGTTCTCTCTTGCCGTTTGGGCATCTGGGCTTTGTTCTTGGCATTTTGTCGACCGGGAGAATGAAGAGCGTGTCACTGTTAGGTTAGGTTGAGAGTATGCGGGCAGTGGGCAAATCAGCCCTCTTGTGCTCTTTGATCTCCTCACTTGAGATTCAATTTCACGCGACCCTGCCACTTTGATCTGGCCCACGCCTTCATTAACCAGGTCCAACACTTGCCTTTCTTGGATCTTGCCCCTCCTGACAAAGGTAATCGGGTTTGTGGGGGAGTGGCCAGGGTTAGTCGGGGTGTGCCTAGGGTTTGTGGGGGTTAGGGTTAGGTTGAGAGTATGCGGGCAGTGGGCAAATCAGCCCTCTTGTGCTTTTTGATCTCCTCACTTGAGATTCAATTTCACGCGACCCTGCCACTTTGATCTGGCCCACGCCTTCATTAACCAGGTCCAACACTTGCCTTTCTTGGATCTTGCCCCTCCTGCCAATGGTAATCGGGTTTGTGGGGGAGTGGCCAGGGTTAGTCGGGGTGTGCCTAGGGTTTGTGGGGGTGTGGCATGATCTCTGGGATGTGCCGAGGGTTTGTGGGGGTGTGTGCCCCCTTGGACTTTAGGATTAGGTTTGAGTGTTGGGCTGGTGGATGTATATGTGTGACGGGGATAGGTAAGGCTGCAGAGTTTGGAGTGGTGAGGTATGAGGTGCTGTGGCGCATAGGCTCATGTGGTGAAGCCAGGTGAATCTGGCCCATGCCTTTCATTATCGTGGTCCGACACCACTTGGTTCAATGGGTCTGTGGCGCATAGGCTCATGTGGTGAAGCCAGGGTTAGGGTTAGGTTGAGAGTATGCGGGCAGTGGGCAAATCAGCCCTCTTGTGCTTTTTGATCTCCTCACTTGAGATTCAATTTCACGCGACCCTGCCACTTTGATCTGGCCGACGCCTTCATTAACCAGGTCCAACACTTGCCTTTCTTGGATCTTGCCCCTCCTGACAAAGGTAATTGGGTTTGTGGGGGTGTGGCCAGGGTTAGTCGGGGTGTGCCTAGGGTTTGTGGGGGTGTGGCATGATCATTGGGAATGCTGAGGGTTTGTGGGGGTGTGTGCCCCCTTGGACTTTAGGATTAGGTTTGAGTGTTGGGCTGGTGGATGTATATGTGTGACTGGGATAGGTAAGGCTGCAGAGTTTTGAGTGGTGAGGTATGAGGTGCTATGGCGCATAGGCTCGTGTGGTGAAGCCAGGTGAATCTGGCCCATGCCTTTCATTATCGTGGTCCGACACCACTTGGTTCAATGGACCGGGTGTGCACTGGGACACATCATCAGTAATGCATCCTCGGATCATGGGGTGTTTCGGGTCTTTCATCATTAAACACCCTCCCCGAGTTGACCCAGCCGGAGTTGATCAAGCTCGGCTTGTGTTTTCCCATGGAACAGGATAATGAGAGGCATGTAACTATGAGGGTAATGACATTTTTAAACATCATTACCTGGCATCTGTATGCCTGGGGATGCATGGGTTAAATTGACAGTGTTTACTGGGCATTCGGTGTCTCTGCACCTGAGTTTAGTGGTGGCTTGTTTTCTGTGGACCCAGCTTGGGTTTAACTTTCTGGTTCTCTCTTGCCGTTTGGGCATCTGGGCTTTGTTCTTGGCATTTTGTCGACCGGGAGAATGAAGAGCGTGTCACTGTTAGGTTAGGTTGAGAGTATGCGGGCAGTGGGCAAATCAGCCCTCTTGTGCTCTTTGATCTCCTCACTTGAGATTCAATTTCACGCGACCCTGCCACTTTGATCTGGCCCACGCCTTCATTAACCAGGTCCAACACTTGCCTTTCTTGGATCTTGCCCCTCCTGACAAAGGTAATCGGGTTTGTGGGGGAGTGGCCAGGGTTAGTCGGGGTGTGCCTAGGGTTTGTGGGGGTTAGGGTTAGGTTGAGAGTATGCGGGCAGTGGGCAAATCAGCCCTCTTGTGCTTTTTGATCTCCTCACTTGAGATTCAATTTCACGCGACCCTGCCACTTTGATCTGGCCCACGCCTTCATTAACCAGGTCCAACACTTGCCTTTCTTGGATCTTGCCCCTCCTGACAAAGGTAATCGGGTTTGTGGGGGTGTGGCCAGGGTTAGTCGGGGTGTGCCTAGGGTTTGTGGGGGTGTGGCATGATCATTGGGAATGCTGAGGGTTTGTGGGGGTGTGTGCCCCCTTGGACTTTAGGATTAGGTTTGAGTGTTGGGCTGGTGGATGTATATGTGTGACTGGGATAGGTAAGGCTGCAGAGTTTTGAGTGGTGAGGTATGAGGTGCTATGGCGCATAGGCTCGTGTGGTGAAGCCAGGTGAATCTGGCCCATGCCTTTCATTATCGTGGTCCGACACCACTTGGTTCAATGGACCGGGTGTGCACTGGGACACATCATCAGTAATGCATCCTCGGATCATGGGGTGTATCGGGTCTTTCATCATTAAACACCCTCCCCGAGATGACCCAGCCGGAGTTGATCAAGCTCGGCTTGTGTTTTCCCATGGACCAGGATAATGAGAGGCATGTAACTATGAGGGTAATGTTGTTTTTAAACATCATTACCTGGCATCTGTATGCCTGGGATTGCATGGGTTAAATTGAGAGTGTTTACTGGGCATTCGGTGTCTCTGCACCTGAGTTTAGTGGTGACTGGTTTTCTGTGGACCCAGCTTGGGTTTAACTTTCTGGTTCTCTCTCGCCTTTTGGGCATCTGGGCTTTTTTGTTGGCATTTTGTCGACCGGGAGAATGAAGAGCGTGTCACTGTTAGGTTAGGTTGAGAGTATGCGGGCAGTGGGCAAATCAGCCCTCTTGTGCTTTTTGATCTCCTCACTTGAGATTCAATTTCACGCGACCCTGCCACTTTGATCTGGCCCACGCCTTCATTAACCAGGTCCAACACTTGCCTTTCTTGGATCTTGCCCCTCCTGACAAAGGTAATCGGGTTTGTGGGGGAGTGGTCAGGGTTAGTCGGGGTGTGCCTAGGGTTTGTGGGGGTGTGGCATGATCTCTGGGATGTGCCGAGGGTTTGTGGGGGTGTGTGCCCCCTTGGACTTTAGGATTAGGTTTGAGTGTTGGGCTGGTGGATGTATATGTGTGACTGGGATAGGGAAGGCTGCAGAGTTTTGAGTGGTGAGGTATGAGGTGCTGTGGCGCATAGGCTCGTGTGGTGAAGCCAGGTGAATCTGGCCCATGCCTTTCATTATCGTGGTCCGACACCACTTGGTTCAATGGACCGGGTGTGCACTGGGACACATCATCAGTAATGCATCCTCGGATCATGGGGTGTTTCGGGTCTTTCATCATTAAACACCCTCCCCGAGATGACCCAACCGGAGTTGATCAAGCTCGGCTTGTGTTTTCCCATGGACCAGGATAATGAGAGGCATGTAACTATGAGGGTAATGTTGTTTTTAAGGGTTAGGGTTTAGGGTTTAGGGTTTAGGGTTAGGGTTAGGGTTAGGTTGAGAGTATGCGGGCAGTGGGCAAATCAGCCCTCTTGTGCTTTTTGATCTCCTCACTTGAGATTCAATTTCACGCGACCCTGCCACTTTGATCTGGCCCACGCCTTCATTAACCAGGTCCAACACTTGCCTTTCTTGGATCTTGCCCCTCCTGACAAAGGTAATCGGGTTTGTGGGGGAGTGGCCAGGGTTAGTCGGGGTGTGCCTAGGGTTTGTGGGGGTTAGGGTTAGGTTGAGAGTATGCGGGCAGTGGGCAAATCAGCCCTCTTGTGCTTTTTGATCTCCTCACTTGAGATTCAATTTCACGCGACCCTGCCACTTTGATCTGGCCCACGCCTTCATTAACCAGGTCCAACACTTGCCTTTCTTGGATCTTGCCCCTCCTGCCAAAGGTAATCGGGTTTGTGGGGGAGTGGCCAGGGTTAGTCGGGGTGTGCCTAGGGTTTGTGGGGGTGTGGCATGATCTCTGGGATGTGCCGAGGGTTTGTGGGGGTGTGTGCCCCCTTGGACTTTAGGATTAGGTTTGAGTGTTGGGCTGGTGGATGTATATGTGTGACGGGGATAGGTAAGGCTGCAGAGTTTGGAGTGGTGAGGTATGAGGTGCTGTGGCGCATAGGCTCATGTGGTGAAGCCAGGTGAATCTGGCCCATGCCTTTCATTATCGTGGTCCGACACCACTTGGTTCAATGGGTCTGTGGCGCATAGGCTCATGTGGTGAAGCCAGGGTTAGGGTTAGGTTGAGAGTATGCGGGCAGTGGGCAAATCAGCCCTCTTGTGCTTTTTGATCTCCTCACTTGAGATTCAATTTCACGCGACCCTGCCACTTTAGGGTTAGGGTTAGGTTGAGAGTATGCGGGCAGTGGGCAAATCAGCCCTCTTGTGCTTTTTGATCTCCTCACTTGAGATTCAATTTCACGCGACCCTGCCACTTTGATCTGGCCCACGCCTTCATTAACCAGGTCCAACACTTGCCTTTCTTGGATCTTGCCCCTCCTGACAAAGGTAATTGGGTTTGTGGGGGTGTGGCCAGGGTTAGTCGGGGTGTGCCTAGGGTTTGTGGGAGTGTGGCATGATCACTGGGATGTGCCGAGGGTTTGTGGGGGTGTGTGCCCCCTTGGACTTTAGGATTAGGTTTGAGTGTTGGGCTGGTGGATGTATATGTGTGACTGGGATAGGTAAGGCTGCAGAGTTTGGAGTGGTGAGGTATGAGGTGCTGTGGCGCATAGGCTCATGTGGTGAAGCCAGGTGAATCTGGCCCATGCCTTTCATTATCGTGGTCCGACACCACTTGGTTCAATGGACCGGGTGTGCACTGGGACACATCATCAGTAATGCATCCTCGGATCATCGGGTGTTTCGGGTCTTTCATCATTAAACACCCTCCCCGAGATGACCCAGCCGGAGTTGATCAAGCTCGGCTTGTGTTTTCCCATGGACCAGGATAATGAGAGGCATGTAACTTTGAGGGTAATGACGTTTTTAAACATCGTTACCTGGCATCTGTATGCCTGGGGATGCATGGGTTAAATTGACAGTGTTTACTGGGCATTCGGTGTCTCTGCACCTGAGTTTAGTGGTGGCTTGTTTTCTGTGGACCCAGCTTGGGTTTAACTTTCTGGTTCTCTCTTGTCGTTTGGGCATCTGGGCTTTGTTCTTGGCATTTTGTCGACCGGGAGAATGAAGAGCGTGTCACTGTTAGGTTAGGTTGAGAGTATGCGGGCAGTGGGCAAATCAGCCCTCTTGTGCTTTTTGATCTCCTCACTTGAGATTCAATTTCACGCGACCCTGCCACTTTGATCTGGCCCACGCCTTCATTAACCAGGTCCAACACTTGCCTTTCTTGGATCTTGCCCCTCCTGACAAAGGTAATCGGGTTTGTGGGGGAGTGGCCAGGGTTAGTCGGGGTGTGCCTAGGGTTTGTGGGGGTGTGGCATGATCTCTGGGATGTGCCGAGGGTTTGTGGGGGTGTGTGCCCCCTTGGACTTTAGGATTAGGTTTGAGTGTTGGGGTGGTGGATGTATATGTGTGACTGGGATAGGTAAGGCTGCAGAGTTTGGAGTGGTGAGGTATGAGGTGCTGTGGCGCATAGGCCCCTGTGGTGAAGCCAGGTGAATCTGGCCCATGCCTTTCATTATCGTGGTCCGACACCACTTGGTTCAATGGACCGGGTGTGCACTGGGACACATCATCAGTAATGCATCCTCGGATCATGGGGTGTTTCGGGTCTTTCATCATTAAACACCCTCCCCGAGTTGACCCAGCCGGAGTTGATCAAGCTCGGCTTGTGTTTTCCCATGGAACAGGATAATGAGAGGCATGTAACTATGAGGGTAATGACGTTTTTAAACATCATTACCTGGCATCTGTATGCCTGGGATTGCATGGGTTAAATTGACAGTGTTTACTGGGCATTCGGTGTCTCTGCACCTGAGTTTAGTGGTGACTGGTTTTCTGAGGACCCAGCTTGGGTTTAACTTTCTGGTTCTCTCTTGCCGTTTGGGCATCTGGGCTTTGTTCTTGGCATTTTGTCGACCGGGAGAATGAAGAGCGTGTCACTGTTAGGTTAGGTTGAGAGTATGCGGGCAGTGGGCAAATCAGCCCTCTTGTGCTTTTTGATCTCCTCACTTGAGATTCAATTTCACGCGACCCTGCCACTTTGATCTGGCCCACGCCTTCATTAACCAGGTCCAACACTTGCCTTTCTTGGATCTTGCCCCTCCTGACAAAGGTAATCGGGTTTGTGGGGGAGTGGCCAGGGTTAGTCGGGGTGTGCCTAGGGTTTGTGGGGGTGTGGCATGATCTCTGGGATGTGCCGAGGGTTTGTGGGGGTGTGTGCCCCCTTGGACTTTAGGATTAGGTTTGAGTGTTGGGGTGGTGGATGTATATGTGTGACTGGGATAGGTAAGGCTGCAGAGTTTGGAGTGGTGAGGTATGAGGTGCTGTGGCGCATAGGCCCCTGTGGTGAAGCCAGGTGAATCTGGCCCATGCCTTTCATTATCGTGGTCCGACACCACTTGGTTCAATGGACCGGGTGTGCACTGGGACACATCATCAGTAATGCATCCTCGGATCATGGGGTGTTTCGGGTCTTTCATCATTAAACACCCTCCCCGAGTTGACCCAGCCGGAGTTGATCAAGCTCGGCTTGTGTTTTCCCATGGAACAGGATAATGAGAGGCATGTAACTATGAGGGTAATGACGTTTTTAAACATCATTACCTGGCATCTGTATGCCTGGGATTGCATGGGTTAAATTGACAGTGTTTACTGGGCATTCGGTGTCTCTGCACCTGAGTTTAGTGGTGACTGGTTTTCTGAGGACCCAGCTTGGGTTTAACTTTCTGGTTCTCTCTTGCCGTTTGGGCATCTGGGCTTTGTTCTTGGCATTTTGTCGACCGGGAGAATGAAGAGCGTGTCACTGTTAGGTTAGGTTGAGAGTATGCGGGCAGTGGGCAAATCAGCCCTCTTGTGCTTTTTGATCTCCTCACTTGAGATTCAATTTCACGCGACCCTGCCACTTTGATCTGGCCCACGCTTTCATTAACCAGGTCCAACACTTGCCTTTCTTGGATCTTGCCCCTCCTGACAAAGGTAATCGGGTTTGTGGGGGAGTGGCCAGGGTTAGTCGGGGTGTGCCTAGGGTTTGTGGGGGTGTGGCATGATCTCTGGGATGTGCCGAGGGTTTGTGGGGGTGTGTGCCCCCTTGGACTTTAGGATTAGGTTTGAGTGTTGGGGTGGTGGATGTATATGTGTGACTGGGATAGGTAAGGCTGCAGAGTTTGGAGTGGTGAGGTATGAGGTGCTGTGGCGCATAGGCCCCTGTGGTGAAGCCAGGTGAATCTGGCCCATGCCTTTCATTATCGTGGTCCGACACCACTTGGTTCAATGGACCGGGTGTGCACTGGGACACATCATCAGTAATGCATCCTCGGATCATGGGGTGTTTCGGGTCTTTCATCATTAAACACCCTCCCCGAGTTGACCCAGCCGGAGTTGATCAAGCTCGGCTTGTGTTTTCCCATGGAACAGGATAATGAGAGGCATGTAACTATGAGGGTAATGACGTTTTTAAACATCATTACCTGGCATCTGTATGCCTGGGATTGCATGGGTTAAATTGACAGTGTTTACTGGGCATTCGGTGTCTCTGCACCTGAGTTTAGTGGTGACTGGTTTTCTGTGGACCCAGCTTGGGTTTAACTTTCTGGTTCTCTCTTGCCGTTTGGGCATCTGGGCTTTGTTCTTGGCATTTTGTCGACCGGGAGAATGAAGAGCGTGTCACTGTTAGGTTAGGTTGAGAGTATGCGGGCAGTGGGCAAATCAGCCCTCTTGTGCTTTTTGATCTCCTCACTTGAGATTCAATTTCACGCGACCCTGCCACTTTGATCTGGCCCACGCCTTCATTAACCAGGTCCAACACTTGCCTTTCTTGGATCTTGCCCCTCCTGACAAAGGTAATCGGGTTTGTGGGGGAGTGGCCAGGGTTAGTCGGGGTGTGCCTAGGGTTTGTGGGGGTGTGGCATGATCTCTGGGATGTGCCGAGGGTTTGTGGGGGTGTGTGCCCCCTTGGACTTTAGGATTAGGTTTGAGTGTTGGGGTGGTGGATGTATATGTGTGACTGGGATAGGTAAGGCTGCAGAGTTTGGAGTGGTGAGGTATGAGGTGCTGTGGCGCATAGGCCCCTGTGGTGAAGCCAGGTGAATCTGGCCCATGCCTTTCATTATCGTGGTCCGACACCACTTGGTTCAATGGACCGGGTGTGCACTGGGACACATCATCAGTAATGCATCCTCGGATCATGAGGTGTTTCGGGTCTTTCATCATTAAACACCCTCCCCGAGTTGACCCAGCCGGAGTTGATCAAGCTCGGCTTGTGTTTTCCCATGGAACAGGATAATGAGAGGCATGTAACTATGAGGGTAATGACGTTTTTAAACATCATTACCTGGCATCTGTATGCCTGGGATTGCATGGGTTAAATTGACAGTGTTTACTGGGCATTCGGTGTCTCTGCACCTGAGTTTAGTGGTGACTGGTTTTCTGAGGACCCAGCTTGGGTTTAACTTTCTGGTTCTCTCTTGCCGTTTGGGCATCTGGGCTTTGTTCTTGGCATTTTGTCGACCGGGAGAATGAAGAGCGTGTCACTGTTAGGTTAGGTTGAGAGTATGCGGGCAGTGGGCAAATCAGCCCTCTTGTGCTTTTTGATCTCCTCACTTGAGATTCAATTTCACGCGACCCTGCCACTTTGATCTGGCCCACGCCTTCATTAACCAGGTCCAACACTTGCCTTTCTTGGATCTTGCCCCTCCTGACAAAGGTAATCGGGTTTGTGGGGGAGTGGCCAGGGTTAGTCGGGGTGTGCCTAGGGTTTGTGGGGGTGTGGCATGATCTCTGGGATGTGCCGAGGGTTTGTGGGGGTGTGTGCCCCCTTGGACTTTAGGATTAGGTTTGAGTGTTGGGGTGGTGGATGTATATGTGTGACTGGGATAGGTAAGGCTGCAGAGTTTGGAGTGGTGAGGTATGAGGTGCTGTGGCGCATAGGCCCCTGTGGTGAAGCCAGGTGAATCTGGCCCATGCCTTTCATTATCGTGGTCCGACACCACTTGGTTCAATGGACCGGGTGTGCACTGGGACACATCATCAGTAATGCATCCTCGGATCATGGGGTGTTTCGGGTCTTTCATCATTAAACACCCTCCCCGAGTTGACCCAGCCGGAGTTGATCAAGCTCGGCTTGTGTTTTCCCATGGAACAGGATAATGAGAGGCATGTAACTATGAGGGTAATGACGTTTTTAAACATCATTACCTGGCATCTGTATGCCTGGGATTGCATGGGTTAAATTGACAGTGTTTACTGGGCATTCGGTGTCTCTGCACCTGAGTTTAGTGGTGACTGGTTTTCTGTGGACCCAGCTTGGGTTTAACTTTCTGGTTCTCTCTCGCCGTTTGGGCATCTGGGCTTTATTCTTGGCATTTTGTCGACCGGGAGAATGAAGAGCGTGTCACTGTTAGGTTAGGTTGAGAGTATGCGGGCAGTGGGCAAATCAGCCCTCTTGTGCTTTTTGATCTCCTCACTTGAGATTCAATTTCACGCGACCCTGCCACTTTGATCTGGCCCACGCCTTCATTAACCAGGTCCAACACTTGCCTTTCTTGGATCTTGCCCCTCCTGACAAAGGTAATCGGGTTTGTGGGGGAGTGGCCAGGGTTAGTCGGGGTGTGCCTAGAGTTTGTGGGGGTGTGGCATGATCTCTGGGATGTGCCGAGGGTTTGTGGGGGTGTGTGCCCCCTTGGACTTTAGGATTAGGTTTGAGTGTTGGGCTGGTGGATGTATATGTGACTGGGATAGGTAAGGCTGCAGAGTTTGGAGTGGTGAGGTATGAGGTGCTGTGGCGCATAGGCCCCTGTGGTGCAGCCAGGTGAATCTGGCCCATGCCTTTCATTATCGTGGTCCGACACCACTTGGTTCAATGGACCGGGTGTGCACTGGGACACATCATCAGTAATGCATCCTCGGATCATGGGGTGTTTCGGGTCTTTCATCATTAAACACCCTCCCCGAGATGACCCAGCCGGAGTTGATCAAGCTCGGCTTGTGTTTTCCCATGGACCAGGATAATGAGAGACATGTAACTATGATGGTAATGTTGTTTTTAAACATCATTACCTGGCATCTGTATGCCTGGGATTGCATGGGTTAAATTGACAGTGTTTACTGGGCATTCGGTGTCTCTGCACCTGAGTTTAGTGGTGACTGGTTTTCTGTGGACCCAGCTTGGGTTTAACTTTCTGGTTCTCTCTCGCCGTTTGGGCATCTGGGCTTTATTCTTGGCATTTTGTCGACCGGGAGAATGAAGAGCGTGTCACTGTTAGGTTAGGTTGAGAGTATGCGGGCAGTGGGCAAATCAGCCCTCTTGTGCTTTTTGATCTCCTCACTTGAGATTCAATTTCACGCGACCCTGCCACTTTGATCTGGCCCACGCCTTCATTAACCAGGTCCAACACTTGCCTTTCTTGGATCTTGCCCCTCCTGACAAAGGTAATCGGGTTTGTGGGGGAGTGGCCAGGGTTAGTCGGGGTGTGCCTAGAGTTTGTGGGGGTGTGGCATGATCTCTGGGATGTGCCGAGGGTTTGTGGGGGTGTGTGCCCCCTTGGACTTTAGGATTAGGTTTGAGTGTTGGGCTGGTGGATGTATATGTGACTGGGATAGGTAAGGCTGCAGAGTTTGGAGTGGTGAGGTATGAGGTGCTGTGGCGCATAGGCCCCTGTGGTGAAGCCAGGTGAATCTGGCCCATGCCTTTCATTATCGTGGTCCGACACCACTTGGTTCAATGGACCGGGTGTGCACTGGGACACATCATCAGTAATGCATCCTCGGATCATGGGGTGTTTCGGGTCTTTCATCATTAAACACCCTCCCCGAGATGACCCAGCCGGAGTTGATCAAGCTCGGCTTGTGTTTTCCCATGGACCAGGATAATGAGAGACATGTAACTATGATGGTAATGTTGTTTTTAAACATCATTACCTGGCATCTGTATGCCTGGGATTGCATGGGTTAAATTGACAGTGTTTACTGGGCATTCGCATTAGGGTTAGGTTGAGAGTATGCGGGCAGTGGGCAAATCAGCCCTCTTGTGCTTTTTGATCTCCTCACTTGAGATTCAATTTCACGCGACCCTGCCACTTTGATCTGGCCCACGCCTTCATTAACCAGGTCCAACACTTGCCTTTCTTGGATCTTGCCCCTCCTGACAAAGGTAATCGGGTTTGTGGGGGAGTGGCCAGGGTTAGTCGGGGTGTGCCTAGGGTTTGTGGGGGTGTGGCATGATCTCTGGGATGTGCCGAGGGTTTGTGGGGGTGTGTGCCCCCTTGGACTTTAGGATTAGGTTTGAGTGTTGGGGTGGTGGATGTATATGTGTGACTGGGATAGGTAAGGCTGCAGAGTTTGGAGTGGTGAGGTATGAGGTGCTGTGGCGCATAGGCCCCTGTGGTGAAGCCAGGTGAATCTGGCCCATGCCTTTCATTATCGTGGTCCGACACCACTTGGTTCAATGGACCGGGTGTGCACTGGGACACATCATCAGTAATGCATCCTCGGATCATGGGGTGTTTCGGGTCTTTCATCATTAAACACCCTCCCCGAGTTGACCCAGCCGGAGTTGATCAAGCTCGGCTTGTGTTTTCCCATGGAACAGGATAATGAGAGGCATGTAACTATGAGGGTAATGACGTTTTTAAACATCATTACCTGGCATCTGTATGCCTGGGATTGCATGGGTTAAATTGACAGTGTTTACTGGGCATTCGGTGTCTCTGCACCTGAGTTTAGTGGTGACTGGTTTTCTGAGGACCCAGCTTGGGTTTAACTTTCTGGTTCTCTCTTGCCGTTTGGGCATCTGGGCTTTGTTCTTGGCATTTTGTCGACCGGGAGAATGAAGAGCGTGTCACTGTTAGGTTAGGTTGAGAGTATGCGGGCAGTGGGCAAATCAGCCCTCTTGTGCTTTTTGATCTCCTCACTTGAGATTCAATTTCACGCGACCCTGCCACTTTGATCTGGCCCACGCCTTCATTAACCAGGTCCAACACTTGCCTTTCTTGGATCTTGCCCCTCCTGACAAAGGTAATCGGGTTTGTGGGGGAGTGGCCAGGGTTAGTCGGGGTGTGCCTAGGGTTTGTGGGGGTGTGGCATGATCTCTGGGATGTGCCGAGGGTTTGTGGGGGTGTGTGCCCCCTTGGACTTTAGGATTAGGTTTGAGTGTTGGGGTGGTGGATGTATATGTGTGACTGGGATAGGTAAGGCTGCAGAGTTTGGAGTGGTGAGGTATGAGGTGCTGTGGCGCATAGGCCCCTGTGGTGAAGCCAGGTGAATCTGGCCCATGCCTTTCATTATCGTGGTCCGACACCACTTGGTTCAATGGACCGGGTGTGCACTGGGACACATCATCAGTAATGCATCCTCGGATCATGGGGTGTTTCGGGTCTTTCATCATTAAACACCCTCCCCGAGTTGACCCAGCCGGAGTTGATCAAGCTCGGCTTGTGTTTTCCCATGGAACAGGATAATGAGAGGCATGTAACTATGAGGGTAATGACGTTTTTAAACATCATTACCTGGCATCTGTATGCCTGGGATTGCATGGGTTAAATTGACAGTGTTTACTGGGCATTCGGTGTCTCTGCACCTGAGTTTAGTGGTGACTGGTTTTCTGAGGACCCAGCTTGGGTTTAACTTTCTGGTTCTCTCTTGCCGTTTGGGCATCTGGGCTTTGTTCTTGGCATTTTGTCGACCGGGAGAATGAAGAGCGTGTCACTGTTAGGTTAGGTTGAGAGTATGCGGGCAGTGGGCAAATCAGCCCTCTTGTGCTTTTTGATCTCCTCACTTGAGATTCAATTTCACGCGACCCTGCCACTTTGATCTGGCCCACGCCTTCATTAACCAGGTCCAACACTTGCCTTTCTTGGATCTTGCCCCTCCTGACAAAGGTAATCGGGTTTGTGGGGGAGTGGCCAGGGTTAGTCGGGGTGTGCCTAGGGTTTGTGGGGGTGTGGCATGATCTCTGGGATGTGCCGAGGGTTTGTGGGGGTGTGTGCCCCCTTGGACTTTAGGATTAGGTTTGAGTGTTGGGGTGGTGGATGTATATGTGTGACTGGGATAGGTAAGGCTGCAGAGTTTGGAGTGGTGAGGTATGAGGTGCTGTGGCGCATAGGCCCCTGTGGTGAAGCCAGGTGAATCTGGCCCATGCCTTTCATTATCGTGGTCCGACACCACTTGGTTCAATGGACCGGGTGTGCACTGGGACACATCATCAGTAATGCATCCTCGGATCATGGGGTGTTTCGGGTCTTTCATCATTAAACACCCTCCCCGAGTTGACCCAGCCGGAGTTGATCAAGCTCGGCTTGTGTTTTCCCATGGAACAGGATAATGAGAGGCATGTAACTATGAGGGTAATGACGTTTTTAAACATCATTACCTGGCATCTGTATGCCTGGGATTGCATGGGTTAAATTGACAGTGTTTACTGGGCATTCGGTGTCTCTGCACCTGAGTTTAGTGGTGACTGGTTTTCTGAGGACCCAGCTTGGGTTTAACTTTCTGGTTCTCTCTTGCCGTTTGGGCATCTGGGCTTTGTTCTTGGCATTTTGTCGACCGGGAGAATGAAGAGCGTGTCACTGTTAGGTTAGGTTGAGAGTATGCGGGCAGTGGGCAAATCAGCCCTCTTGTGCTTTTTGATCTCCTGACTTGAGATTCAATTTCACGCGACCCTGCCACTTTGATCTGGCCCACGCCTTCATTAACCAGGTCCAACACTTGCCTTTCTTGGATCTTGCCCCTCCTGACAAAGGTAATCGGGTTTGTGGGGGAGTGGCCAGGGTTAGTCGGGGTGTGCCTAGGGTTTGTGGGGGTGTGGCATGATCTCTGGGATGTGCCGAGGGTTTGTGGGGGTGTGTGCCCCCTTGGACTTTAGGATTAGGTTTGAGTGTTGGGGTGGTGGATGTATATGTGTGACTGGGATAGGTAAGGCTGCAGAGTTTGGAGTGGTGAGGTATGAGGTGCTGTGGCGCATAGGCCCCTGTGGTGAAGCCAGGTGAATCTGGCCCATGCCTTTCATTATCGTGGTCCGACACCACTTGGTTCAATGGACCGGGTGTGCACTGGGACACATCATCAGTAATGCATCCTCGGATCATGGGGTGTTTCGGGTCTTTCATCATTAAACACCCTCCCCGAGTTGACCCAGCCGGAGTTGATCAAGCTCGGCTTGTGTTTTCCCATGGAACAGGATAATGAGAGGCATGTAACTATGAGGGTAATGACGTTTTTAAACATCATTACCTGGCATCTGTATGCCTGGGATTGCATGGGTTAAATTGACAGTGTTTACTGGGCATTCGGTGTCTCTGCACCTGAGTTTAGTGGTGACTGGTTTTCTGTGGACCCAGCTTGGGTTTAACTTTCTGGTTCTCTCTTGCCGTTTGGGCATCTGGGCTTTGTTCTTGGCATTTTGTCGACCGGGAGAATGAAGAGCGTGTCACTGTTAGGTTAGGTTGAGAGTATGCGGGCAGTGGGCAAATCAGCCCTCTTGTGCTTTTTGATCTCCTCACTTGAGATTCAATTTCACGCGACCCTGCCACTTTGATCTGGCCCACGCCTTCATTAACCAGGTCCAACACTTGCCTTTCTTGGATCTTGCCCCTCCTGACAAAGGTAATCGGGTTTGTGGGGGAGTGGCCAGGGTTAGTCGGGGTGTGCCTAGGGTTTGTGGGGGTGTGGCATGATCTCTGGGATGTGCCGAGGGTTTGTGGGGGTGTGTGCCCCCTTGGACTTTAGGATTAGGTTTGAGTGTTGGGGTGGTGGATGTATATGTGTGACTGGGATAGGTAAGGCTGCAGAGTTTGGAGTGGTGAGGTATGAGGTGCTGTGGCGCATAGGCCCCTGTGGTGAAGCCAGGTGAATCTGGCCCATGCCTTTCATTATCGTGGTCCGACACCACTTGGTTCAATGGACCGGGTGTGCACTGGGACACATCATCAGTAATGCATCCTCGGATCATGGGGTGTTTCGGGTCTTTCATCATTAAACACCCTCCCCGAGTTGACCCAGCCGGAGTTGATCAAGCTCGGCTTGTGTTTTCCCATGGAACAGGATAATGAGAGGCATGTAACTATGAGGGTAATGACGTTTTTAAACATCATTACCTGGCATCTGTATGCCTGGGATTGCATGGGTTAAATTGACAGTGTTTACTGGGCATTCGGTGTCTCTGCACCTGAGTTTAGTGGTGACTGGTTTTCTGAGGACCCAGCTTGGGTTTAACTTTCTGGTTCTCTCTTGCCGTTTGGGCATCTGGGCTTTGTTCTTGGCATTTTGTCGACCGGGAGAATGAAGAGCGTGTCACTGTTAGGTTAGGTTGAGAGTATGCGGGCAGTGGGCAAATCAGCCCTCTTGTGCTTTTTGATCTCCTCACTTGAGATTCAATTTCACGCGACCCTGCCACTTTGATCTGGCCCACGCCTTCATTAACCAGGTCCAACACTTGCCTTTCTTGGATCTTGCCCCTCCTGACAAAGGTAATCGGGTTTGTGGGGGAGTGGCCAGGGTTAGTCGGGGTGTGCCTAGGGTTTGTGGGGGTGTGGCATGATCTCTGGGATGTGCCGAGGGTTTGTGGGGGTGTGTGCCCCCTTGGACTTTAGGATTAGGTTTGAGTGTTGGGGTGGTGGATGTATATGTGTGACTGGGATAGGTAAGGCTGCAGAGTTTGGAGTGGTGAGGTATGAGGTGCTGTGGCGCATAGGCCCCTGTGGTGAAGCCAGGTGAATCTGGCCCATGCCTTTCATTATCGTGGTCCGACACCACTTGGTTCAATGGACCGGGTGTGCACTGGGACACATCATCAGTAATGCATCCTCGGATCATGGGGTGTTTCGGGTCTTTCATCATTAAACACCCTCCCCGAGTTGACCCAGCCGGAGTTGATCAAGCTCGGCTTGTGTTTTCCCATGGAACAGGATAATGAGAGGCATGTAACTATGAGGGTAATGACGTTTTTAAACATCATTACCTGGCATCTGTATGCCTGGGATTGCATGGGTTAAATTGACAGTGTTTACTGGGCATTCGGTGTCTCTGCACCTGAGTTTAGTGGTGACTGGTTTTCTGTGGACCCAGCTTGGGTTTAACTTTCTGGTTCTCTCTTGCCGTTTGGGCATCTGGGCTTTGTTCTTGGCATTTTGTCGACCGGGAGAATGAAGAGCGTGTCACTGTTAGGTTAGGTTGAGAGTATGCGGGCAGTGGGCAAATCAGCCCTCTTGTGCTTTTTGATCTCCTCACTTGAGATTCAATTTCACGCGACCCTGCCACTTTGATCTGGCCCACGCCTTCATTAACCAGGTCCAACACTTGCCTTTCTTGGATCTTGCCCCTCCTGACAAAGGTAATCGGGTTTGTGGGGGAGTGGCCAGGGTTAGTCGGGGTGTGCCTAGGGTTTGTGGGGGTGTGGCATGATCTCTGGGATGTGCCGAGGGTTTGTGGGGGTGTGTGCCCCCTTGGACTTTAGGATTAGGTTTGAGTGTTGGGGTGGTGGATGTATATGTGTGACTGGGATAGGTAAGGCTGCAGAGTTTGGAGTGGTGAGGTATGAGGTGCTGTGGCGCATAGGCCCCTGTGGTGAAGCCAGGTGAATCTGGCCCATGCCTTTCATTATCGTGGTCCGACACCACTTGGTTCAATGGACCGGGTGTGCACTGGGACACATCATCAGTAATGCATCCTCGGATCATGGGGTGTTTCGGGTCTTTCATCATTAAACACCCTCCCCGAGTTGACCCAGCCGGAGTTGATCAAGCTCGGCTTGTGTTTTCCCATGGAACAGGATAATGAGAGGCATGTAACTATGAGGGTAATGACGTTTTTAAACATCATTACCTGGCATCTGTATGCCTGGGATTGCATGGGTTAAATTGACAGTGTTTACTGGGCATTCGGTGTCTCTGCACCTGAGTTTAGTGGTGACTGGTTTTCTGAGGACCCAGCTTGGGTTTAACTTTCTGGTTCTCTCTTGCCGTTTGGGCATCTGGGCTTTGTTCTTGGCATTTTGTCGACCGGGAGAATGAAGAGCGTGTCACTGTTAGGTTAGGTTGAGAGTATGCGGGCAGTGGGCAAATCAGCCCTCTTGTGCTTTTTGATCTCCTCACTTGAGATTCAATTTCACGCGACCCTGCCACTTTGATCTGGCCCACGCCTTCATTAACCAGGTCCAACACTTGCCTTTCTTGGATCTTGCCCCTCCTGACAAAGGTAATCGGGTTTGTGGGGGAGTGGCCAGGGTTAGTCGGGGTGTGCCTAGGGTTTGTGGGGGTGTGGCATGATCTCTGGGATGTGCCGAGGGTTTGTGGGGGTGTGTGCCCCCTTGGACTTTAGGATTAGGTTTGAGTGTTGGGGTGGTGGATGTATATGTGTGACTGGGATAGGTAAGGCTGCAGAGTTTGGAGTGGTGAGGTATGAGGTGCTGTGGCGCATAGGCCCCTGTGGTGAAGCCAGGTGAATCTGGCCCATGCCTTTCATTATCGTGGTCCGACACCACTTGGTTCAATGGACCGGGTGTGCACTGGGACACATCATCAGTAATGCATCCTCGGATCATGGGGTGTTTCGGGTCTTTCATCATTAAACACCCTCCCCGAGTTGACCCAGCCGGAGTTGATCAAGCTCGGCTTGTGTTTTCCCATGGAACAGGATAATGAGAGGCATGTAACTATGAGGGTAATGACGTTTTTAAACATCATTACCTGGCATCTGTATGCCTGGGATTGCATGGGTTAAATTGACAGTGTTTACTGGGCATTCGGTGTCTCTGCACCTGAGTTTAGTGGTGACTGGTTTTCTGAGGACCCAGCTTGGGTTTAACTTTCTGGTTCTCTCTTGCCGTTTGGGCATCTGGGCTTTGTTCTTGGCATTTTGTCGACCGGGAGAATGAAGAGCGTGTCACTGTTAGGTTAGGTTGAGAGTATGCGGGCAGTGGGCAAATCAGCCCTCTTGTGCTTTTTGATCTCCTCACTTGAGATTCAATTTCACGCGACCCTGCCACTTTGATCTGGCCCACGCCTTCATTAACCAGGTCCAACACTTGCCTTTCTTGGATCTTGCCCCTCCTGACAAAGGTAATCGGGTTTGTGGGGGAGTGGCCAGGGTTAGTCGGGGTGTGCCTAGGGTTTGTGGGGGTGTGGCATGATCTCTGGGATGTGCCGAGGGTTTGTGGGGGTGTGTGCCCCCTTGGACTTTAGGATTAGGTTTGAGTGTTGGGGTGGTGGATGTATATGTGTGACTGGGATAGGTAAGGCTGCAGAGTTTGGAGTGGTGAGGTATGAGGTGCTGTGGCGCATAGGCCCCTGTGGTGAAGCCAGGTGAATCTGGCCCATGCCTTTCATTATCGTGGTCCGACACCACTTGGTTCAATGGACCGGGTGTGCACTGGGACACATCATCAGTAATGCATCCTCGGATCATGGGGTGTTTCGGGTCTTTCATCATTAAACACCCTCCCCGAGTTGACCCAGCCGGAGTTGATCAAGCTCGGCTTGTGTTTTCCCATGGAACAGGATAATGAGAGGCATGTAACTATGAGGGTAATGACGTTTTTAAACATCATTACCTGGCATCTGTATGCCTGGGATTGCATGGGTTAAATTGACAGTGTTTACTGGGCATTCGGTGTCTCTGCACCTGAGTTTAGTGGTGACTGGTTTTCTGAGGACCCAGCTTGGGTTTAACTTTCTGGTTCTCTCTTGCCGTTTGGGCATCTGGGCTTTGTTCTTGGCATTTTGTCGACCGGGAGAATGAAGAGCGTGTCACTGTTAGGTTAGGTTGAGAGTATGCGGGCAGTGGGCAAATCAGCCCTCTTGTGCTTTTTGATCTCCTCACTTGAGATTCAATTTCACGCGACCCTGCCACTTTGATCTGGCCCACGCCTTCATTAACCAGGTCCAACACTTGCCTTTCTTGGATCTTGCCCCTCCTGACAAAGGTAATCGTGTTTGTGGGGGAGTGGCCAGGGTTAGTCGGGGTGTGCCTAGGGTTTGTGGGGGTGTGGCATGATCTCTGGGATGTGCCGAGGGTTTGTGGGGGTGTGTGCCCCCTTGGACTTTAGGATTAGGTTTGAGTGTTGGGGTGGTGGATGTATATGTGTGACTGGGATAGGTAAGGCTGCAGAGTTTGGAGTGGTGAGGTATGAGGTGCTGTGGCGCATAGGCCCCTGTGGTGAAGCCAGGTGAATCTGGCCCATGCCTTTCATTATCGTGGTCCGACACCACTTGGTTCAATGGACCGGGTGTGCACTGGGACACATCATCAGTAATGCATCCTCGGATCATGGGGTGTTTCGGGTCTTTCATCATTAAACACCCTCCCCGAGATGACCCAGCCGGAGTTGATCAAGCTCGGCTTGTGTTTTCCCATGGACCAGGATAATGAGAGACATGTAACTATGGTGGTAATGTTGTTTTTAAACATCATTACCTGGCATCTGTATGCCTGGGATTGCATGGGTTAAATTGACAGTGTTTACTGGGCATTCGGTGTCTCTGCACCTGAGTTTAGTGGTGACTGGTTTTCTGTGGACCCAGCTTGGGTTTAACTTTCTGGTTCTCTCTCGCCGTTTGGGCATCTGGGCTTTATTCTTGGCATTTTGTCGACCGGGAGAATGAAGAGCGTGTCACTGTTAGGTTAGGTTGAGAGTATGCGGGCAGTGGGCAAATCAGCCCTCTTGTGCTTTTTGATCTCCTCACTTGAGATTCAATTTCACGCGACCCTGCCACTTTGATCTGGCCCACGCCTTCATTAACCAGGTCCAACACTTGCCTTTCTTGGATCTTGCCCCTCCTGACAAAGGTAATCGGGTTTGTGGGGGAGTGGCCAGGGTTAGTCGGGGTGTGCCTAGAGTTTGTGGGGGTGTGGCATGATCTCTGGGATGTGCCGAGGGTTTGTGGGGGTGTGTGCCCCCTTGGACTTTAGGATTAGGTTTGAGTGTTGGGCTGGTGGATGTATATGTGACTGGGATAGGTAAGGCTGCAGAGTTTGGAGTGGTGAGGTATGAGGTGCTGTGGCGCATAGGCCCCTGTGGTGAAGCCAGGTGAATCTGGCCCATGCCTTTCATTATCGTGGTCCGACACCACTTGGTTCAATGGACCGGGTGTGCACTGGGACACATCATCAGTAATGCATCCTCGGATCATGGGGTGTTTCGGGTCTTTCATCATTAAACACCCTCCCCGAGATGACCCAGCCGGAGTTGATCAAGCTCGGCTTGTGTTTTCCCATGGACCAGGATAATGAGAGACATGTAACTATGATGGTAATGTTGTTTTTAAACATCATTACCTGGCATCTGTATGCCTGGGATTGCATGGGTTAAATTGACAGTGTTTACTGGGCATTCGCATTAGGGTTAGGGTTAGGGTTAGGGTTAGGGTTAGGGTTAGGGTTAGGTTGAGAGTATGCGGGCAGTGGGCAAATCAGCCCTCTTGTGCTTTTTGATCTCCTCACTTGAGATTCAATTTCACGCGACCCTGCCACTTTGATCTGGCCCACGCCTTCATTAACCAGGTCCAACACTTGCCTTTCTTGGATCTTGCCCCTCCTGACAAAGGTAATCGGGTTTGTGGGGGAGTGGCCAGGGTTAGTCGGGGTGTGCCTAGGGTTTGTGGGGGTGTGGCATGATCTCTGGGATGTGCCGAGGGTTTGTGGGGGTGTGTGCCCCCTTGGACTTTAGGATTAGGTTTGAGTGTTGGGCTGGTGGATGTATATGTGTGACTGGGATAGGTAAGGCTGCAGAGTTTTGAGTGGTGAGGTATGAGGTGCTATTGGGCTTAGGCTTGTGTGGTGAAGCTAGGTGAATCTGGCCCATGCCTTTCATTATCATGGTCCGACACCACTTGGTTCAATGGACCGGGTGTGCACTGGGACACATCATCAGTAATGCATCCTCGGATCATGGGGTGTTTCGGGTCTTTCATCATTAAACACCCTCCCCGAGATGACCCAGCCGGAGTTGATCAAGCTCGGCTTGTGTTTTCCCATGGACCAGGATAATGAGAGGCATGTAACTATGAGGGTAATGACGTTTTTAAACATCATTACCTGGCATCTGTATGCCTGGGGATGCATGGGTTAAATTGACAGTGTTTACTGGGCATTCGGTGTCTCTGCACCTGAGTTTAGTGGTGGCTTGTTTTCGGTGGACCCAGCTTGGGTTTAACTTTCTGGTTCTCTCTTGCCGTTTGGGCATCTGGGCTTTGTTCTTGGCATTTTGTCGACCGGGAGAATGAAGAGCGTGTCACTGTTAGGTTAGGTTGAGAGTATGCGGGCAGTGGGCAAATCAGCCCTCTTGTGCTTTTTGATCTCCTCACTTGAGATTCAATTTCACGCGACCCTGCCACTTTGATCTGGCCCACGCCTTCATTAACCAGGTCCAACACTTGCCTTTCTTGGATCTTGCCCCTCCTGACAAAGGTAATCGGGTTTGTGGGGGAGTGGCCAGGGTTAGTCGGGGTGTGCCTAGGGTTTGTGGGGGTGTGGCATGATCTCTGGGATGTGCCGAGGGTTTGTGGGGGTGTGTGCCCCCTTGGACTTTAGGATTAGGTTTGAGTGTTGGGCTGGTGGATGTATATGTGTGACTGGGATAGGTAAGGCTGCAGAGTTTTGAGTGGTGAGGTATGAGGTGCTATTGGGCTTAGGCTTGTGTGGTGAAGCTAGGTGAATCTGGCCCATGCCTTTCATTATCGTGGTCCGACACCACTTGGTTCAATGGACCGGGTGTGCACTGGGACACATCATCAGTAATGCATCCTCGGATCATGGGGTGTTTCGGGTCTTTCATCATTAAACACCCTCCCCGAGATGACCCAGCCGGAGTTGATCAAGCTCGGCTTGTGTTTTCCCATGGACCAGGATAATGAGAGGCATGTAACTATGAGGGTAATGACGTTTTTAAACATCATTACCTGGCATCTGTATGCCTGGGGATGCATGGGTTAAATTGACAGTGTTTACTGGGCATTCGGTGTCTCTGCACCTGAGTTTAGTGGTGGCTTGTTTTCGGTGGACCCAGCTTGGGTTTAACTTTCTGGTTCTCTCTTGCCGTTTGGGCATCTGGGCTTTGTTCTTGGCATTTTGTCGACCGGGAGAATGAAGAGCGTGTCACTGTTAGGTTAGGTTGAGAGTATGCGGGCAGTGGGCAAATCAGCCCTCTTGTGCTTTTTGATCTCCTCACTTGAGATTCAATTTCACGCGACCCTGCCACTTTGATCTGGCCCACGCCTTCATTAACCAGGTCCAACACTTGCCTTTCTTGGATCTTGCCCCTCCTGACAAAGGTAATCGGGTTTGTGGGGGAGTGGCCAGGGTTAGTCGGGGTGTGCCTAGGGTTTGTGGGGGTGTGGCATGATCTCTGGGATGTGCCGAGGGTTTGTGGGGGTGTGTGCCCCCTTGGACTTTAGGATTAGGTTTGAGTGTTGGGCTGGTGGATGTATATGTGTGACTGGGATAGGTAAGGCTGCAGAGTTTTGAGTGGTGAGGTATGAGGTGCTATTGGGCTTAGGCTTGTGTGGTGAAGCTAGGTGAATCTGGCCCATGCCTTTCATTATCATGGTCCGACACCACTTGGTTGGGTTAGGGTTAGGGTTAGGGTTAGGGTTAGGGTTAGGTTGAGAGTATGCGGGCAGTGGGCAAATCAGCCCTCTTGTGCTTTTTGATCTCCTCACTTGAGATTCAATTTCACGCGACCCTGCCACTTTGATCTGGCCCACGCCTTCATTAACCAGGTCCAACACTTGCCTTTCTTGGATCTTGCCCCTCCTGACAAAGGTAATCGGGTTTGTGGGGTGTGGCCAGGGTTAGTCGGGGTGTGCCTAGGGTTTGTGGGGGTGTGGCATGATCTCTGGGATGTGCCGAGGGTTTGTGGGGGTGTGTGCCCCCTTGGACTTTAGGATTAGGTTTGAGTGTTGGGCTGGTGGATGCATATGTGTGACTGGGAGAGGTAAGGCTGCAGAGTTTGGAGTGGTGAGGTATGAGGTGCTATGGTGCATTTGGCTCGTGTGGTGAAGCCAGGTGAATCTGGCCCATGCCTTTCATTATCGTGGTCCGACACCACTTGGTTCAATGGACCGGGTGTGCACTGGGACACATCATCAGTAATGCATCCTCGGATCATCGGGTGTTTCGGGTCTTTCATCATTAAACACCCTCCCCGAGTTGACCCAGCCGGAGTTGATCAAGCTCGGCTTGTGTTTTCCCATGGACCACGATAATGAGAGGCATGTAACTATGATGGTAATGTTGTTTTTAAACATCATTACCTGGCATCTGTATGCCTAGGATTGCATGGGTTAAATTGACAGTGTTTAGTGGGCATTCGGTGTCTCTGCACCTGAGTTGAGTGGTGACTGGTTTTCTGTGGACCCAGCTTGGGTTTAACTTTCTGGTTCTCTCTCGCCGTTTGGGCACCTGGGCTTTATTCTTGGCATTTTGTCGACCGGGAGAATGAAGAGCGTGTCACTGTTAGGTTAGGTTGAGAGTATGCGGGCAGTGGGCAAATCAGCCCTCTTGTGCTTTTTGATCTCCTCACTTGAGATTCAATTTCACGCGACCCTGCCACTTTGATCTGGCCCACGCCTTCATTAACCAGGTCCAACACTTGCCTTTCTTGGATCTTGCCCCTCCTGACAAAGGTAATCGGGTTTGTGGGGTGTGGCCAGGGTTAGTCGGGGTGTGCCTAGGGTTTGTGGGGGTGTGGCATGATCTCTGGGATGTGCCGAGGGTTTGTGGGGGTGTGTGCCCCCTTGGACTTTAGGATTAGGTTTGAGTGTTGGGGTGGTGGATGTATATGTGTGACTGGGATAGGTAAGGCTGCAGAGTTTGGAGTGGTGAGGTATGAGGTGCTGTGGCGCATAGGCCCCTGTGGTGAAGCCAGGTGAATCTGGCCCATGCCTTTCATTATCGTGGTCCGACACCACTTGGTTCAATGGACCGGGTGTGCACTGGGACACATCATCAGTAATGCATCCTCGGATCATGGGGTGTTTCGGGTCTTTCATCATTAAACACCCTCCCCGAGTTGACCCAGCCGGAGTTGATCAAGCTCGGCTTGTGTGTTTTCCCATGGAACAGGATAATGAGAGGCATGTAACTATGAGGGTAATGACGTTTTTAAACATCATTACCTGGCATCTGTATGCCTGGATTGCATGGGTTAAATTGACAGTGTTTACTGGGCATTCGGTGTCTCTGCACCTGAGTTTAGTGGTGACTGGTTTTCTGAGGACCCAGCTTGGGTTTAACTTTCTGGTTCTCTCTTGCCGTTTGGGCATCTGGGCTTTGTTCTTGGCATTTTGTCGACGGGAGAATGAAGAGCGTGTCACTGTTAGGTTAGGTTGAGAGTATGCGGGCAGTGGGCAAATCAGCCCTCTTGTGCTTTTGATCTCCTCACTTGAGATTCAATTTCACGCGACCCTGCCACTTTGATCTGGCCCACGCCTTCATTAACCAGGTCCAACACTTGCCTTTCTTGGATCTTGCCCCTCCTGACAAAGGTAATCGGGTGTTTTTGGGGGAGTGGCAGGGTTAGTCGGGGTGTGCCTAGGGTTTGTGGGGGTGTGGCATATCTCTGGGATGTGCCGAGGGTTTGTGGGGGTGTGTGCCCCCTTGGACTTTAGGATTAGGTTTGAGTGTTGGGGGTGGTGGATGTATATGTGTGACTGGGATAGGTAAGGCTGCAGAGTTTGGAGTGGTGAGGTATGAGGTGCTGTGGCGCATAGGCCCCTGTGGTGAAGCCAGGTGAATCTGGCCCATGCCTTTCATTATCGTGGTCCGACACCACTTGGTTCAATGGACGCGGTGTGCACTGGGACACATCATCAGTAATGCATCCTCGGATCATGGGGTGTTTCGGGTCTTTCATCATTAAACACCCTCCCCGAGATGACCCAGCCGGAGTTGATCAAGCTCGGCTTGTGTTTTCCCATGGACCAGGATAATGAGAGACATGTAACTATGGTGGTAATGTTGTTTTTAAACATCATTACCTGGCATCTGTATGCCTGGGATTGCATGGGTTAAATTGACAGTGTTTACTGGGCATTCGGTGTCTCTGCACCTGAGTTTAGTGGTGACTGGTTTTCTGTGGACCCAGCTTGGGTTTAACTTTCTGGTTCTCTCTCGCCGTTTTGGGCATCTGGGCTTTATTCTTGGCATTTTGTCGACCGGGAGAATGAAGAGCGTGTCACTGTTAGGTTAGGTTGAGAGTATGCGGGCAGTGGGCAAATCAGCCCTCTTGTGCTTTTTGATCTCCTCACTTGAGATTCAATTTCACGCGACCCTGCCACTTTGATCTGGCCCACGCCTTCATTAACCAGGTCCAACACTTGCCTTTCTTGGATCTTGCCCCTCCTGACAAAGGTAATCGGGTTTGTGGGGGAGTGGCCAGGGTTAGTCGGGGTGTGCCTAGAGTTTGTGGGGGTGTGGCATGATCTCTGGGATGTGCCGAGGGTTTGTGGGGGTGTGTGCCCCCTTGGACTTTAGGATTAGGTTTGAGTGTTGGGCTGGTGGATGTATATGTGACTGGGATAGGTAAGGCTGCAGAGTTTGGAGTGGTGAGGTATGAGGTGCTGTGGCGCATAGGCCCCTGTGGTGAAGCCAGGTGAATCTGGCCCATGCCTTTCATTATCGTGGTCCGACACCACTTGGTTCAATGGACCGGGTGTGCACTGGGACACATCATCAGTAATGCATCCTCGGATCATGGGGTGTTTCGGGTCTTTCATCATTAAACACCCTCCCCGAGATGACCCAGCCGGAGTTGATCAAGCTCGGCTTGTGTTTTCCCATGGACCAGGATAATGAGAGACATGTAACTATGATGGTAATGTTGTTTTTAAACATCATTACCTGGCATCTGTATGCCTGGGATTGCATGGGTTAAATTGACAGTGTTTACTGGGCATTCGCATTAGGGTTAGGTTGAGAGTATGCGGGCAGTGGGCAAATCAGCCCTCTTGTGCTTTTTGATCTCCTCACTTGAGATTCAATTTCACGCGACCCTGCCACTTTGATCTGGCCCACGCCTTCATTAACCAGGTCCAACACTTGCCTTTCTTGGATCTTGCCCCTCCTGACAAAGGTAATCGGGTTTGTGGGGGAGTGGCCAGGGTTAGTCGGGGTGTGCCTAGGGTTTGTGGGGGTGTGGCATGATCTCTGGGATGTGCCGAGGGTTTGTGGGGGTGTGTGCCCCCTTGGACTTTAGGATTAGGTTTGAGTGTTGGGGTGGTGGATGTATATGTGTGACTGGGATAGGTAAGGCTGCAGAGTTTGGAGTGGTGAGGTATGAGGTGCTGTGGCGCATAGGCCCCTGTGGTGAAGCCAGGTGAATCTGGCCCATGCCTTTCATTATCGTGGTCCGACACCACTTGGTTCAATGGACCGGGTGTGCACTGGGACACATCATCAGTAATGCATCCTCGGATCATGGGGTGTTTCGGGTCTTTCATCATTAAACACCCTCCCCGAGTTGACCCAGCCGGAGTTGATCAAGCTCGGCTTGTGTTTTCCCATGGAACAGGATAATGAGAGGCATGTAACTATGAGGGTAATGACGTTTTTAAACATCATTACCTGGCATCTGTATGCCTGGGATTGCATGGGTTAAATTGACAGTGTTTACTGGGCATTCGGTGTCTCTGCACCTGAGTTTAGTGGTGACTGGTTTTCTGAGGACCCAGCTTGGGTTTAACTTTCTGGTTCTCTCTTGCCGTTTGGGCATCTGGGCTTTGTTCTTGGCATTTTGTCGACCGGGAGAATGAAGAGCGTGTCACTGTTAGGTTAGGTTGAGAGTATGCGGGCAGTGGGCAAATCAGCCCTCTTGTGCTTTTTGATCTCCTCACTTGAGATTCAATTTCACGCGACCCTGCCACTTTGATCTGGCCCACGCCTTCATTAACCAGGTCCAACACTTGCCTTTCTTGGATCTTGCCCCTCCTGACAAAGGTAATCGGGTTTGTGGGGGAGTGGCCAGGGTTAGTCGGGGTGTGCCTAGGGTTTGTGGGGGTGTGGCATGATCTCTGGGATGTGCCGAGGGTTTGTGGGGGTGTGTGCCCCCTTGGACTTTAGGATTAGGTTTGAGTGTTGGGGTGGTGGATGTATATGTGTGACTGGGATAGGTAAGGCTGCAGAGTTTGGAGTGGTGAGGTATGAGGTGCTGTGGCGCATAGGCCCCTGTGGTGAAGCCAGGTGAATCTGGCCCATGCCTTTCATTATCGTGGTCCGACACCACTTGGTTCAATGGACCGGGTGTGCACTGGGACACATCATCAGTAATGCATCCTCGGATCATGGGGTGTTTCGGGTCTTTCATCATTAAACACCCTCCCCGAGTTGACCCAGCCGGAGTTGATCAAGCTCGGCTTGTGTTTTCCCATGGAACAGGATAATGAGAGGCATGTAACTATGAGGGTAATGACGTTTTTAAACATCATTACCTGGCATCTGTATGCCTGGGATTGCATGGGTTAAATTGACAGTGTTTACTGGGCATTCGGTGTCTCTGCACCTGAGTTTAGTGGTGACTGGTTTTCTGAGGACCCAGCTTGGGTTTAACTTTCTGGTTCTCTCTTGCCGTTTGGGCATCTGGGCTTTGTTCTTGGCATTTTGTCGACCGGGAGAATGAAGAGCGTGTCACTGTTAGGTTAGGTTGAGAGTATGCGGGCAGTGGGCAAATCAGCCCTCTTGTGCTTTTTGATCTCCTCACTTGAGATTCAATTTCACGCGACCCTGCCACTTTGATCTGGCCCACGCCTTCATTAACCAGGTCCAACACTTGCCTTTCTTGGATCTTGCCCCTCCTGACAAAGGTAATCGGGTTTGTGGGGGAGTGGCCAGGGTTAGTCGGGGTGTGCCTAGGGTTTGTGGGGGTGTGGCATGATCTCTGGGATGTGCCGAGGGTTTGTGGGGGTGTGTGCCCCCTTGGACTTTAGGATTAGGTTTGAGTGTTGGGGTGGTGGATGTATATGTGTGACTGGGATAGGTAAGGCTGCAGAGTTTGGAGTGGTGAGGTATGAGGTGCTGTGGCGCATAGGCCCCTGTGGTGAAGCCAGGTGAATCTGGCCCATGCCTTTCATTATCGTGGTCCGACACCACTTGGTTCAATGGACCGGGTGTGCACTGGGACACATCATCAGTAATGCATCCTCGGATCATGGGGTGTTTCGGGTCTTTCATCATTAAACACCCTCCCCGAGTTGACCCAGCCGGAGTTGATCAAGCTCGGCTTGTGTTTTCCCATGGAACAGGATAATGAGAGGCATGTAACTATGAGGGTAATGACGTTTTTAAACATCATTACCTGGCATCTGTATGCCTGGGATTGCATGGGTTAAATTGACAGTGTTTACTGGGCATTCGGTGTCTCTGCACCTGAGTTTAGTGGTGACTGGTTTTCTGAGGACCCAGCTTGGGTTTAACTTTCTGGTTCTCTCTTGCCGTTTGGGCATCTGGGCTTTGTTCTTGGCATTTTGTCGACCGGGAGAATGAAGAGCGTGTCACTGTTAGGTTAGGTTGAGAGTATGCGGGCAGTGGGCAAATCAGCCCTCTTGTGCTTTTTGATCTCCTGACTTGAGATTCAATTTCACGCGACCCTGCCACTTTGATCTGGCCCACGCCTTCATTAACCAGGTCCAACACTTGCCTTTCTTGGATCTTGCCCCTCCTGACAAAGGTAATCGGGTTTGTGGGGGAGTGGCCAGGGTTAGTCGGGGTGTGCCTAGGGTTTGTGGGGGTGTGGCATGATCTCTGGGATGTGCCGAGGGTTTGTGGGGGTGTGTGCCCCCTTGGACTTTAGGATTAGGTTTGAGTGTTGGGGTGGTGGATGTATATGTGTGACTGGGATAGGTAAGGCTGCAGAGTTTGGAGTGGTGAGGTATGAGGTGCTGTGGCGCATAGGCCCCTGTGGTGAAGCCAGGTGAATCTGGCCCATGCCTTTCATTATCGTGGTCCGACACCACTTGGTTCAATGGACCGGGTGTGCACTGGGACACATCATCAGTAATGCATCCTCGGATCATGGGGTGTTTCGGGTCTTTCATCATTAAACACCCTCCCCGAGTTGACCCAGCCGGAGTTGATCAAGCTCGGCTTGTGTTTTCCCATGGAACAGGATAATGAGAGGCATGTAACTATGAGGGTAATGACGTTTTTAAACATCATTACCTGGCATCTGTATGCCTGGGATTGCATGGGTTAAATTGACAGTGTTTACTGGGCATTCGGTGTCTCTGCACCTGAGTTTAGTGGTGACTGGTTTTCTGTGGACCCAGCTTGGGTTTAACTTTCTGGTTCTCTCTTGCCGTTTGGGCATCTGGGCTTTGTTCTTGGCATTTTGTCGACCGGGAGAATGAAGAGCGTGTCACTGTTAGGTTAGGTTGAGAGTATGCGGGCAGTGGGCAAATCAGCCCTCTTGTGCTTTTTGATCTCCTCACTTGAGATTCAATTTCACGCGACCCTGCCACTTTGATCTGGCCCACGCCTTCATTAACCAGGTCCAACACTTGCCTTTCTTGGATCTTGCCCCTCCTGACAAAGGTAATCGGGTTTGTGGGGGAGTGGCCAGGGTTAGTCGGGGTGTGCCTAGGGTTTGTGGGGGTGTGGCATGATCTCTGGGATGTGCCGAGGGTTTGTGGGGGTGTGTGCCCCCTTGGACTTTAGGATTAGGTTTGAGTGTTGGGGTGGTGGATGTATATGTGTGACTGGGATAGGTAAGGCTGCAGAGTTTGGAGTGGTGAGGTATGAGGTGCTGTGGCGCATAGGCCCCTGTGGTGAAGCCAGGTGAATCTGGCCCATGCCTTTCATTATCGTGGTCCGACACCACTTGGTTCAATGGACCGGGTGTGCACTGGGACACATCATCAGTAATGCATCCTCGGATCATGGGGTGTTTCGGGTCTTTCATCATTAAACACCCTCCCCGAGTTGACCCAGCCGGAGTTGATCAAGCTCGGCTTGTGTTTTCCCATGGAACAGGATAATGAGAGGCATGTAACTATGAGGGTAATGACGTTTTTAAACATCATTACCTGGCATCTGTATGCCTGGGATTGCATGGGTTAAATTGACAGTGTTTACTGGGCATTCGGTGTCTCTGCACCTGAGTTTAGTGGTGACTGGTTTTCTGAGGACCCAGCTTGGGTTTAACTTTCTGGTTCTCTCTTGCCGTTTGGGCATCTGGGCTTTGTTCTTGGCATTTTGTCGACCGGGAGAATGAAGAGCGTGTCACTGTTAGGTTAGGTTGAGAGTATGCGGGCAGTGGGCAAATCAGCCCTCTTGTGCTTTTTGATCTCCTCACTTGAGATTCAATTTCACGCGACCCTGCCACTTTGATCTGGCCCACGCCTTCATTAACCAGGTCCAACACTTGCCTTTCTTGGATCTTGCCCCTCCTGACAAAGGTAATCGGGTTTGTGGGGGAGTGGCCAGGGTTAGTCGGGGTGTGCCTAGGGTTTGTGGGGGTGTGGCATGATCTCTGGGATGTGCCGAGGGTTTGTGGGGGTGTGTGCCCCCTTGGACTTTAGGATTAGGTTTGAGTGTTGGGGTGGTGGATGTATATGTGTGACTGGGATAGGTAAGGCTGCAGAGTTTGGAGTGGTGAGGTATGAGGTGCTGTGGCGCATAGGCCCCTGTGGTGAAGCCAGGTGAATCTGGCCCATGCCTTTCATTATCGTGGTCCGACACCACTTGGTTCAATGGACCGGGTGTGCACTGGGACACATCATCAGTAATGCATCCTCGGATCATGGGGTGTTTCGGGTCTTTCATCATTAAACACCCTCCCCGAGTTGACCCAGCCGGAGTTGATCAAGCTCGGCTTGTGTTTTCCCATGGAACAGGATAATGAGAGGCATGTAACTATGAGGGTAATGACGTTTTTAAACATCATTACCTGGCATCTGTATGCCTGGGATTGCATGGGTTAAATTGACAGTGTTTACTGGGCATTCGGTGTCTCTGCACCTGAGTTTAGTGGTGACTGGTTTTCTGTGGACCCAGCTTGGGTTTAACTTTCTGGTTCTCTCTTGCCGTTTGGGCATCTGGGCTTTGTTCTTGGCATTTTGTCGACCGGGAGAATGAAGAGCGTGTCACTGTTAGGTTAGGTTGAGAGTATGCGGGCAGTGGGCAAATCAGCCCTCTTGTGCTTTTTGATCTCCTCACTTGAGATTCAATTTCACGCGACCCTGCCACTTTGATCTGGCCCACGCCTTCATTAACCAGGTCCAACACTTGCCTTTCTTGGATCTTGCCCCTCCTGACAAAGGTAATCGGGTTTGTGGGGGAGTGGCCAGGGTTAGTCGGGGTGTGCCTAGGGTTTGTGGGGGTGTGGCATGATCTCTGGGATGTGCCGAGGGTTTGTGGGGGTGTGTGCCCCCTTGGACTTTAGGATTAGGTTTGAGTGTTGGGGTGGTGGATGTATATGTGTGACTGGGATAGGTAAGGCTGCAGAGTTTGGAGTGGTGAGGTATGAGGTGCTGTGGCGCATAGGCCCCTGTGGTGAAGCCAGGTGAATCTGGCCCATGCCTTTCATTATCGTGGTCCGACACCACTTGGTTCAATGGACCGGGTGTGCACTGGGACACATCATCAGTAATGCATCCTCGGATCATGGGGTGTTTCGGGTCTTTCATCATTAAACACCCTCCCCGAGTTGACCCAGCCGGAGTTGATCAAGCTCGGCTTGTGTTTTCCCATGGAACAGGATAATGAGAGGCATGTAACTATGAGGGTAATGACGTTTTTAAACATCATTACCTGGCATCTGTATGCCTGGGATTGCATGGGTTAAATTGACAGTGTTTACTGGGCATTCGGTGTCTCTGCACCTGAGTTTAGTGGTGACTGGTTTTCTGAGGACCCAGCTTGGGTTTAACTTTCTGGTTCTCTCTTGCCGTTTGGGCATCTGGGCTTTGTTCTTGGCATTTTGTCGACCGGGAGAATGAAGAGCGTGTCACTGTTAGGTTAGGTTGAGAGTATGCGGGCAGTGGGCAAATCAGCCCTCTTGTGCTTTTTGATCTCCTCACTTGAGATTCAATTTCACGCGACCCTGCCACTTTGATCTGGCCCACGCCTTCATTAACCAGGTCCAACACTTGCCTTTCTTGGATCTTGCCCCTCCTGACAAAGGTAATCGGGTTTGTGGGGGAGTGGCCAGGGTTAGTCGGGGTGTGCCTAGGGTTTGTGGGGGTGTGGCATGATCTCTGGGATGTGCCGAGGGTTTGTGGGGGTGTGTGCCCCCTTGGACTTTAGGATTAGGTTTGAGTGTTGGGGTGGTGGATGTATATGTGTGACTGGGATAGGTAAGGCTGCAGAGTTTGGAGTGGTGAGGTATGAGGTGCTGTGGCGCATAGGCCCCTGTGGTGAAGCCAGGTGAATCTGGCCCATGCCTTTCATTATCGTGGTCCGACACCACTTGGTTCAATGGACCGGGTGTGCACTGGGACACATCATCAGTAATGCATCCTCGGATCATGGGGTGTTTCGGGTCTTTCATCATTAAACACCCTCCCCGAGTTGACCCAGCCGGAGTTGATCAAGCTCGGCTTGTGTTTTCCCATGGAACAGGATAATGAGAGGCATGTAACTATGAGGGTAATGACGTTTTTAAACATCATTACCTGGCATCTGTATGCCTGGGATTGCATGGGTTAAATTGACAGTGTTTACTGGGCATTCGGTGTCTCTGCACCTGAGTTTAGTGGTGACTGGTTTTCTGAGGACCCAGCTTGGGTTTAACTTTCTGGTTCTCTCTTGCCGTTTGGGCATCTGGGCTTTGTTCTTGGCATTTTGTCGACCGGGAGAATGAAGAGCGTGTCACTGTTAGGTTAGGTTGAGAGTATGCGGGCAGTGGGCAAATCAGCCCTCTTGTGCTTTTTGATCTCCTGACTTGAGATTCAATTTCACGCGACCCTGCCACTTTGATCTGGCCCACGCCTTCATTAACCAGGTCCAACACTTGCCTTTCTTGGATCTTGCCCCTCCTGACAAAGGTAATCGGGTTTGTGGGGGAGTGGCCAGGGTTAGTCGGGGTGTGCCTAGGGTTTGTGGGGGTGTGGCATGATCTCTGGGATGTGCCGAGGGTTTGTGGGGGTGTGTGCCCCCTTGGACTTTAGGATTAGGTTTGAGTGTTGGGGTGGTGGATGTATATGTGTGACTGGGATAGGTAAGGCTGCAGAGTTTGGAGTGGTGAGGTATGAGGTGCTGTGGCGCATAGGCCCCTGTGGTGAAGCCAGGTGAATCTGGCCCATGCCTTTCATTATCGTGGTCCGACACCACTTGGTTCAATGGACCGGGTGTGCACTGGGACACATCATCAGTAATGCATCCTCGGATCATGGGGTGTTTCGGGTCTTTCATCATTAAACACCCTCCCCGAGTTGACCCAGCCGGAGTTGATCAAGCTCGGCTTGTGTTTTCCCATGGAACAGGATAATGAGAGGCATGTAACTATGAGGGTAATGACGTTTTTAAACATCATTACCTGGCATCTGTATGCCTGGGATTGCATGGGTTAAATTGACAGTGTTTACTGGGCATTCGGTGTCTCTGCACCTGAGTTTAGTGGTGACTGGTTTTCTGAGGACCCAGCTTGGGTTTAACTTTCTGGTTCTCTCTTGCCGTTTGGGCATCTGGGCTTTGTTCTTGGCATTTTGTCGACCGGGAGAATGAAGAGCGTGTCACTGTTAGGTTAGGTTGAGAGTATGCGGGCAGTGGGCAAATCAGCCCTCTTGTGCTTTTTGATCTCCTCACTTGAGATTCAATTTCACGCGACCCTGCCACTTTGATCTGGCCCACGCCTTCATTAACCAGGTCCAACACTTGCCTTTCTTGGATCTTGCCCCTCCTGACAAAGGTAATCGTGTTTGTGGGGGAGTGGCCAGGGTTAGTCGGGGTGTGCCTAGGGTTTGTGGGGGTGTGGCATGATCTCTGGGATGTGCCGAGGGTTTGTGGGGGTGTGTGCCCCCTTGGACTTTAGGATTAGGTTTGAGTGTTGGGGTGGTGGATGTATATGTGTGACTGGGATAGGTAAGGCTGCAGAGTTTGGAGTGGTGAGGTATGAGGTGCTGTGGCGCATAGGCCCCTGTGGTGAAGCCAGGTGAATCTGGCCCATGCCTTTCATTATCGTGGTCCGACACCACTTGGTTCAATGGACCGGGTGTGCACTGGGACACATCATCAGTAATGCATCCTCGGATCATGGGGTGTTTCGGGTCTTTCATCATTAAACACCCTCCCCGAGATGACCCAGCCGGAGTTGATCAAGCTCGGCTTGTGTTTTCCCATGGACCAGGATAATGAGAGACATGTAACTATGGTGGTAATGTTGTTTTTAAACATCATTACCTGGCATCTGTATGCCTGGGATTGCATGGGTTAAATTGACAGTGTTTACTGGGCATTCGGTGTCTCTGCACCTGAGTTTAGTGGTGACTGGTTTTCTGTGGACCCAGCTTGGGTTTAACTTTCTGGTTCTCTCTCGCCGTTTGGGCATCTGGGCTTTATTCTTGGCATTTTGTCGACCGGGAGAATGAAGAGCGTGTCACTGTTAGGTTAGGTTGAGAGTATGCGGGCAGTGGGCAAATCAGCCCTCTTGTGCTTTTTGATCTCCTCACTTGAGATTCAATTTCACGCGACCCTGCCACTTTGATCTGGCCCACGCCTTCATTAACCAGGTCCAACACTTGCCTTTCTTGGATCTTGCCCCTCCTGACAAAGGTAATCGGGTTTGTGGGGGAGTGGCCAGGGTTAGTCGGGGTGTGCCTAGAGTTTGTGGGGGTGTGGCATGATCTCTGGGATGTGCCGAGGGTTTGTGGGGGTGTGTGCCCCCTTGGACTTTAGGATTAGGTTTGAGTGTTGGGCTGGTGGATGTATATGTGACTGGGATAGGTAAGGCTGCAGAGTTTGGAGTGGTGAGGTATGAGGTGCTGTGGCGCATAGGCCCCTGTGGTGAAGCCAGGTGAATCTGGCCCATGCCTTTCATTATCGTGGTCCGACACCACTTGGTTCAATGGACCGGGTGTGCACTGGGACACATCATCAGTAATGCATCCTCGGATCATGGGGTGTTTCGGGTCTTTCATCATTAAACACCCTCCCCGAGATGACCCAGCCGGAGTTGATCAAGCTCGGCTTGTGTTTTCCCATGGACCAGGATAATGAGAGACATGTAACTATGATGGTAATGTTGTTTTTAAACATCATTACCTGGCATCTGTATGCCTGGGATTGCATGGGTTAAATTGACAGTGTTTACTGGGCATTCGCATTAGGGTTAGGGTTAGGGTTAGGGTTAGGGTTAGGGTTAGGGTTAGGTTGAGAGTATGCGGGCAGTGGGCAAATCAGCCCTCTTGTGCTTTTTGATCTCCTCACTTGAGATTCAATTTCACGCGACCCTGCCACTTTGATCTGGCCCACGCCTTCATTAACCAGGTCCAACACTTGCCTTTCTTGGATCTTGCCCCTCCTGACAAAGGTAATCGGGTTTGTGGGGGAGTGGCCAGGGTTAGTCGGGGTGTGCCTAGGGTTTGTGGGGGTGTGGCATGATCTCTGGGATGTGCCGAGGGTTTGTGGGGGTGTGTGCCCCCTTGGACTTTAGGATTAGGTTTGAGTGTTGGGCTGGTGGATGTATATGTGTGACTGGGATAGGTAAGGCTGCAGAGTTTTGAGTGGTGAGGTATGAGGTGCTATTGGGCTTAGGCTTGTGTGGTGAAGCTAGGTGAATCTGGCCCATGCCTTTCATTATCATGGTCCGACACCACTTGGTTCAATGGACCGGGTGTGCACTGGGACACATCATCAGTAATGCATCCTCGGATCATGGGGTGTTTCGGGTCTTTCATCATTAAACACCCTCCCCGAGATGACCCAGCCGGAGTTGATCAAGCTCGGCTTGTGTTTTCCCATGGACCAGGATAATGAGAGGCATGTAACTATGAGGGTAATGACGTTTTTAAACATCATTACCTGGCATCTGTATGCCTGGGGATGCATGGGTTAAATTGACAGTGTTTACTGGGCATTCGGTGTCTCTGCACCTGAGTTTAGTGGTGGCTTGTTTTCGGTGGACCCAGCTTGGGTTTAACTTTCTGGTTCTCTCTTGCCGTTTGGGCATCTGGGCTTTGTTCTTGGCATTTTGTCGACCGGGAGAATGAAGAGCGTGTCACTGTTAGGTTAGGTTGAGAGTATGCGGGCAGTGGGCAAATCAGCCCTCTTGTGCTTTTTGATCTCCTCACTTGAGATTCAATTTCACGCGACCCTGCCACTTTGATCTGGCCCACGCCTTCATTAACCAGGTCCAACACTTGCCTTTCTTGGATCTTGCCCCTCCTGACAAAGGTAATCGGGTTTGTGGGGGAGTGGCCAGGGTTAGTCGGGGTGTGCCTAGGGTTTGTGGGGGTGTGGCATGATCTCTGGGATGTGCCGAGGGTTTGTGGGGGTGTGTGCCCCCTTGGACTTTAGGATTAGGTTTGAGTGTTGGGCTGGTGGATGTATATGTGTGACTGGGATAGGTAAGGCTGCAGAGTTTTGAGTGGTGAGGTATGAGGTGCTATTGGGCTTAGGCTTGTGTGGTGAAGCTAGGTGAATCTGGCCCATGCCTTTCATTATCGTGGTCCGACACCACTTGGTTCAATGGACCGGGTGTGCACTGGGACACATCATCAGTAATGCATCCTCGGATCATGGGGTGTTTCGGGTCTTTCATCATTAAACACCCTCCCCGAGATGACCCAGCCGGAGTTGATCAAGCTCGGCTTGTGTTTTCCCATGGACCAGGATAATGAGAGGCATGTAACTATGAGGGTAATGACGTTTTTAAACATCATTACCTGGCATCTGTATGCCTGGGGATGCATGGGTTAAATTGACAGTGTTTACTGGGCATTCGGTGTCTCTGCACCTGAGTTTAGTGGTGGCTTGTTTTCGGTGGACCCAGCTTGGGTTTAACTTTCTGGTTCTCTCTTGCCGTTTGGGCATCTGGGCTTTGTTCTTGGCATTTTGTCGACCGGGAGAATGAAGAGCGTGTCACTGTTAGGTTAGGTTGAGAGTATGCGGGCAGTGGGCAAATCAGCCCTCTTGTGCTTTTTGATCTCCTCACTTGAGATTCAATTTCACGCGACCCTGCCACTTTGATCTGGCCCACGCCTTCATTAACCAGGTCCAACACTTGCCTTTCTTGGATCTTGCCCCTCCTGACAAAGGTAATCGGGTTTGTGGGGGAGTGGCCAGGGTTAGTCGGGGTGTGCCTAGGGTTTGTGGGGGTGTGGCATGATCTCTGGGATGTGCCGAGGGTTTGTGGGGGTGTGTGCCCCCTTGGACTTTAGGATTAGGTTTGAGTGTTGGGCTGGTGGATGTATATGTGTGACTGGGATAGGTAAGGCTGCAGAGTTTTGAGTGGTGAGGTATGAGGTGCTATTGGGCTTAGGCTTGTGTGGTGAAGCTAGGTGAATCTGGCCCATGCCTTTCATTATCATGGTCCGACACCACTTGGTTGGGTTAGGGTTAGGGTTAGGGTTAGGGTTAGGGTTAGGTTGAGAGTATGCGGGCAGTGGGCAAATCAGCCCTCTTGTGCTTTTTGATCTCCTCACTTGAGATTCAATTTCACGCGACCCTGCCACTTTGATCTGGCCCACGCCTTCATTAACCAGGTCCAACACTTGCCTTTCTTGGATCTTGCCCCTCCTGACAAAGGTAATCGGGTTTGTGGGGTGTGGCCAGGGTTAGTCGGGGTGTGCCTAGGGTTTGTGGGGGTGTGGCATGATCTCTGGGATGTGCCGAGGGTTTGTGGGGGTGTGTGCCCCCTTGGACTTTAGGATTAGGTTTGAGTGTTGGGCTGGTGGATGCATATGTGTGACTGGGAGAGGTAAGGCTGCAGAGTTTGGAGTGGTGAGGTATGAGGTGCTATGGTGCATTTGGCTCGTGTGGTGAAGCCAGGTGAATCTGGCCCATGCCTTTCATTATCGTGGTCCGACACCACTTGGTTCAATGGACCGGGTGTGCACTGGGACACATCATCAGTAATGCATCCTCGGATCATCGGGTGTTTCGGGTCTTTCATCATTAAACACCCTCCCCGAGTTGACCCAGCCGGAGTTGATCAAGCTCGGCTTGTGTTTTCCCATGGACCACGATAATGAGAGGCATGTAACTATGATGGTAATGTTGTTTTTAAACATCATTACCTGGCATCTGTATGCCTAGGATTGCATGGGTTAAATTGACAGTGTTTACTGGGCATTCGGTGTCTCTGCACCTGAGTTGAGTGGTGACTGGTTTTCTGTGGACCCAGCTTGGGTTTAACTTTCTGGTTCTCTCTCGCCGTTTGGGCACCTGGGCTTTATTCTTGGCATTTTGTCGACCGGGAGAATGAAGAGCGTGTCACTGTTAGGTTAGGTTGAGAGTATGCGGGCAGTGGGCAAATCAGCCCTCTTGTGCTTTTTGATCTCCTCACTTGAGATTCAATTTCACGCGACCCTGCCACTTTGATCTGGCCCACGCCTTCATTAACCAGGTCCAACACCTTGCCTTTCTTGGATCTTGCCCCTCCTGACAAAGGTAATCGGGTTTGTGGGGTGTGGCCAGGGTTAGTCGGGGTGTGCCTAGGGTTTGTGGGGGTGTGGCATGATCTCTGGGATGTGCCGAGGGTTTGTGGGGGTGTGTGCCCCCTTGGACTTTAGGATTAGGTTTGAGTGTTGGGGTGGTGGATGTATATGTGTGACTGGGATAGGTAAGGCTGCAGAGTTTGGAGTGGTGAGGTATGAGGTGCTGTGGCGCATAGGCCCCTGTGGTGAAGCCAGGTGAATCTGGCCCATGCCTTTCATTATCGTGGTCCGACACCACTTGGTTCAATGGACCGGGTGTGCACTGGGACACATCATCAGTAATGCATCCTCGGATCATGGGTGTTTCGGGTCTTTCATCATTAAACACCCTCCCCGAGTTGACCCAGCCGGAGTTGATCAAGCTCGGCTTGTGTTTTCCCATGGAACAGGATAATGAGAGGCATGTAACTATGAGGGTAATGACGTTTTTAAACATCATTACCTGGCATCTGTATGCCTGGGATTGCATGGGTTAAATTGACAGTGTTTACTGGGCATTCGGTGTCTCTGCACCTGAGTTTAGTGGTGACTGGTTTTCTGAGGACCCAGCTTGGGTTTAACTTTCTGGTTCTCTCTTGCCGTTTGGGCATCTGGGCTTTGTTCTTGGCATTTTGTCGACCGGGAGAATGAAGAGCGTGTCACTGTTAGGTTAGGTTGAGAGTATGCGGGCAGTGGGCAAATCAGCCCTCTTGTGCTTTTTGATCTCCTCACTTGAGATTCAATTTCACGCGACCCTGCCACTTTGATCTGGCCCACGCCTTCATTAACCAGGTCCAACACTTGCCTTTCTTGGATCTTGCCCCTCCTGACAAAGGTAATCGGGTTTGTGGGGGAGTGGCCAGGGTTAGTCGGGGTGTGCCTAGGGTTTGTGGGGTGTGGCATGATCTCTGGGATGTGCCGAGGGTTTGTGGGGGTGTGTGCCCCCTTGGACTTTAGGATTAGGTTTGAGTGTTGGGGTGGTGGATGTATATGTGTGACTGGGATAGGTAAGGCTGCAGAGTTTGGAGTGGTGAGGTATGAGGTGCTGTGGCGCATAGGCCCCTGTGGTGAAGCCAGGTGAATCTGGCCCATGCCTTTCATTATCGTGGTCCGACACCACTTGGTTCAATGGACCGGGTGTGCACTGGGACACATCATCAGTAATGCATCCTCGGATCATGGGTGTTTCGGGTC